>NW_026057584.1:45879634-46229634 GCF_023721935.1 Panthera uncia
AGAGGGAGACACAGAATCCGAAGCAGGCTCCAGGCTCTGAGCTGTCAACACAGAGCCCGACGTGGGGCTCGAACTCACACACTGTGAGAGCATGACCTGGGCCGGAGTCGGATGCTTAACCGATTGAGCCACCCAGGTGCCCCTAACAATTAATTTTAAATCACTATATTCAGTGTCATAAAATTCCTTTTCTTCCTGATATTTAAACTTTATTTCCTAGAGGTTTAAGCAGGATGGAACAGCGACACATGGATACATCTGCAAATTAATCTTGTCACATGGTAGTATCTAATACAACACTACCCAAGGTAAATCCGGGTTCTTCAGGTCACTTGCTAAAGGATGCTATCTCCTCCAGAGTAAAAGAGGAATCAGTACTCAGGTAACAGAAATAGACTGTATACTTTCCAAATCTCTGAGTTGATTCCTCTTAGATGACTGAAACTGTGTGATGTAAATTTACCTTGTTAGATAGATAGGATGTATGAGAAGAAGCTGTTAGTTTTATCAAGGACTTCACATATTTCAACTACAGTCAGTAGAAAATGATGGTGTCTTCACAAGCTCTGTTTTAGGCAAAGGTGATATTAAAAATATTTCATATGAGATCTGGTTGATTATGAAAGCCTACACTGATCTATGTGTTTATAAACCAGTCATTTGTGTGAGCTAGGTACACAACGCCCTATAGTGACACACTGGCTTGCTTTCTTGAATCAACTATTGAAGGTTTAAAACTAGTAATATACTTTTGATAGAGCATTTTAGAGATAACCTCAGTTTTCCTCAGGAGTTTTCCTTTCAAGGAAGTTAGTAGGAGTAACCCTGAGCTGCATAGATTCCAAGAAACATAAGAGTTGGTGTGGGACATTTAAGGTAATCTAGACTCTACAAGAAATACTATTTTACTGCCAGAAACCACAGTACGTTTGTAATTTTGAAGAAGAGACATCTATGTTCTCTAGGCTCAGTGCCTCAGCACTAGATGTAGGAAACTTTAATGACATACTTTAACCACTACGGAGAGCTCAATTTCTTTTTTTTTTTTTTTTTTTTTTAATTTATTTTTGGGACAGAGAGAGACAGAGCATGAACGGGGGAGGGGCAGAGAGAGAGGGAGACACAGAATCGGAAACAGGCTCCAGGCTCCGAGCCATCAGCCCAGAGCCCGACGCGGGGCTCGAACTCACCGACCGCGAGATCGTGACCTGGCTGAAGTCGGACGCTTAACCGACTGCGCCACCCAGGCGCCCCAAGCTCAATTTCTTACTCCATTTCTGTTGTGAGTCAAGGGTACAACTTAGCATTGTCTCTAGGGTTTCTGACTTGGAGTGGGAGGGGCAACTAATTTAAAGGTCTGCCGTCGTAACTTGTGGCCTGTCTCTTTTGAAACGCTACTTCCAACTTGCTTGCCGACTCTTCCATGTCCTGTGGCTCCTGCACTAAATAATCCTTCTTCAAGAGAGGAAGAACCCAGAAACCCCTATCCTCCTCTTCACCCCACACATTAGACTATTAAGGTGAAACCTAAGACTAGCAGATTACATGGCAAATCACTCCACTTGCTTCTAATCTATAGGTGCAAAGACTCCTCGCTCTTCCTGTGTTGTCTATCTCACTTCACTAGAATTTCTGGAGCCCAAGAGCTGTACTGGTTTGGCCTGAAGGTAAAGAAATAAAATAACAGTCAAGACTAAATCTCTTTTCAAATGAGATATTAGAGGATCTTTTCCTTTCCTTTCCTCATCATCTTCTTTTACCCCAGGTAATAATATAACCCTTGTCTGCCCTGATAAAGATGCAGTACATTTTACTTTTAATGTAAAATGATTCTTAATGCAATGTGACTAATGTCATAGGGAAGGCACTTTCAGAATTTATGGCTGTATTCTTTGGTTCATGTACTTCTAGCTGTGACATTGATTGATGTTTATAAAATTCCTAAGCCTCTACTGGCAACTATGATTATTATCTTAGAGCATATAATCAAAGAAGTGTGGGTGAAATTATGTAGGAAGAAAAAAAATTTCTTGACTTAAAATATTGTGTTAAGAATAGCAATTATAAATTCAAGAGAAACATTTGAGCAAATAGAACTTCTTATCTGATGTTTTTAAACCCAAAGTTTGTCCTGGTTATTTATTTATTCATTTATTTATTTTTGCTTGTTAGTTTGCCAAGTTGGCTCCATGGATGTATTTTAGGTAGTACAATAATAGATCATTTTTTGACTGATTCTGATTATCATTCCACATGGCAACAGCAGTGAAACTATAGTCTAGTATTAAGGGTCTAGTCATTTTATATTTTTAGAATTTCTGAGATAAAGCATTGAGGCATCAACTAAACATCAATCATTTTAAAAGTTGATAGTCATGTTAAAGGGAATCTTAATAGAGTTTGTCCTTTTAAAGACAAACTCATGATCATATACTTTCTAGATGCTAAAAGCACAGCTATCAGATAAATATATTAACAAGGGAATTCCAACAGCCATAAAAATGTAGGGCCCTGATTCTCACCCAAACAAACTAAATTCTGCACTCAGTTAGGTCATTTGTTTTCTTGTTCAGTCATTCCAGAATTCGAAGCCAAGTAGCTGAATAATATGGCAACACAGCCATACAATTATAGTAAGGACATTCCTATAACAAGTCAGTAAAAATCTCTTTTTTGTTGAAATTGTAACAAAGCATAAATATATTGAATTTTAAAATAGGTAGACTATACACTTAAGGTTTCTATTCACTTTCAAATTGCCTCCATGACAAACACATTGTAGTACCAATCTTCTTGGGAGGGGGTTGGTACTCATGGTTTATAGCCGGGATCTGGATGTTAGTTGAGACCAGACTTGAGATATACTTTGGTTGCAAACTCCCTGCATTCCACGTCCTCAATTAGCACATGGGGTAACTCTAGAAAGTCCTGTGATAAACTGGGTAAAGCTATGAACTCTCTTCCTCCTGCTGATGTCCCAGATCACCCCAAGATGGTCTACTAGTCTGCATTTCAAAGAGAAAAATACCTAATTCATTTCAGCAATAAGCTTTTCACAGCATTGCTTCCATCTCTATCTCCACTTTCTTTATTTAAAGGACTCTGATTAGCCCTGGAAAGGGAAAGAAGAGCCATCTTAAATTATCACCCTCTGGGACTTTTCTAGATAGTTAATACCCAGATGGTAAATTTCAAACTCTATCAACCAAGAGCCCTGAAAACTGGAGCTACCCCAGATTCCTGTAGTTGGGAAAGTGGAGGCCTCTTAGGTGACTGATGGTGTCACTTTGACAAAATTCCTTGTGAAAGAGCCAGAGTAACAAAGCAGAACTACCAGGTCCTGCAAGTATAGTAGGTTACAAAATAATCCATGCTGACCCAGGAAGAGGAAGAAGTCCACAAGTGAGGACACAAAAAGGTAGAGTATAAACCAAAAACATGCAAAACTACAGATAATGACACATTTGGGGGGGCGGGGAAGCGGAAGCAATGGAGGCAAGTGTTGTTGGACTAAGGGAATTAGTGGAGAATAGACATGCAGAGGCAGACAGAACAGTATAGAATGAATTTTACAGGCATTTATTTAAGCCTCAATTTCACATCCCTTTTTTGGGAACACTCTGTACTTTCCATAGGATACCAATGGTATAGGCTCCTGGATTTTATGCCATTTGTTAGACTGCCCAGGGTTTGAATCCTGGCATGGTCACTCGCTGGTTAGTAACCCCCTGTGAAGAATTTTAAATAGTTCTACACAGAAACCCAAGATACTTAGTTTCCTCAACTGTGAAATGGGCCAAATAATAATGCCTTTCATAACACAATTTTCAGTGTTAAAAGGACTGTTAATACAGGTAAAGCACTTAGAATGGTGCCTGGCTCATCATAAGTCCCCAATAAGTTGTGGCTATCATGTTTATTACTGATGCCAATACCCTTACATGTCAGGGAAGATGATAGGTACTCATTGATGTATCATGAATTAATATCACAAAATATGTTCCAAGCACATATTATTTCTCAAAAAATTTGCTTTGCTTATTCTATAATAATGAGATTGATGTCCGTTAAGAACATTCGGTCATCCAATTAAGAATGGTTACTCAATCTATATTAAGCATTGCATTGTGCCAAATATGGGAGGGAATATTTAAAAAATGAAAAAGAAATAATACTCAAGGAATTTATTATATCTTGTAATTTAAGAACCAATCATTATCGAAAACAAAACCTGTTAGAATTATTCTGTCAAATAAATACAGAGAAGTTTTATTTCAGATATATTTTAGAAAAGCAAATTTCAGAGCTAGAAGTGTATATTCTTAAAAATGTACAGATTTTCTCTCATAATATTTCATAGAGTTCATCCATTTTTAGGGCTCACTAAAAATTATGTGGGTACATTAAGGAGATATTAGAGTAGACCCATAAGTAAAGTCTTAAAAAGAAGTCCTATTCAAAAAGGCAAGGAATTCAGATTATTTAGTTGGAGGAACGGAGACTAGAGTATGTACTAAGAAGTAAACAAAGATTCCTCCTACAGAGCTGATAATCAGGTTATTTCACTGAGGATTCAACAAGAAGTCAAGTCTTGTATAGGAATCTGTATACAACAAAAGTCAGTAAAAAGCATAATACACTCACTGACAGTTGTATGGGAAATTTGATCATATGTCTGAGACTGGTTTCTTTTAAACATAAGAACAGATGACTGAGAATGACTGGAACTACTTTTCAGTTCAGAACTAATTAATTCACGAATAATTAGAATGTTTTCAGTTGCCAACAACTAAAAATCTGACTTGAATTTGCCTAAATAATTTACTGGCTCACATAACTGAAGTAGGTCATGCAAGATTCAATATCACTAAGGGCTCAGTTTCTCCCTCTGTGATTTACCTTAAATTGTGTTCCTCTGGTGAACCCAGACTTCCAGGGCTACATTTTTCTTCAGTATATTCAGGATAGAAGACAGAGTGAATTTGTCCACCCTTCGCAGAAAATCTCTTGGTTTCACTCTGATTCAAACAGCTTAGGTCAGATGCCTCAACTCAACCAATCGTTGGAAAAGAAGTGCTGATTGCTTTAACTCAGGGCACTTGCTCTAAAAAATGGAGCTGAGAAGATTTCGTTTCCCTAGAAGCACACCTGCGTCAAATAAAAATCTGGAGCTATGGGGGAAGTGTTGAGTAGAGGCCAGGAAAGTATTCACAAATGCTCCATCCAGGTCTTTTTTATGCAGAAATAAACCTTAATTTATCTTTGGTAATTTTAGCAAAATCCATCTAAATTAAATTTAAAAAAGAAAAACGAATCCCTCCGCCTTGCCACAAAAGTATATTAATATGCTCCATGATTGTACTCCAAATCTGTGACAGGCTAAATCATGGAGTGGAACGAACCCTACAGATGTTATCAGGAGAACTGGAATCCAGCTTTGCCTCCATTGCTTGTTAACAGTTAAAATTCTGCAAGTCACTTAATTTTTCTAATCATTGGTTACTTATTCTAAAACGGATATCAGATTGTACCTTTTGCTCCTTAGCAGAGATGTATTTACCAAAAGAAATGATACATGAGAAATATTTCGTGAAGTAGGTAATGTTATGTAAAACAAAGAAATATTGTTCTAGACATTAGATTTCTGGTCTAAGAATTAGCCTGAAATTAATATTTTTAAGAGCTTGTAGCATTAATATTTAGAGCTTGTCAAAGTTTTATTGCTCATAAGTTCTTGGAGATATTTGCTTCCATAAATGAACTCCACATGTAGGTGACTAAATTTATTATGTTGCCATTAGTCTTATTTCATAAATTTGTAATTATTAAAGTACTCTTGAAAACTATGCTCTATATCTCCTCTTTTCTGAGAGATTTTAGTACCTATTCTTGCACCTTGATTGCTTTGTTCTTTCTGTTAGGTTTGAAATATAGCACGATAGGAAATGATAGAGGTGGGAGGTATGTTCAGGAAAGGTTTTCCCACAACTCAGAGGTCAAGAATAGAATCAATGTCATTGTCTAACTGAAGGTCAATATGGTATAATTCAAGAGAATTACCAAGAGAAGGTAATGAGTCATTTTAGACTGCTATTCAAATACAAATTAGTTTGATAAAGCTGTATCACTTGTATTCAATCATAAGATAATTTTATTATTTCAAATATTAATTTTAGAAAAATATTGCTTTTTGATCCTTCTGGGAATTAAGCATATTTTATTGTATTACTTTAAAAGATTGTATTTCAAGAATTCTTACCATAAGTTGTTAAAATAGTTTAAACCTAAATGTCCATGCTCACATACTCCCCATTGCCTCAACACTCATCTCAATGAATTCAGATGCAGTTAAAGTATAAATCTTTCATAGCATGCAGTTATTATTTTAAAATGTTAAAAATTTTTAAGTTTCTGTTTAACCACCACTGCTCTAGATTAGCCTATTTCAAAGATACTAATGCTAGAATTTATTCACTCATTGTGTACCTATACTCTATTATGTAAAAGGTATTGTACTAAATGAATGTAGATATTAAATTTCATAAGAAATCGTTCATGCTTTTATGGTTTTAGAATTTGGCACAGGTACATGACAATTATTTTCAAGACATGTGATATGAATGCTGGGTAAGTACTGAGTAAGTGTTTGACAAACACTGAGGGAGAAGACATTATCTCCAACTTTAAACAGATAGGAGATAGAGCTCATGTGGACCGTAGACATTTAGCTGGGAGGTTTACATGCAGTGGAAAGTGCATTCTCAGCTGAGGGAGCATTGTAAGCAAGCCTGCAGACACGGGAAAATATGAGTGCTGGTGTGGACCCACCAACTGGTGGGCAGCTAGCCTAATTTGGCCTGCAGAGATGTTCTGTTTGTCCTGTATCATAATTAAAATTCTTTAGAATTGTTGCCAACATTAAAAAGCAGGGAGATTATGGGCTTCCAGTTTCTTGTGAAAAAAAAAAAAAATGAAGATTGATCTACATTCCACATTCCAATATTCCAACAGACCCATACAGCAATTATTGGGAGCTGAGAAGCTGCTGCTTTACTCAAAGGGAAGGAATCAACTTCCTTTTCCCAAACAACTGGCTTCATCATTTATTTAGGTTCCTTGCTTTGTTCCTGTATTTGAGCTAGTTTCCCCTAGCCAGTATTATAAGGTTAATGCTGTGTGGAGTTGTTTGATGTCTCTGTATCAGAATGTGTTAAAACTTGTAAAATTTATTGAAAAGAACATCTGTCCCATAAAGAGAAGTATCTTGCAATCTTTTTGGTAGGGAGATTAAAAATGATATTTTATTCAGATGTGATCAAATTTGGTACTTTAGTTTATGTTGGGCTATCTCTACCAGTATCAATATCACTATTCAAGAAATATTTTCCGGATGTCAACAATTCCAGATTTGAAGATTTTATCTTCAGATTGGAGATAATATTTAACTGGGCACGGTGCATGTTATCAATCGATTAACTGAATATGTGTTTAATATGAAAATAATGGGTAAGCTATGCTTTCACAATCCCAAATTTGGATCATGTAAAATGATAACCTGGGGGGGGGGGTCGGAGGGGAGGAGACCTGGGTGGCTCAGCGGGTTAAGCGTTTAACTTCTGCTCAGGTCATGAGCCCCACATTGGGTTCGAGCCCTGCATTGGGCTCTGTGCTGACAGCTCAGAGCCTGGAGCCTGTTTAGGATTCTGTGTCTCCCTCTCTCTGCCCCTCCCTGGCTCATGCTCTGTCTCTCTCTCTCAAAAATAAACATTAAAAAATTAAAAAAATATATAAAATAAAAAAATAATTAGGAGTTTAATGTATTCCTAAATCTTTTGGCTCCCCACTCCAAAAACAACAACAAAAATTACACTGCCATTTCTCTCATGTTTTAGCATCAGGAGATCAGTAAGAAATTTTGACACAATCCTTTCCAGGATAATAAACTGTGAGGAGGGACTGGTCTATATTTGATCAGCTTTGTCTCATGAATAGACTCTGGTGGAATTTTTTGCTTGTCCCTTTAAATCTGCACAACAAATAATAGTGAGAGTTCAACCTGGGCTAAATCTAATAATAGATTGGTAACCAAATACCAGTTCCACAGAAATGATTAATAAGTGTTTAATAGGTACAAATAAGGTAACTGAATATAGTCATATCTTGGAGTCAATAAGTAATCCGACTGCTGCCTTATAGATTTAAAAAATAGAGTTTAAGGAAAAATGTTCTGTTTCTCAGTATTCTTTTTTTTCTTTTAAAAAACGTTTATAGAAAATCAGGTTTCTCTATAATTAAAAATTCTTATAGTTCACTTAAGGCAGTATTTTATGCACTACTCTTAAAAAACAAAATCCGCTTAGTTAGAAGCTAAACTTTTTATCTTATATGAGTTTGATTTTTCTCAAATTCAAATGCATATTTAGATCATATGTTACATTTGATATGCAATCCAAGGAATAACTGCTTAGAGTAAACTGAGTATTAGTAATATTAGTAATGGGTGATGATTGTTACATATTATGAAATAATATGTAATTAGTAATATGCTTAGCTCTTCATATTTTATAATATATTTTCAACCTACAATATTAACAGTCTTTTTGGACATTTAACTGGGAAAAATGAGTAGTTAGGCTTAAGAAATAGAACTTTTTTTGTTTGATTATAATTTGTCCATCAGATTGCTGTTGGGATGTTGAGTGTAATCAGTGAAGATATTTAACTGCCTAAGTTCTTTTTGTTTTTTTTAATGTCAAAAAAGCAGTCCTTTAATATTTCCTATGTGTCAGGTATTCTTGTAAGCATGTTATATAAATTAAAATTAAAATAAATACAACAACCTTATGAGGAAGCACCATTAATAACCTCATCATATAGATGGGGAAATTAAATCATGGAGAAGTTAACTTATTTGCCTAAGGACACATAGCAACTAGTGGAACAGGATTCAATTCCAGGCATGCTCAGAACCCATGCTTTTCACCTCTAAACTCTGGTAGTGCAGACTAGAATGATCTTAATCTTAAACTAGTGCAGATGAGATTGACATACTTTATTTCTCTCAGAAACACTCAAAATCCTGTTATGCTGACTTTGCCAAGCTATTCCTAATGCATTCCATTTTTAACGTCGGAGGGGTGTAGGTAAAACACTCATACCTTCTTTCTGATGTGCTCACTGCTAAGGGTTAGCAGGGAAGTGTTAGATTATTCTGAGGAAAGGTCAAAGTTGAAAATACTAGTGAAACACTCTTTAGTTCTAAATTGTACTTAGAGCCAGAACTGGGGCACAGAAAGGACAAGTCACCTGCCTGTGGCCAGACAAGTAGTAAGTGGTGGCTTTAGATTCTTATTCCTATAGGGATCGGTACGTTTCTTGTGAATTTAGATAAGACCCTGGATTGTGGCTGAAGCCTGGGTTATCTTTTTAAATTTTTTTAATGTTTCTTCATTTTTGAGAGAGAGTGGAGCAGTGGAGCGGCAGAAAGAGAGGGAGACTCGGAATCTGAAGCAGGCCCCAGGCTCTGAGCTGTCAGCACAGAGCCCAATGCAGGACTTGAACCCATGAACTGGGAAATCATGTCCTGAACTGAAGTTGGACGCTTAACGGACTGAGCCACCCAGTGGACACTGGGTTATCTTTGACAGGAAACCTTCCCTCCACTGAATAGCATGCTCAGGAAGTCGAAGAACCCCCTAGCCCATTCCCAAGTGAAAGTTTCTGACATCTGAGGTTGTGCAAACAACGCTCAGTAGCCTGCCTGAAAAATCTCGAATATACTGTATGATAGAGGCAATACCTTGGAGTAGTCAGTGATAAGACCATTGGAAACACACTTTAGCTGGCTGAACAGTCATCCTGAGCCAGCCACAAAACTATGCATTTTCATAAACAGGTCTTGAACCAATGTTAATTAACTCTTCTTCCTTATAACACTGTTCCCAAAATAACACAGGTAAATTCTGTGAAATTAAATGTAGGACCAGGAGGAAGATTAAGGGATGATAAGAGAAGTAAAATCTGAATTGAAGACTGAACCTGGATCATCACTGAAATTCGAATCTACTCTCTAGACTACAAAATGTTTGCACTGGACTATGTCTGTTTAATAGAACTAAATTTAGTTTCCTCTTTGCCAAAGAGGAATAGATATATATTTAGAGCCAACCAGAATAAGGTGAGCTTCACATTTGCATATATTTGAATCGTAGTGACTCAGAACTGTTGTATCTTATGTTTGTGTATGGGTGTAAAATACCTTTTATGTATTTACCTACCTACTTACCTACCTACCTCTATCTATTTGTATGACTGCTTATGAATCTATCTATATCTATCATCTTGTATACCTGTCTCAAGTACCTGGGAGAGCCTGAATTATCTACTGAAAGGCAGTCATCGCCAATGTTACCAAATGTTTTAAGTGTAAGCAAAAATAGGGTAGATAAATTTTATACATATCAGGGCTCCATAAATAATTACATGGACATCTACTTTCTTTTTATTGTTATTGTTATTATTATTATTATTATTATTATTAAATTTAGGGATACAGAGCATGGGAGAGGGGCAGAGAGAAAGAGGGAGAGAAATTCCAAGCAGGCTCCACACTTGGCATGGAGCCCTATGCAGGGCTTGACCCCAGAACCCGGGATCATGACATAAGCCAAAATCAAGAGTCAGATGCTCAACGGACTGAGCCACCCAGGCTCCCCTGGACATCTACATTTCTGTATTAATTGTGTCAATACAGAGTTTTATACTCTGAAGAGTCATGGTTTAGTTGTTTATAGTCAAGTTCAGGTTCTTGAATTTGTTTATGATGGGATTTAATTATTTGGGAAATGGTAGTAACTTTCCTAGTTTCAATTGCCTGGGTGCCCTTTGATTTTTTTGGAACAATTCTGACATAATCTTTCAAAATTCTATTTACTAAATCAAAAGCATTTCTATGACAGTGCACAGTATAATATGTTTCTTTTATTTCTAAAACACAAATGCTTCCTCACTCTTTACTCACTTTTTCTTAAGACTTCACTGTCCCTAGGGAGGCTTTTATCATTCTATGTAATAAGGTAGAATTGTATAAAATTAACATTATGTATTCATTTTGATATACAAATTGCTATATGGCTTTATATGATTCAATAAAGTACCTATTAAAAGTTTATCCCCATTTCAAATCCACAATGTCATAATGTATATGAAATGTCTTCTGATTACCCTGATATAAACACAACATTGTTTAACAGTGGGAAGTACCAAGCTTCCCAGGAATTTAGAGTCTAAGAGTTCAGACAGACTGAGCTTAGGTGATGCTATTGGGTGCCACAACATGTGATTACAGTTGTGTTCAGATGTTCTAGATAATATGGAGAGATGTAACTTCAGATTAGACTTAAGTTATTAGATAAATGGATTAGATTGACAAATCTGTAATAAATAAAGACCTGAAAATGCAAACCAACCTCAAATAGTATAATTACTTTGTCATAAGAATTACAAATACTGCTTCTCAAAAATGAAAGTAGGAAATATATAATTTCCTTCAGGATTTTGTATGTATACATAAGTATCTTTTCTCCTTCACAAACAAGTATATAATATATGGAATTCCAAAAGAGTGTCTTAAATTTATTTTAACCCTAGAAGATTTAGAGGAAAGGCCTGATTTGCATTAAGTTCAGTGGAGTCAATAGGATTTCCTCCAAAGAAGACCTGGGTGTTTGAAACAAAAGCCTGAAAGATTACTTGCATGGATTTGTCATATTAAAAGGGCATATGGTGATAGATTTTGTAATCTTCTTTTTACTATATTTTAGTCAACATCCTTTCTCACACATACATACTCACACTTAAACTTAACAGAAGTCACTGATCACCTGTAATATTAACAAGGAATAAAGAAAGGACAAATAAAGTCAACAAATAACTGTTCCATTGACCAATTGCTGGGTAACAAATCTGCCCAAAACCTAGTGGATAAAACAAAAAAAAATTTTTATTCATGAATCTTCAATTTGAGCAGGATTCTGTAGAAAGAGCCCATTGCTTCTCCATTCTGTGTCACTTGAGGCACCTTGAAGGCTGGGGACCAGAGTCATAGGGGGTATTATCTCCTCAAACAACTGCAAATAGATGTGGCTTTCCATGCTTACAAAATGGTGACTGGGGTCCAAGGAAGAGCATCATGAAAAGGGTGGGACAGGCATAAACTGTATCACCTTTCTAAGCTAGCCTTGAAAGACACAGTGGTTACAAATCTCCCACATACCTTTGGTTGGAAGCAACAAATTTAAGTCAGCTGATAATCTATGGGTGGAAACTTAGATTCCACTCTTTGATGGGAGAAGTATCAAAGAATTTATGAACTTTTACTACCATACCACTTCCATTTTTAGCTCTGATAGGTAAAGAGCTTGAAAGTTGTCACTTCCTTCCTTATAAGAATAAAATAAATAAAATTTTATTCATAAATTTGGTAAAGTATAATTTGACAGGTTTTAACACAAGTGTATACCTATGAAACCATCACTACAGTCAGCATGAAAACATAGCTATAACCCCTGAATGTTTCCTTGTGTTCTTTGTAATTCCTTCCACCTAACTTTCCTCACCCTGTCTATCTACAGGCAGACACTAATTTGCTTCCTGTCATATGGATTAATTTGCATTTTCTAGAACTTCATAAGAATGAAATTATGCAGTAGGTGGCTTTTGTTTTGTTTTGTTTTGTCTGACTTGTTTCACTCAGCATAACTATTTTGAGATTGATCTGTGCTGATACATGTATCAATAGTTGATTATTTTTATTGCTGAGTAGTATTCCATTGGTTGGATATACCACCATTTGTATATCCATTCACCAACTGATGAACATTTGTATTGAGTCCATATTTTTGGATGTTATCAATAATTGTACTCTGAACATTTATGTATATAAGTCTTGGTATGGACATATGTTATAATTTCTCTTGGAGAAATACCTAAGAGTGGGATGACTGGATCATATGGTAAATTTATATTTAACTTTTTAAAAAGCTGTTGAACTGTTTTCTAAAGCAGTCATACCATGTCCATTTTTAGCTCTGATAGGTAAAGAGCTTGAAAGTTGTCTCTCCCTTCCTTATAAGAATATGCTGGGGAAAAAAAAAATCAACATTTCTTGGACTCATCCATCAGACAATAGAGGTTGCAGAGAAAACCATCACTATGAAATCTAGAGACAGAGATGAATTCAGAGAGATATACTATCCAAGATTTTATTACACGTGACAGAAGATCCTCAACATCATACATTGGTAGAACCACTTACTTAACTAGTAATTTTAACAAATTGCTGGAAACTGAGTACAGACAACTGTGAGAAAGAGAAAATCTTAAAGGCTGTAGTTCTAAGAGATCCCCCACACTTTCATGGTTTCTGTCCAGGAAGTGCCATGGGTTCTCATGGTGAAGAACTGGGACAAATCTCCTGGCCCTGGAAAGGGGACGGTATGAACAGCCACTGTGAAAACCACCCAGGTGTTTCTCTTTAACAAAGGCCTACTTTCTGGAGGGAAGGTTGTTACCAGGAGGCTTACCACAAGTTTTTACCAAAGCTCATCCCAGCTAGCTGAACAAAATTCCACGCATTCCAGCCTGCCCTAGCCTTCTTTCCCACCTAGGGGAAAATTAATAATAATAATCATCATCATCATCATCATCATCATCATCATTAGGGAAGAGGGTTTCAAGGAAATAGATTGACAATGTTGCAACAGGAAAAGAAGTATGGAGAAGTGGGTAGAGGGCAGCTATATCCTTAGAGTAGGAACAAAAATTCTCAGAAAGACCTTACTTTGAGATACAGGTTTGTTAAAACATTGAAATTTAAAAAGAAGATTATAGAATACCCCCTCATGTCATCACCATTCTAAAATGCCTTCAGTAGAACAGTGGAAAGAGCTGAAAGGTGTAGACTTTCTCTGAGAACACAAAGGTAAACCCCAAAGCCAAAGCCAACACAAAAATGAAGACACTTTAAGAATTTGAAAATGTCAGCACAGAGCCTGCTTGGGACTCTCTCTCTCTCCCTCTCTGTGCCCCAACCCCAGTCACATTCTCTTTCTTTCTCAAAATAAATAAATAAACTTAAAATTTTTTAAAGTATTAAAATGTTGATTACACTGAAACTTTACTTCAGTTGGCTTCATTGCAATAAAAAGGCACTGCATTTCTTCTCATTTTTTGCCTAACCATTTGCTGAAAATATAAATTCCTTAAGAAAGTATTATAACCTAGGCCATACTACTGAAATAAATAGTAAGTAAATAAATAGAAGAACTTGCAGAGTCACAACTGATTCTGAGATAAAATATAGCAGATACTATGATAAACTATTTGTCCTGAAGTTATTTTGCTAAGGCATGAATAAACTAGAATGAGGAAATATTTAGTTCTTGAAGTTCTGTATGTTTGCATGAGAAATGTAATTTTTGTCTACATTTGTTCTACACACACATACACACACAAATCATCCATGGACCCTTTCTATTAATATATGGGTTAACACTTATGACTGAATGATTGAAAGTTCAAAAAGTATTAAATATAATGTCCAATCTCATTTCTAATTATCAAACTAGGAAATGCTGGCAGGGATTTATTTTCACAGGCATATTTTCACTACTTTTTAAAAAAAATAAGGTAAGGATAATTTGTTTCTTTATGGAATTGATCATTTGGAAAATGGCAGTAATGAGTTTTTTTGTTTTATAAACAACCTATGTTGCCTATATTATCACCCATTAAAGTAGTGGGTCAGAAAAAAATAAAAAATATTTTAAGTATTGAAACTGGCTTTACTTCTGAGAGAGCAGTAGTTTGAAAATAATAATATTTCTGAGTGAAAAAAAGAAAATGACAAGACAAGGAAATGATTAGATTTGGGTAGAAAATATAGCTGTGAAAGCTAAGAGAAAACAGAAAACTCTGTGTTTCAAGGTTTAAAAAATACTCAAAAACACAATATATGCAATACTGTCAATAACTCTTAACTGATCAGTATGACAGTTGGCCAGTATATTTTCCAGAAAATATAAAAAATGGTAATAAAATTTTAAAAATAAAAATATATAAAACCCAGGAACAACGTGTCCTCAATGAAAGTGGCATCTCAATTGCCACATATGAAAACATCCAGCTTTTCTTCATAATTTAAAACCCAAGAGTTCATAGGCAGATATATAAAAGTAGAATATTAAAATATATTTTAAAAAAGGAGAGAGGGAGATACAGATACAAGCAAAACAAAACAAAACTTGTCAGAAACAGAAATTTATCAAATACAGAGGATAAAACAGAAAATCTTAAACCTTTCTTTCAATCATAACAAGTGAATTCAGGGAAGGTATGAATGCCCTGTTGCCACCATATCTGTAGGGAAATAGCTACATACAGAAATAGATAATTACTATGTGAAGGCAAGGATGGGATGAACAGAGAGGCTGACTTAAACAACAACAAGCTCAGAGTTATCAAGAGTTGAGATTTAAGAGGAAATGAAATGGGCTTTGTATAAATTAAAAGTGTTATGCCTGTGCTAAAGTTATTTTTTTAGGAAACTTATACTACCATTTTGTTTTGTTCTCAATATTTGTCACATCATTGTTATTTTATAAGCAACGCTTTCTTAGCGCTACAGCAATCTATTCAGCCATCGAAAGTTCCCTATAATCTAGGCATTCCTCACGTAGCCTATAAGCAGTAGAACTTGATTTTAACCAAGTAGTTTGTCTCCAGAGGCTGAGCACTCTTAACCACTACTGCACTGTACGGGTTCAAGTTAAAGAATCCCTCTAGCTGTTAGGAACCAGGTGTAATTGTACTCAATCAACCATCTATCAAAACCTTGGTCCTTAGCCAGGAATGCCCTTTGTTTCCATGCTCTCCCCACCAGCTGCAGAATCACCTGTTACACAATTCGGGACTGAAAAAGGAATGTTACTGGTGTAGGTAAACTCACCAGTGCTGCCTTTTAAAAAAAATTATTTTTGAGAGAGTACAAGTGGGAGAGGGACGGGGTGGGTGGAGGCAGAGGATTTGAAGTGGGTTCTGCACTGACAGCAGTGAGTCTGATGTGGGGCATGAACCCACGAATCACAAGATCATGACCTGAACTGAAGTGGGATGCTCAGCTGACTGAGCTACCCAGGCTCCCCCACCAGTGTCGTTCAAGATATCCATGGTATGGGGCAGGGGAAGGGTTGGAATTCAACTCAGTATAAATTAACGCATCAGTGAGAGTGGAAACATTTTCATTTACACAACTTTAGCCATGGGAATTAAGGTAATATGACCACACTGGTATCTGAAATTCATCTTGAGTGCCCATATTATCTGAAGAAATACCTTTGAAAAGGATGAAAACAAACTGGTATTCTTATAAAAATACAATATACCTACATGTATAGGCAATGATTTTTAAATTTCAGTGATGAGAATTTTTGACTATATATATATGGATTAGTTTTTAATGTACTAGAATGCAAGCCATATTCTATGTTATTTCAGTTGTAGGAAATTCCTCAAATCTGCAGGTCTCTGCCCTTTGGTAACCTACCTCTCTTAAGCTGCACATTTCACAGGGAGTAGCCCAAGTAGTAAGGCTCTGAAAAGTTAGGCTGGTGCCTAGCCTGTGTTAGATAACCATAATTGCTTATAAAGACATATGGGCACGTGTAATAGACTGTCATAGAAGGGTAGGGACCTCTAATACATTTTCCAGACTTCCTGGTTTGGGTTAGAGAAAGAATGTTGTTAGAAACTGCTGAGGAGGTCCCCATATCCATTTGCCTGAACTGTTAGGGTCTAGTTGGGAAATATAAATAAGTAGAAGTATTTGTGCAATTCTTCTGTAGATCAATAGAAGTGGCAAAAAGGAGATACTTTCTTTCTTTTTTGTAAGTTTATTTATTTATTTTAAGAGAGAGCGAAACAGCACGTAAACCAGGGGTCTGGTAGAAAGAGAGAGAGACAGAGCATCTCAAGCAGGCTCTGCGCTGTCAGCACAGAGCCCGACCTGGGGCTGTATCCCATGAACCCTGCCATCATGACCTGAACGGAAATCAAGGGTTGGATGCTTAACCGACTGAGCCACCTAAGCGCCCAAAAGGAGATGTTTTCTAAATTGTTCTTTTATTCTCATGTGAATGGACACTAAAAGCAGCTAAGTATACTGAGCACTTCTTTTCAGGAACTACTGATTATCTCCTTGATTTGCTTAGGAAGCTACAATTGATTTATTTCAATAAGAGAAACATTTCTTTTATATAAATACTTTCATTGTTTTTGTTCTTAGTCACTTAAGCTCTGACTTGGAACACATAATATATATCTTTTTACTTTACTCTTTTTTCCCCCACTGTAAGTCCAAACCTGTATATTAACTTATAAGAAAATTGTTTGAGTTTCATTTACCTGTTCTAAGTCTGGACTTTGAACACTTTTTTCCAGGAATGCAATTAAATTGATGAATGTTTGCAATGTGTGGTTATATAAAATGGGAATCTCTAAGATTTTGGGATTTGACTTGGTTTTAAAAGCGCTTTTATAAAAAATTATTATTTTTTTAAGTTTATTTACTCATTTTGAGAGAGAGAGAGAGAGAAAGAGAGAGAGACAGAGGCAGAGAGAGACACAGAGAGAGAGAGAGAGAAAGAGAATCCCAAGTAGGCTCCACACTGTCAGCACAAAGCCAGATGGGGGCTCAATCTCATGAACAGTGAGATTGTGACCTGAGCCAAAACCAAGAGTCATACACTTAATCAATTGAGCCACTCAGACACCCCAAAAGTACTTTTATAAAAATTAGTGCTCCTATTAATTTATCTCCCTGTTTAAGAACAATGATATTACCCAGCAATACAGATTTTCATTTTTTTTCTTTCATAAAATTACTTGGGTCATTCTTCATTTTGAGTTTTGTAAAAGCATCTGTATCTCTCTGAATTTAACAATTGAATCGGTATCTGTGAAGGTAAGTCAAGCTAAAAATTGAAGTCACTTTAAATAAAATACTTATTTTGATTTTGGTGATATTCATTAACACCAGTCCCTCTCATGTGATTTGCTTATTTATTTTATTGTTTTATCTTTGGCCTCAAACTAAAAAAAAAAAATGCACTTTTCACTGGCTACCACTTATCTGTCTCACTTTCTGTATCCTTCTCTTTTTTATCTTACATATCAGAGTACTCCAGAGCTTAGACTCAGATTTCTTTTTCTTTTCTCCTTCTACTTTCATGCCCTATATGACACATTTAGTTCCATGGCTTCTAATTGCATCTATGTGCTGATAACCATCAGGTTTTATTTCTAGCCCTAAATTTTCTCCTTAACTCTAGACACATATTCATATGAGTATTCAACCTCTCCACCAGATGTCTAGCAAACATCTCAAATTTAGCACATTCAGATTTGGATTCTTGATTCCTACCTCTCATACCCCGCTTACTAAACTTGTTCCTAACCATGATGTTCTCAGATTTCAGTGAGTAGCACTACTATCCGCTTGTGTTCAGAAGTCAAAATCCTTGAAACGAATCCTGGAATCATCTCTTCTCTTCTTATCCATAGACTCTACAACAACAAGTTTTGAGGGCTTCACCTTTAAAATGTGTCCTGGAACCAATCACTTCTCATCACACCCACTCCTCTCACCATTTGTGCCTGGACTGCCACAGGAGCCTTCTCTGGGTCACTCTGCTTCCAGTCCCTAACACGCTATAATGTATTCATGGTAGTTGGAGATCCTTTTAAATCATCAACCATTATTAAGTCATTCTTCTATAAACCTTCCGGTGGTTTTCCTTCACACTTCACCCAATGTCCCTCCTATGGCATACATGATCTTGTCTGCCTATTTCTGCAAATTCGTGTTTGACTCTTTGGCCTTTGTTCCCTGTTGTCCCCCCACTCTAGAATTCTTGCTATCATTTGAGTTCATCAAGTCTCTTCCTGCCTCTTTGCTTACTCTTCTTTATGCCTGAAAATCTGTTAAGCCTAGATCTAGATAGTTCATTGCCTCAGTTCATTTAGATCTCTGCTCAAATAGGTCTTCATTGTTCAACCTAAAATAGCATCCCTCTTCTCTCTTTATCCTCAGAGTCTTCCTTATATTTTCCTTTGTAGTAGTTATTGCTACCCAACTTCATATTATATATTTATTCATTTTTTTCTTATTTCTCTATTGTACTTCTTGTTTTCTCTTTTGTATTGGATGCTCTGGTTGTAACCTGCATTTCTAGCCCAATTATTTACAAAGTCTCATCACACAAACTTCTACCAAAGTAGACTATTGCATGATTGTAGAACAGAGTATATGCTTTTCTAGTTTCATACATTTTCTTTTCTTACTCTTTGACTTCACTCAAGTTTTTTGTCATATGCTATCACAAATTATTCAATTTTATTTTCAAGAGATAGTTATGATAAAGGCCTGTCCTAACACAACATCCCCAAAACTCATCCAGACTCATTTGTACTTCCTTTATGCCACTTGCTTTATTATTATTTTAAATGCTGTCAACATGTCTTTTCTTGCTTGCTAAAGTCCAGGACTTGATACTTCATCTTTTTCTATCCCTTCAAATATCAGACAATCATTATGTTTGCTGAAAAAAACTGTGCTTTTTTGAACACGGTCTTCAAAAATATTTTTTCCCACAAATCTTAATAATTTTACTCGACCTTTATAGTTTGCAAACTTGCACTGCTTTTCACATAGTTAAGCACATGTTCATTATGAAATAATAAATCTAAACTATTGCAAGTAGGTTATTTTTACTTTAGTTACCATATTTTAGTGAACCAAGCTACTTTAAAGCAATCTAACTTATCAGTGTAATTTATTTTTTTGAACAAAAATCATTTCTTGAGTAACATTCAAGTGATTTGATTTAAAGAAAATTGGTGATTGCTCTGAAGATAATTTTAAGATTTTTTTAAAATTCCCTTACCTCACTGTCTTCACAGATGCTTCAACTATGTTTTAGAGAAAATGAGATATTCACTTTGAAAGTGGTTTATGAGTCTATAATATCTGAGCAGCCTCAGTCACTTCCTTACTTCTTATAGGAAACCATCCATCAGTATCTCTTGGTTTTACCTGGTGGAAAACTAAAATAATCCCTAATCAGTATTGAACACATTTGACCAAATCAAGTTGTGCTCAGTTTTAGAAGCAAGATAATAAGGAAAAAAATAAATGTTTTCATCATTCCTAAAGGAAAATGTCTAATCAGGAGGAAAATAACCATTATGTGTGTGTATGTGTGTGTGTATCGTTTAGTTTAAAGAAATTAATCTTAGTATATTCTATTGTCAACCTTCAGAAGATTACTACATCTTGCAAGCCATATTTCTAGAAGTGATCCTTTACCTCTCTTCCAGCAGAACATTGGGCACCACTAGGGTTCAACAAGCACATCTCCTGTTTCATGGAACTAATATAAAATGCAATTGTTTTTCTTATGTTGTAGTGTGGCATTCCACATTTAATATATTGTGAAGAAATTTTAAACGTGTAATGCAACAATATATTAATCCTTCATTTTGATACTCTTTTCAACCTACTATTTGTATAGATAATGCAATTATTGAAATTTCCCCATGCATGTTTAATTCCTATACTTGGAGTTCAATGGTCTCCAGATTTTGAAAAAAATAGCTGAATGTCTTTTTTTCTGGAGAAACTCTGGGGCCATGTTTAAGTCAATCAAACAAAACTGGCAGAAAATAGAATTTGGCTTAATTGAAATAAGTTCTTTGGGTGGTACTGAAGAATTTGGAGGAATCCTAATTTCTAAAGTCTTTCTTAACACTTCCAAATTCACTCTCTACCATTCTCAGTGGGATATCTATGAGGCTTCCCATCGTGAGCCCAGTCTTTTTTTTTTCTTTTTATCTGTTATCTAGCTATCTAGCTATCATCTATCTATCTACGTATCTACCTAAAAATTTGAGTACAGTTGACACATAATGTTACATTAGCTTCAGGTGTACAGCTTAGTGATTTGACAAGTTTATATATTATGCTGTGTTCACAAGTATAGCTACCATCTGTTCGATTGCATTCCTATTACAATACCATTAACTGTATTCCTTATGCTTTGCTTTTTATTTTTGTGACTTATTCCATAACTGGAAGCCTGTATTTCCCTCTCTCTTTCACCTATTTTGCCTAAGCCCTCATCCCCTTCCCCCCTGGCATCCATCAGTTTTCTGTATTTATAGCTCTGATTCTTTTTGTTTATTCATTTTTTTAAGATTCCATTTATGAGTGGAATCATATTGTATCTGTCTTTCTCAGTCTGACTTATTTCGCTTATCATAATATCCTCTAGGTCCATCTATGTTGTCTCAAATGGCAGGATCTCATCCTTTTTATGACTGTGCAATATTCCAGTGTGTGTGTGTGTGTGTGTGTGTGTGTGTGTACACACACATTTTTCTTATCTATTGGTCTATTGATGGACACTTAGGCTGGCTATTGTAAATAATGCTGCAATTAATGTAAAGGTACATACATCTTTTCAAATTAGTGATTTTGTTTTCTCTGGGTAAATACCCAGTAGCAGAATTTTTGGATCATATGGTATTTTTATTTTTAATTTTTTGAGGAACATCCATACAGTTATTCACAGTGGCTATACAAATTTACATTCCTACCAACAGTGCACAAGGATTCCTTTCTTTCTTCATCTTCACCAATCAATACTTGTTTCTTGTCTTCTTGATTTTAGCCATTCTAACAGATGTGAGGTAACATCTCATTGTGGTTTTGATTTCCATTTCGCTGATGATTAGTGATGTTGAGCATCACCTGATATGTCTGTTGGCAATCTATATGTTTTCCCTGGTATTCTGCCCATTTCTAAATTGGATTGTTTGGTTTTTTGGTGTTGAGTTGTATGAGTTCTTTATATATTTCGGATATTAACCCCTTATTGGATACATCATTTGCAAATATGTTCTCCCATTCAGTAGACTGTTTTTGTTTTCTTGATGATTTTCTTTGTTGTGCTAAAGCTTTTTATTTTGATGTACTCTCAAGAGTTTATTTGTACTTTTATTTCCTTTGCCTTAGGAGACATATCTAGAAAAATGTTGCTATAGCTGATATCAGAGAAATTACTGCCTGTGTTCTCTTTTAGGATTTTTATGGTTTCTGGTCTCATGTTTTGGCCTTTAATCCATTTTGAGTTTTTGTGCATGGTGTCAGAAAGTAGTTTAGTTTCATGCTTTTACATGTAGTTGTACAGTTTTCCCAGCAGTGCTTATTGAAAAGATTGTCTTTTCCTGAATCTATATTCTTGTCTCCTTTATCATAGATTGATTGATACTTCTGGGGTTTCTATCCTGTTCTATTGACCTATCTGCCTATTTTAGTGTCAGTGCCATACTGTTTTGATTGCCACAGCTTTGTAGTATATCTTGAAATTTGGGATTGTGATACCTCCAGCTTTGTTCTTTCTCAGGATTTCTTTGGCTATTCAGCATCTTCTGTGGTTTCATACAATTTTAGTATTATTTATTCTAGTTTTGAAAAAAATGCTGTTTGTATTTTGATAGAGATTACATTGAATCTATAAATTGCTTTGGGTAATATGGACATTTTGACAATATTCATTCTTTCAGTTCATAAACATGGGATATCTTACCATTTGTTTGTGTCATCTTCAATTTCTTTCATCAGTGTTCTATATTTTCCAGAGTATAGGCCTTTCACTTCTTTGGTTAAGTTTATTCCAGGTATTTTATTCTTGTTGGTGCAATTGTAAATTGTGTTTTTTGTTTATTGTTGTTTTTTGTTTGTTTGTTTTAATTTCTCTTTCTGTGATTTCATTGTTAGTGTATAGACATGCTATCAATTTATGGGTATTAATTTTGTATCCTGACACTTTACTGAATTTTTTTATTACTACTAGTAGTTTTTTGTTGGAATCTTAAGGATTTTCTATGTATACTATCATATTATCTGCAAAAAGTAACAGTTTAAATTCTTCTTTATCAATATGGATGCCTCATTTCTTTTTCTTGTCTGACTGCTCTGGCTAGGACTTCCGACCATGTTGAATAAAAGTGGCAAGAAGAGACATCCTTGTGTTGTTCCTGACCTTAGAGGGAAAGCTCTCAGTTTTTCACCATTGAAGATGATATTAGTTGTGGATTTTTCATGGATGGTCTTTATTATGCTACTCTTAAATGCAGAGTTGGAATGCCTTAAATAAAACCGAAAAGAAAAGCCGATGTTCTGTAAAGTTCCAGGTATTGCCTACCAAGTTGCCCAAGATCTTTCCTGAGGGCCACTGTTATAGCTTATTTAGTGACCCTCTCAGCCAGTAACCACTGACTTTCATCCCAAGATGGATACTTTTCAATCTTTCTGAGGTATGCCATTTAGAAAGAAATTTAGCATTCATCTGTTGGTAGTAAATTCTTATAATTTTTTGAAAATGAATTTATTTCATTGTTCTTGAAAGATATTTTTAGCTAGTATTCAATTTAAGTTGTCAATTATTCTTGGTACTTCAAAGACACTTTCTTCTGTTTTATTTCTTTAAGTATTTTATATATATAAAATTACTGGCAATATTACTTTTTCTCAAAAAGATTATTTTCTTATAAATTTGACTATTTTTACAAAACCACCTATTTGGTTGACCTTAACACGTATAAACACTGGGTCTGAATTGAAGATGCTTTCATCCAGAGAAGATTTTTTTTTTTTTTTTTTTGGCCAGAGAATATTAACAATTTGAGATACTAATCTTATTTCTTCTTTCAGATTCCTTGGTTCAATACAGTAGACTCTCTGGTTCACTCCTTCCTCTTTCTTTAGGCAATCATAACATTTGTAATGTTCCTTAGGGAAAGACTACTTTATTTATTTATTTATTTATTTATTTAGAGAGCATGACTGGGGGAGAGGGGCAGAGGGAGCAATAGAGAGAATCTTAAGCAGGCTCTATGCTGTCCACACAAAGCCTGACATGGGGCTAGATCCCATGAACCTGGGATCATGAAGAGTATGATGGTCAACCAACTGAGTCAACCAGGCATCCCTCTCTTACACCTTCTCCTACACTTATTAATTCAAGCTCAGGTCAGGGTTTTTCCCCTCCTATCCCAGGAGTTTTCTTTACTTCCATACCCCCAACTAAGTTTTCCAATAAAATTCATGTTATCCAAGGTCTATCCACTTTTCAACATTGATAAAACCCTAGGTATATATGCTGCACTGGAAGCAAAAATCAATTTTCTTTAATTATCTGAGTAATTTTTTTAATTTAGTAACATTTTATATGACATTTCACAGAATTGCAACACAAGCTAATTAAATTTTTGAGAAAAACAAAAGAATTTAATGGCTCACAGAACTGTTTTCAAATCTCCTAAAACACTCAGGAATGGTATAAAATGGCTCCCAGAAATAGTTGTAAAATCTTTCTAACTTCTGTTGCTGGTTTTGCTCTAAAATTTACTGTTTTTCTGAATTGCAGTTTTTTTTTTCTTCTGAAATGCTGATCTTGTCTCTAATGCTGCCAAAGAATGTGTCTCATTCAGCCAACATTTACAACTATTTCATTTTGTTCTGCAAAGGGTAACTCGTCCTTTTATTTTTCTATAACCCTCTTTTATCCACTTAATAATGTGGAACAATTTCTCCTGTGCTGAGTCAAAGCACTTTTGACTGGTCATTCAGACACTTCCTTCAGTCTTAGTATTCCTCCATGAAGTAGCTGTCTTTAGACAATCTCCTATGAATTTAATGAAAGGTCTTAATCTTAGTATCTTAGCACTCAAGGTCTTCACTATTTAATGGGTGGGTTCTAAACAATCTGTCATGCAAACAAGACTTCGGCCAGTTTGCTTTGATATCATACTTTAACAAAAATATGGTTATTTATTTATAATTTGATGAGTACCATGAGTGTAAATATTGCTACATGAGTATAAACTGTATCTAACTTTTCAAATGAGGAATGACCAAAGAAAGTTTCTTAATCTTCTTCTTTCTTTAATGTTTATTTCTTTATTTTGAGAGAGAGTGCCAGCGAGCAGGGGAGATGCAGAGAGAGGGAGAGAGAAAGAATCTCAAGCAGGCTCCATGTTATCATTGCAGAGCCCAACAAGGGGCTTGAATCCACAGACTGTGAGATCATGACCAGAGCCAAAAAGAAGAGTCAGATGCTTAACCAAATGAGCCACCGAGGGAACTCAACCACAGAAAGCTTCTATGGAGAAGTGAAGATAAGTAAGAATAATTTAGGGTGGAAAAAAAGGAAGTGAAAAAAGAAACATTCTGGGAAGAGCGAATAATATATATCATGACCTTGAGGAGGAACAGTGGAATGGCAGTTATAAAAACAAAAGCACAGATTGACTGATTTGTATTGTGATGGAAAAGTTAGAAATGACCTTGGGAGAAGCGGGAAGAAGTTTAACATCAGATAGAATATGTTAATGAAGTAAGACTTTAAATCTAAGAACAGTATGAGATATATAAAATATTTAATATGTAAAAAAGGAGAATCCCATTTGAAATTAAAAAAAAAATTCTAACCATAATGGAGAGAGAGAGAGAGAGAGAGAGAGAGAGAGAGAGAGAGAGAGAGTTGGCTGAGAGTAGAAGTAGAGTGGATCTGAGGAGATCAATTTGGAGTTCTGGCAGTGATTGAAATGAAAAATAATGGTGGGTTGGACTGTGAGAATTACAATTGAAATGAAGACTAGGAGGTAGATTTAAATGATATTGAAGCGTGTAACCTACAGGTTTTAGCCACTGTTACATAGTAATGAAGTGGAAGAGTCCACAAAATTAGCATCAGTTTTTGATGAAAATATTATCTTTCAGCCTTGATGAATGAAGAAAAACCACTGTATTCAATCAACACCTCCCTTTTCCCATTTTCAATAGACTCCCCCCCCCTTTTTTATAATATAAGTTATTGTCTAGTTAGCTAACATACAGTGTATATAGTGTGCTCTTGGCTTTGGGAGTTGATTCTCATGATTCATTGCTTATATACAACACCCAATGCTTATCCCAACAAGTGCCCTCCTCAGTACCCACCACCCATTTTTCCCTCTCCCCCTCCTATCAACCCTCAGTTTGTTCTCTGTATGTAAGAGTCTCTTATGGTTTGCCTCCCTCTCTGTTTGCAACTATTTTTCTCCTTCCCTTCCCCCTTTTCCTCTGTTAAGTTTCTCAAATTCTACATATGAGTGAAAACAAATGATATCTGTCTTTCTCTGACTGACTTATTTCACTTAGCATAATACCCTCCAGTTCCATCCATGTTGTTGCAAATGACAAGATTTCATTTTTTCTCATTGCTGAGTAGTATTCTATTGTATATGATTCATAGGGGCACATGTACCCCAATGTTTATAGCAGTGCTTTCAACAATAGCTAAATTATGGAAAGTGACCAAATGTCCATCAACTGATGAATGGATAAAGAAGATGTGGTTTATATATCCAATAGACTCCCTTTTTTAATGACAAGTATCTTTTGCCACTTGCACATTTTCCTCTCAAAAATGAATGAAATCTACCCCTACCCCATCCTCTCTGTATTAGGCACAAAACAGCACTTGGTTCTTTTCAGTAACCCCAATGTCCACTCCATTTTGTTTGTTTTTGTCTTTGGAAAATTCAAACAAATAGATTTCAGAATCAGAATCTTTCATATCTTCATGGCACATAGAGGAGGGAGACTAAAAGAGTTTGTCTTTTCCCAGTTCTGTTTTCTTGAAATGATGGACTTACTTTACCTTCAAATATAGTTGGAATAATTATTGTAGAACTATAAATTCTATATAAGAAAGCTCTTTCTTATTTATTAATGGTATAGGCTTAAATTGGCAGGAAAATATCCTTCTCATTTGCCTGACCTACGATGCTATATTCTCTGATGACATATTCTGATGGCCTGCGGATGGCTTCTTAAGGTCTACACTGGCTTTAGAACTGATTTAGCTTAGAATTTATTAAGATTTAAATCTTGCATTGGAATTGCATTAGCGTTCTCCAAAGGGGGAATAAAACCTTCTATATTTATTTTGAGGAATTGACTCCCATAATTATGGGAGACAGAGAAGACCCACAATATGCTGTCTATAAGCTGGAGACCTATGAAAGCTGGTGGTGTAATCCAGTCTGAGTCCAAGGGCCTGAGAACAGGGAAGCTGATGGAGTAAATCCCAGGCCAAGGGCAGAAGAAGACTGATATCCTAGCTCATGTGGACCAGCAATAAGGGAACAAATATCCCCTTCCTTTGTTTTTTGTTTTATTCAGGCCCTTAATAGATTGGATATTGCCCACTCACATTGAGAAGGGTAATTTACTTGTTGAGTCCACTGATTCAAATACTAATATCATCAGACACACCTTCACAGACACATGAAGAAATAATATTTAATTTATACAGCCTGTGGCCCAGCTAGGTTGACACATTAAAATTTACTATCACAAGAATCATTTGCTACAAAACAATATGTCGCAAGACAAAAATCAAAACGTCTTATTGCATTTTATGTTGTCAGAGACAAAATTAAAGAGACATTTTTCAGTCTAACTGCAATAGATCTGTATGCCAGATCTGAAGAGTAGAGTGTTGAGTTAGGGTGTTTTTGGCTTAGATTTGAATAAGGAGTAATTTACAGGTGGGTGATTTAGAGGTGTGATCAAGGGAAGCCTCTGTCAGTTAGCTGAATGGGAAATGCTTATCTCTGTGTCTAGCTCTTTTCAGAGTGACAAACAGTTCTAATCTCAGCTAGTCATTCCTGAGACAAAGAATAAGAATTCAGAGGGTCCACATTTAGTCTTATTATTTATGTTCCAGGAAATTATCTCCAGGTCTTAGGGGAGTCAATAAAAGAGTAAACAGTGAGTCTTATCTAAGTCTTACGGAGAAGTGTGGTTCTTTATGGGAAATTGTTTCCTGGAACACAAAATGCTGGTAAGGGAAGATTTCAAAAAACAGAAGTGTAGAGGGATTTCTTACAAGTAACTCCTTTCTGGGAAAATAGGGCTCAGGTAAAGTTTAGCATTGTTATTTTTTACATGTGAATTCTAGATCCTTGCTATAAATTTATTTCATCACTTCTTCCCAGGTGCTGCTTCCCAACACTGGGTCACTACTTGAATTTTGGACATTTTTGAGTAAAGAGAAGTTAATAAAGAGGTTAATTTCATGAGAATACATTTAGTTTTATCTCAAATTTGCAGGAATATGAGGCCATCTGCTTTATGTTTATGTTTACTTTGGTAAATTTGTCATTTTATGTCTTTCATTTGCTTTATTTATATTGCGAAAACATAGATTTTTACTAAACATGTTTAGAATATACTGCCACAAAATCAGTTCCTTGTTGAAATGGAACAGTAGCTTGCTTAGGGAATGATTTTATAGTACCTGTTTAAATTTGACCTGTTTACATGATATTGATTACATATGAATCAAATATTTCAGAGTATTATTGTTTTAACACTTTTCTTAGAAGCTTGCCAAGAAATCTCCCATATGAGTTCAGCAAAATTATACCCATGCTTATATTCTATCAAACTATGCACCTTCGCATTCTGCATCAATGAACATCCTTCTGTTTCAGAGGAAATTTCAAATAAAGACTCCACTTGAGCTTTTTTTCCCCAGTAACTGCTTGCCCATCACCCTGGGCTAGTTGCCAAGCAATAATATGATTGTTTTATAGTCAGTGGATAGGAATTCAGTGGCATTTTTCCATTTATAATTCCTCTCAATGAGAAAGGAGGTTGTTAGGCAACAGATGACATAGGACAGGAGCAGGAAAAAAGATTTTAGAGTTAAGAATTCACACCAAATATGGTTCCAAATTCTATATTGAGTCAATGTTTTAAACTTCTATTTTGAAATAACTTTAGATTCAAATAAAAGTTGCGAATAGTACAGAGAGTTCCTGTGTACCTTTCAACTAGGTTTCCCTAATGATAGCATCTTACAAAACCATAGTGCAATTTTCAAAATCAGGAAATTGACATTCATGCAAAATTACTAAGCTACAGACTTTATTATCATTTTACTAGTTTTTACAGGCACTTCTTTTTTTTGCAATTTTGTTATTTAATAATTCTATAAAATTTTATCACATATATAGATTTGTATAACCTCCACCTAAAATTGAGACTGAAAACTGTTCTGGCACTCCAAAGAATATTTTTCAATCTAAAATTTTATTTTTTTCCCTTCATATCTTGTATTTCTTTGCCAAGATTTCTATTTTTATTTGATTCCACAGCATTCCTAACTTCTTGTCATAGTATTTTGTATTTTATGATACCTACTTAAAATCATTGTCAGATAATTACAACACTTTGGTTTTGTTGTCTGTTGATTCTTTTCTCATTCAAATTGGTATTTCTGATTCTCAATATGATGGATAATTTTGGAATATATTCTGGAAATTTTAAGTCATATTATAAGACTATTTCTATTTATATCTTCTGTGTTAGTAAGTAATTCACCTGCTAACGTTCAGAATGCATGTCCCGGCCCACTTTTGTGAGCTGTAGTTTAAATGCTAATTGAGATTTCAAAACCTTGCAGTGTTAATCTGGTGTGCTCTGTTTATGTGCTTTTCAATGAATGACCAATTTGAAACCTTGGTAATATTCTGCACCACAGATTGGTTTTCAAATATTTTGCTTTGTGATTCTAACTAGTTTCATGCATAGGTCACTCTGAAATCTGCCTAGAATTTCATACACAGAATCCCTTTCTGCAGCTCCCGTCCATCCCTGTGCATGACTTCCAATTTCTAACTGGGTAGAAGCTGGTGCTTCCTCTCTGCTGTCATTCATTTTGAGCAAGCTTGGGAGAGTCAACAGGACTCCCATTTCAAAATCTCCACAGTACATGAAAGAGAGATGAAGGCGTGCTACTTCTTAGCTGATGTTCACTTAATTCAGGATTGGGATTATCCACATAGCTCAATTCCAGTTTCCATAGCCACAATGTTCAGTGTGGAGGGAGGGGAATGCACCTTTGCTCATGGTAGTGCAGTGTGGGGATGGTTGCTAGGGCTCTGACATATGGTCTCTACAATGCACGGTGGGAAGGGGTAGGGATTCTGCCTACTTAGTGTAAGGCAGGGAGGGAAGACAGAGTTCTGTCCACAGTCTCTATGGTACCCTGTGGGGGAAACAGTGAGGCACAACTTTTATCTTATTATTCCAGATCTGGAGGAGAGTCAAAAGAGTTATGTCCTACAGAGTCATCCTTTTCCCAGTCTTTGTATAAAGAAGCTATGCTTTCTTGCAGCTTTAAAAAAATATTTTTACATTGGCATTTCTAGTTTATGGGTTTCTCTGTTAACCAACCTAGGATATACAAGAGGTAAAATGAACAAAAAATAGAGAATTCACTTCTAGGTCATTCCTCAAGTCATAAAATTCCTAGTTAGTTTGCCTCCTTTTCTCTGCTTTTAGGTTTTTCTGATATTTCCTTATTTTGTCCAGGATTTTTAGTTGTAATTACTAGGAAGAATAAAGGAGAATGTACTAACTCTTTTTCTAGAATGGAAGGACCAATGCTTAGTACTTTTAAGGCCAGATATTCAGTCTAACCTCATTTTCTTTTTTTCAGCATTTGCTAAATATATTCTGAGTGCTATTCAATCTCCTAGAGAATTATAAAGAAAGTAGAAGACTTAGTCTCAGATCTCAAGTCTATTGCAATCAAATTCAGTCAAAATATATGAGAACCTTATGTTTGCCAAAGACATTTCTGAGCTAGGGATAAATATCATAGCCTAGTTGGGGAACAGACATTCAAACACATAATCCCATTACAAACAGGTGAATAATATATTATGAAGTGTTTTAAAGCTTACTGAAGAAATGAATATTTCTCTTTTTATATATGTACATTAATGCTACCTTGTGGCAACTGAGATGGTTTTTGGGAGTTAGGCAGGAATTTGATAGACTCTTGGGGAAATGAGACAGACTAAAAATACACATTTTCGTATAAGGAATCTCCAAATTCACATAGTCATGGTCATATAAAGCCTATATAGAGATACAACTATTAGATGTGGGAAAAGGAAAAGGAAAAGGATAAGGAACAAGAGAAGTGGGGGAGAATTTACTGTGGTTTGGTTTTGTGGAGCTGTATTTTAGCTGTGAACATCAGACACAGAGGAAAATGAACTATATGAATTCATGCCATGACAGAAATGTGGGGAAAAGCCACATGATTTCTTACTATGTGATAGTCATGTGTTTCTATTTCGGGAATGATCCTAAGGAGCTCATTATCAGTCACTTAATTAAATTAACTAAAATTTATTTACTTTGTTTTTGAGAGTGACGGACACAGTGAAAGCAAGGGGGGGGGGCAGAGAGAGAGAGACAGAGAGAATCCCAAACAGGCTCCATACTGCCAGCACAGAGTCCTATGTAGGGCTTGAACCCATGAGCCATGAGATCATGCCATGAGCCAAAACCAAGAGTCGGAAGCTTTAACCGACTGAGCCACCCAGGCATCCCTTATTATCAGTCATTTTAATTTTATAGGTGTCTTAGTTTAGACTGCTAGAATAAGGTGCCATAGACTGAGTAGCTTATAAACAACAGAAATTTATTTCTCACATTTCTGGGGTCTGAAAGTCCATTGAGATATGAGTGCCAGCATGGTTATTAGCTCTGGGAAGCATCCCCTGCTGAGTTGCAGTCTGTGGGCTTCTCACTGTATACTCACATAGTTTGAAAAAGGATTAATGTGCTCTCTGAGGTCTTTTTTATAAGGGCACTAATCCCATTCATAAGGGTTCCACCCTCATGATTTAATCTCCCAAAGCCCTCCACTCTCCTTTCCTAATACCATCACACAGAGAGTTAGGATTTCAATATATGCATTTTGGAGGGACACAATATTTAGTCTGTTGCAATATAAAAGAGCTGCTAAAATTAAACATCAGTATAATACCTATATAATGCAATGCTCACTAGTATACATGAATAAGAGAAATCAAAGTTAAAGAAAGCCAAGGCACTTAATTAATGGTAAAATCATTCTGACAGAATGATTCTGAGGTGATATGACCATTTTTTTTTGAAGACCAGAGAGAGGAAATATAGTAATAGTAATAATTCTTTATAATAATTAAAATTCTTGTTACATTACAATTAAAAACAAAACAATCCTTAATTTCTAAGTGACTTAGCAACTCTTTCCCTTTAAAAAGAAATTATAATTTATTTTTGAAAATGACATGCCATTTTTAGACTCTAATCATATTTGATATTAGATCCATTATAATAGAAGGCAAAAATCAACTTTTAAGAATTACTTTCTTACTACACTGACCTATATAATAAAATTAAATTTTGAAATAGGTGAGTTATTTGATTTTAAATAAGCCAAGGTATTAAGATTAAAGATGTGGAAAATTAAATTTCTCCATACTGTGATGAAATGGCTTACAATCTCTTCAGTATGTAACAGCAATCAAATAAGTCCGTTGAAATCATATAGTGGTTTCTTAATATCTCACCAACTGATGGCATATTAGGAACATTCGCATTGTTCAGAAAGGCCAAGCTTGCCACTCCAAAGCAGGGAAGATTGACTATAGTTGGACATAATTGTCTTACCTCCACTAGCCACCTAAAATGTTAGGAGAAAGACAGTAGGCCTTGGACAACAGAGCACTTGTCTTGGACTTTTATAGGAGCATCTGCTACTGTTGTAGCTGCTATGGGTGGAAAAAAGGAGGGAGATCTATATGACCCAATGAATCTGGCAGGGAAATAAACCCTCGTTATAAATGGAGTTGCATTTGGCTGTGAGCAATAACCAACCAGACTCCAGACTTGTAGGGGCTTAAATGCTTAGGAGATTATTCACCTTACATAACAAAATGTCTACAGCTGGATCATCTAGCGATGGTATGACTGCTCAAGGAGAGAAACAAAGGCTCCATCTCCTATCTTCCTGCTCTACCATATTTAGCATGTTCTTGCTATCCTCCAGTCTGAAAATGACTGTTGTGTCCTTAATCACCGCATCCATTGTCAGAGAGAAGAGACTACGAATTGCTTGTTTTTGAATAGAACCAAAGCATAGAATGCCACTGGAGATGGAGACGATATTGTCACGTGGTTGATTCAGTGTGAACTGATCTTAAGAACAGCTGAGTTATATATGGAATTTAAGACACAAAACAGATGAACATATGGAGGGCGGGGGAGAGAAAAGAGGGAAACAAACCACAAGAGAATTAGTGATAGAGAATAAAGTGAGGGTTGATGGAGAGAGGTGGGTAGGAGATGGGCTAGATGGGTGATGGGGATTAAGGAGGGCACTTGTGATGAGCACTGGGTGTTGTATGTAAGTGATGAATCACTAAATTCTACATCTGAAACTAATATTTCACTGTATAATAACTAACTAAAATTTAAATTAAAAAATAAGTAAATAAAAATTTTAAAAATGTGACTAATCCAAACTGAGATATAAAAATACACGTAGTACAAAAAAGGAAAAAAAAAAGAACAGCTGAGTTAAATATAGTGTATCTTTGAATATTCAATGCAGTTTGCATCACAAGAATATACTAAATTGCCACATCTTCTACAATATGTTTTATTTCCTTGGGCCTATCTTCTGGTCCAACAACTATTTAAATGAATCTCTTTGCCTCTTCAGTCTCTTATTTCTATTGACTTATTACTCAGATCTTCTCTTCTTGTAGTTTTAGTATCTGATTATGGTTCATTCTGAAATTAGTTCTCTGTCTAGTTAAGATAGTTTGATTTCTTGTATCTCCTAGCTTTTGTAGTATTTTGTCTCTGTGTGTTTGTTGCCTTAAACCTCTCTTTGTGGCTTTGTTAATTAAGTTGCAGAAAACATGAGCAGTGAGATTAATTCCACTGTGAAATGTATGTGAGTGAATGTTCAACCATTTCGCTAAAAAAAAGTAGGGGATTTCTTAGCAGCAGAGGGAAAAAAGTACTGATAGTATGAAAAATATTATTCTACCATATAAGGTTCTATTTATTTACCATTCTAGGCTTAAAAACGTGACACCATAACTTTTTGTGGTATGGCTTGAAATTCTTTTCTGAAGTTTTGGATTAGCTCTCAGTTAACAGCAAGTCAATTAAGCAGTTCGTAAATTATTTCAAATTTCAAGAGATAATCCTCTCCTCTCTTGTTTTAAAAGTTTTTTTTTAATTTAAATTCCAGTGTAACATAGTGTAATATTAATTTCGGGGGTACAACTAAGTGATTCAACACTTACATACAACACCCGATGCTCATCACCACAAGTATGCTCCTTAATCTCTATCCTCCACTCAATCATCAACCCGCCAACGACCTCACCTCTGATAACCATTAGTTTGTTCTCTATAGTTAAGAACCTGTTTCTTGGTTTGCCTCTCTTCCCCCCCCCCCATGATAATTTGTCTGTTTTGTTGCTTAAATTCCACATATAAGTGAAATCACGTGGTATTTGTCTTTCTCTGACTTAGAGAAATCCTCTCCTCTCTTAAATCAGATTGTAGGTTGTTAACTACAAAGAGTACAGCTGTGTTAAAAACGATTATAGGAATACATTTAATCTTACCTGGCGTGAACAGAGGTATCAAGCAGAATGAGTTTGTATTTTCTCAGGTCCTGTTCCTCTAAAGGAGACCCCAACAGTTCTAAAGAGAAAAAGAGAAAAATACTAAACATATTTTACACTTACTACAATTGTGAGGTAAAATACTACCTTTTGTTTGATAAATACTGAGCTTGAATATGCCTATTAGAATATCCTACATTTGTTACCACACTCGACCCAGAGTTATAGTTCCATTTTGACATTCACATTTAGGACTCTGACTATGATGTAGCAAAACATATTCCCATTTAGATTCAGTTCAGCTTCATTATCTCTGAGAACAGAGTGATATTGCAGTTTGATGGAGTAAGTGATATTTGGTGGTTTTCATCCTCGGTAGGCAGTAAATAATAAATACAGTGATTTGATGTTGAAAGTGCAAATGAAAGGTATTAACAGATGCAGAAGATCAGTAACACCTATTATCTGAAAGAAGAGCACCTTAACATTTGCGTAAGACAATTGTTAACAAAGCAGTTCCACCTCTATTGTATCATTTAATTCTTACAGTGCCAGTGAGGTATAAAATATTTTCTTCATTTTAAAAATAAGAAAACTGTCACCAGAGATATTCACAGGACTTGTTCATGATCTCTAGTCATTAAGGACAGCCCAGAAACTCAAATCCAGGTCTTTTTTACCCTAGTTCAGTCCTACTTTTATGACACAGCTGCTCCTTTGAACACAAGAGGATATATTCTGTTAGTTCTATGACAATGACATAAAGAGACTTGAAGTAAAGATGCAATATATTTGTCTTTATGACAAAATCTGAAGATAATCATTCATTTATTAATTCTATTATGATTCTACTCCATGCTTTATCTCTAGTACCCAGCACAACATCTGACACATATAACAGGTAAGAAAAGAGATATGTATATGATTAATGAATGAACATATGAATGAATGAGTGCTAAGTCAAGCAAGCATCATGCTCTGCTCATGATATGGTGATATTGTTAAAGACCCTGCTTTCAAAAAGTTTACTAATTAGTAGGAGATACATACTTATCAGTAATAAAATGCTATATGAAGTGAAAGATGTGAAATAAAAAATATGCAAGATGTTTTGAAAGCATCTGAGTAGTGGATAAGTTTAGCAAAACTTCACTGAGCAGGTGGTATTTGGGGTTGACCCTGAGGACTAATTGGATCTTCCCTCTCAGAGAGAGGGAGCTTCATGCTCAAAAGTGAATGTGAATGGATGTAAATTTTAAAAAATAAAAAATAAAAAAAAGTGAATGTGAGAGAATGCGAATAGCTCAATGTGAGGAGGTAGTTCAAGTACATGGGTCAGGGGAGCCTGGTTTAGAAAGTGGTGACTGTGGAATGTTCTTGGCACCCTGTAAAGGACATGGGTTTGCATTCCATGGTGATAAATAAATTTGTATTTTAGAACATTAACCCTGGTAGTAGCAGGGAGGACTGACTTAAGCAAGGAGAGCTGCCAGTTAGACACTTTGTTTGTTGTCTGGCTTGTACGTGAAAGAATGAATTCCTGAACCAGGGCACAGAGGGTGAAGGGGAGGAGACAAATTCTAGAGAGGGCTAGACCTAGTTTTGTGAGGCTTGAGGGTTCGAATTTGAGAGCTCTAAGAAAAAGTGCTCAAAATTACAAATACAAAGTTAGATATGAAAGCACACATTAGTTTATAATGAGAAAAAGAATCACAATATATTAGCAACTTTCAAAGGCTGACAAATATTACAAATTTCATAAAATCCATAAAATTAACATAATATTCCTATGAGTTACTTTCCTGACACAGTTCTATATATACCTATAAGTATATAAACTTTTGGATGCATACTCTTTAATATCTTCCTATTTCAGTAATTTTTTTTTTGAGAGAGAGAGAAATAGAGAGAGTGCAAGCAGGGAGGGCAGAGGGAGAGGAAGGGAGAGGATCTCAAGCAGGCTCCACACTCGGCACGGAGCCCAAGGTGGGGCTTGATGCAAAGCTCTATCTCACCACTGTGACATCATCACCTGGGCCCAAATCAAGAGTCTGACGCTTAACTGATAGAGCAGAAGCCCCATGACAGTAATTTTATAACAGTAGTTTCTATGGAAAGATTTGGAAGAAATTAAGAAATTTTTCTGTTACAGTTGGTCAATTAAAATTGATAGTTCAAATGCAAAAAAAAATGTGGCTTTACACACAGTTGTATCTGCTGTTGACAGTACTGCTGCAGACTGTGCCCTACAAACACAGTAATTTTTTTTCAATGTTTATTTATTTTTGAGATACAAAGCATGAGCAGAGGAGGTGCAGAGAGAGAGGGAGACACAGAATTCGAAGGAGGCTCCAGGCTCTGAGCTGTCAGCACAGAGCCCGATGTGGGGCTCGAACTCATGTACCATGAGATCATGACCTGAGCTGAAGTCAGACACGTAACCGACTGAGCCACCAAGATGCCCCAAAACACAGTAATTTTGATAAATGTTATTTCAAGCATTTTTTTTAATCAAAAAAAGGGAAGAAAAAAAGTATGGCAGGTTTATGAATGTACATGCTGTCTTATAAATCCTATTTCTAAATGCAAATAACTTTTGATTAAGGCATTTGTGGGAACTGAATATTCTTTTAAAATTATGTCTGAAGATTAGAATTTCCCATATATTAGCTTCTGGTTCCATCCATGTTAAACCACTTTGCTCCTCCATTCTCATAGTTGTAGTGCCACACGCCAGGGAACATCTTCACACAGTGATAAATCTCTGGCTTTTCACCTTCCTGCTGTGATGTTGGGTGTGTCAGCATAGTGGGTGGAAATCCTTCTGGAAGCCATTCCTACAGCAGGAATTCTAGCAATTATGTAACCATTCACAGAAGTGACTATAAACCACACTGATGTATTACAATAAAATGAAACCGAAATATTGCCAACTGAATTGCCTCTTCGATGGATTCCACGCATGCTTTGTGGTCACCTTAACACTACTCAACAGAAAGGGAAGTGTGATGAGGGAAGATCACTGTGGAGACAGCCATCTTAACAGATGGTGATGATTACTTTGGAAAAATTAACACACATGAATGTATGAGCACATTGGTAGAGCCCATCTCAGGGTATCGGGAGGGGTCCATGTGTGCAAGAGGCCTCAAAGTTTACATTTGTGAAGAACCTGCCTCTGGAGGATAGAACCCACCTCTGAAAACTGGTTGGGTATGAAGGATGTGAGAAATAGGAGTCATGGAAGGTTGAAAGATTTTTCTGGCTTATAATACTAGGTGGATATGATAAACAAAGAAAAAAATAGGGTAACCAATTTTCCAAACTTGACGGTCCCTCATCCTGGAAATACCTCCCTGAGAGTAAAAATCTCATTTAGCATAAAAGCCCCTCATCCTAGAGATACCTCCCTGGGATGTAAAAATCTCATTTTTCAGGTGAGGAAGTTAGGAGAAAATGTCAAACTGAAAAGGCATTGAAACTATGATCTGCATTTCACAAAAATGTATCATCCTTTGTTGGATCACTCCAAGTGATATAATTTCAGGGTGAAACTTTAGTGCATTGTAATCATGAGCATTAACAATCTTTCTTTGACTTTGCCCGTGGATTAACTGTTGTGCTTTGTGTTGAGATACTGCTTGTGGAAATAAATGAAGATCACCCCAATGAGAACAAACAGAGGCTATTTATTCAGAGCTTGTTATAGCATGAGAATCAGCCACCATCACCTGTATTTGGCAGAAACTCAAAGGCAGGCAGATGTACTGAAAAGTTTTATAGTGGAAAAAAAACAAAGATCTGCCCTAATTAGATTGGTGTGAGGAAGCTGAAAGTGGGTTAAGTATCAACACAACATCCTCATTGAATTGGCTTGGGAAGCATATATGGCTTTCTCTAGTTCATCCTAGGTGGAAGCAAGGGCAAAAATTAGAGGAACTGATAACTATTGATCAAATCCTGGCTGTTCTGGGCTGACTGCTGCAGAGGTTAGGGATTGGCCTTGTGGTCTGATTGTCTCCAAAGTTGTGGGTCATAGTTCTATTGTTGACTACAGATGGCCCTTGTCTATTCATATAGTCAGACTTTCATGCTAGTTTGATTTTAATATTGTAAATCTTCTGGCTATATTTTCCAAGAATTTCTGAGAATTCAAATTAATGAAAATAAGAACAACTATAATATTAACACTGGAATTACCCAGATATCACCAAGAATGAAAAGCTTAACAACTTTGTTATTTTTATGGCAGGACACATATAACTGCATTAGGAAGATAAATAATCAAAACAAATTATTTGCACAATATGCAGAAAATAATCTGAGATTGGGCTTGGTGGAGAGGGGGATGGTAAGACACACATAGAGATTGAGTCTCACAATTATTTCCTTAAAATGTTTGATAATATTTGAAGAGTCCCTAAGGTGCCTAGAAAAGGATGAACTAACTACACTTGAGTTTCTCAAGGTTATGTGTAGGTTGTTACAAAAACTCATACAAAAAAATGACTTGTTTTTAGAAATAAGACTGCTTCAGGATGTGAAATGTTACCACAAAAAAGTCGGTGAAGTTAAATATGACTTTTCTTATTTCTTTACTGAGAATGCAACTTAGCTGGAATTCAACTTTGATTTAATAAATTGAAATTATCTCTGTGCTTTAAAACACAGTGATAGAGTTACTTTATAATAATATCCAATGTACTTTGAAATGTTTAAAATGATGACATTTTAGACAGGGAAAGTCTATAAGATAAATTTATAGATGTAAAGAACTTGACTGACACACAGCTGGCCTATCAAAACAAGCCTGTAGATTCAAGGAGGTACATTTTAGGAGAGATGGAAACTAATCCGGCAAGTCCAAAAACCTACTGTTGCTAGTAAGTAAAATCCTAAATAATCCATGTTCAAAACTTTCATGGAGAGGATATTTACCTTAATGTCATCACATCTGACTGACATCAGGAATCAGTGTAATGTGGGCTTGAAAAGAGCAAAGCTGGTTGTCAAAGAGAATTTTATGTTTCAGGTTTATGTATTCAGGTTTACTATTACAAAAAAGAACAGGTATAAATCCTAAATCCTGAAGGCAGTTCAGAGAAGTATTATTTGAAAAGGGAACAGGACAGAAAGACACATGCTAAAGTTATTTTTAAATTAAATGTAGGTAATGCTTGTTTAGTCTGCATTTATTTCTTCTTGTAAAATGTCTTACATTTCAGTCTGTAAAGAACACATAAAAATATAGCCTCAAAGCTTAAGTATCCGATAAAAGCTTTAAAGAAGAGTAAAATAAATTGCTACATAAGAGTAGAGGAAGAAAATTATAAACTATAAACATATTGTTATATTTTCATCATACATATTTAATTATTTAAATATTTATTTATTCTTAATGACTTTATTAATTTTTTATTTACTTCCAATTACAATTTTTAACTAGCTCTATTGCTGTTTTAAGTTATAGTATTTATATAATGGAACAGTAAATAATAAGTAAAAATCTATTATTTTGTTTTGATTCATACAAAATTCTTCTAGAACTTTGAAAATTCATGGAAGTCTATTAAAAATTATTGATAATAACACTTGGAAAAATGAGCAGATTATATTTAAATACTGAATTTCTATGCTTCTGAATACATGATTCTGATTAGTATTATCTGTAAGTACAAAGATCACAGTAAATATAGCCTCATTAAAATTACATAAAAGACTTCAGTATATATGAAAATAATTTTTTTTCCTTAGAACATATATGAAATATTTTGTCTATTAATTTTCTAACTTTTGAACTTACAGTTTTTATTTTCATATTACAGAGATCATTATTTTCACTCAGTGTTTTAATATCTCAATGTTTTGGTTTAAGATAACGATTTTTTTTGCAGTTAATGTTCTAAGGCTAGTAATCTATATTCTGTGTGTGGCTTTTGATTTACTCATTTGTGTCATCTATTTTATGATTATCTGTGATATACTCGCTTCTAGGTCTATTTCCAAGTACTAAAGAGAAAAAGCTGTAAGAGAGCATTGCTGAATGTCCCTTCACATGCAAAATGACTACATTTTCACATTGTAAATATTTAATTGGTTTCTGAGTACCCAAATTAACAAATTAGAAATAAAAGTTATATTTCAATATTATATAATTCATTTAATTTCTCTTAAGCATTTATATTGAGTTTCTTGAAAAGCTGTATTCAGAACAATTACTTGAAAGGAAACTGAATTAAATGCTTCATCAAATGTTAATGATGTCATCATTTGACAATTGAATATTAATGGTTTCAAATGAGAAACAATCACCAAGTTATTCTAAAAAATACAGAAGTGAAATAATTCCAAGAAAAGTTCTGATTTTTTTTAACTTTAATTTATTTATTTTGAAAGAGAGAGAGTGAGAGAGCATGAACAGGGGGCGTGCAGAGAGAGAGGGGGAGAAAGAGAATCCCAAGCAAGCTCTGTGCTGCTGTCCCAACATGGGGCTTGATCCCATGACCCTGGGATTGTAACCTGAGTGGAAATTAAGAGTTGGAAGCCCAACTGACTGAGCCACCCAGGCACCCCCTGATGAAATTTTTGATTGAGATTTTGCTCCTAGCTAAATTAAGATGCAGGTGAAATTATCTTTGTTACTTTTCTCTTAGCCGTCTAAGATTTCAGAGATTTCAAATACCCATTTGCCCTTCAGTAGAGCACAACAGAAGAGAAGAGGTAGAATGGAATGCAGGGAACAGAATGACCCTTGTAATCAGAAGATCTGGCTTTCAGACACAGATGTACCACTTCCTGACTAGATGATTTTTGCAAGTAGATGATCCTGACTAGATGATTCTCTGAGCTTGAATGATGTTATCCACAAAATGGAGATGATAACTCTTAATCCATACAATTTTTGAGAAGAGTAACATTGTGAAAATGTCTAATGTGAAGTCTGGTGACTAAGTCACATTTAATGCATGTTCATTTTTCATTCTTTCAGTTAGTCATTCATTATTCAGGACACATTTCTGTTGTTTTAGTCCCTAGAGCCAAGTCAGTCCCAGGTTGGCTTTTTTCTTTTTTCTTTTTTTTCATCCCTTCTTTTCTCCAGCATAATAAGTATTTGGCTTGCATGTAGTTATTTCACTCCTTCTGGATGTTCTATAGAAAGAGGAGTATTTTCTAAAATACTCTAATTTTTAATTTCTCTGAAACACATATAAATTATTATCAGATATAGGAAACTAATGACAACCATTGATATTTCTGGACTTTCCTCGATTGTGAATTCGCTTAGGATTCTTTCTACACTCCTTTCCTAAATGATATTTAAGAATGCTCTAGTTATTTTCATGTTGTCAATCAATTTAGCACAATCAATAACTGATTTGACTGATGAGTAAAACTGATCGTTCTTCAGTCTAAAAAAGGTTCGTCATAAAAGGCCAAGATTTATGGGATCCTCAGTCTTCTTCAGAATGTGCTTCTTAGATTTCATTGTGATATTATTCTTTATCCCTTCCCAACCATTTCTATCCCCTCATTCATTATTTTTTTGGCTCTGGAATTGATGAATTTCTACCTTGTGGATTCCTCTAAACTGTTAGATCCTGCCTTTGCCAGTCTCCAGATGAAGAATTAAGTCTCTGTTTCAGCTCTTCAAATTTCCCCTGACCTATAAATCATCTACTTTGCCCTCCTGAAAGAATTCATGGCTTTAGTTCTGGGAAATTTACACTTTCTTCTCATTTATTTTACTCTTGTGTACATTTTCCATTTCTAATCAATGTTAACCTCAAGGTTAGGGCTGTGCTATCCATGAAGCTGTATGCCTTTTCATATTAGCATAAACTAGTCTTACTAGTTGTCAGCATGCTCTGATGACAGACCTACCTGTCTTTTCTATTACAAACCATTTTCCACTGAAATAGAAAATATCTACATTTATGTTTCTAAAGCTCATGCCCTCTCAAACCATTCACTCTTTCTTCAACAAACATTTTTAAACTCCTTTATTCAGATCCTGGGTTTGGTGATCAGGTCTTAAGATGAAAACAAAACAAAACACAATATAGTCCCTAATCACAAAGTTTTCTCAATCCAATTAATTTGTAGTCTACACGATAAATAGTGTACTAGAAGCAATCACAGGTTGCTATGTTTAGAATAAGAAATTAACCTGGAAACCTTCAGGAGATACTTGAATGGAGTCCATTTAGTTGGTCAAGTAGGGAAACATCATTTAAGGACATCATGTGCAAACACATGGCAGTGTGATAGGCCATGCTTCTTTTAAGGGCTGTAAATCATTCAGTGAGCTAAAGGGAAAAGTACATTTGAAAAGTGTGAGGAAATACCAAAGTGAGATGTTTATAGGACCTAAGTATGGAGGACTGAAGGCAATAATGTCCATTGAAAGAATTTACTTGAAGAATTACTACACATATTTTTGCTTTTGTCTTTATTTTACCTAATTCATCTTTACTAAAATTTGTATCCTCTGTCTCATTCCTCTTCCACAATTAGATAACAAAATATGTACTGTAGTATTATTGACTGGAAATGGTTAATGTGTTATCTCTCCAAGTACCAATTACTGCATAGTATTATCCTCTGGGAATGACAATGTTTTAGCACATTCACAAAAATATACATCCAAGGGTGAAATTTTAGTCACTTACATAGGTCTGTATGAGAAAGTGTTTTAAGCAGTAGGAAATAATTTTTGCTTCCTATTTCTGTCAGTTTCATGCTTGAAAATATAACATATACTTGAAGGTTGGATCCAATTTGTACCAAGATTTATTCATCACACCCTTGCAGAGTGAGACTTTAATGATCATTTGTGAAACTTAGAAGGTCCATATTACATACAGATTTAATAAAATGTTATGATCTTTAGTTGAACTTATGTATATTTAATGGCTTGTATCGTCTAAAGATTTGGCCCCTTTCATCTAAGTTACTAAATTTGTAGTCATAGAGTTACTTGTAATACTTCTTTTCCATGTTTTTAATGTCTGTGTACTTGGAAGTCATGACCTCCCTTTCTTATTTGATACTGTAATTTGTACTTTCTTAACTTTTTTTTTAATTGGCCTGGCTAGAATTTATCAGTTTTATCTTTTCAAAGACACAGTTTTTAGATTCACTGATTTCATCTATTCTTTTGTTCTTTTTTTATATTTATTTATTTATTTTGAGAGAGAGAAAGAGCAGAGAGGGAGTGAGAATCCCAAGCAGGCTCCATGCTGTCAGCACAGAGCTCGACACAGGGCTAATCTCATGAACCATGAGATCATGACCTGAGCTGAAATCAAGAGTCGAATGCTTAACCAACTGAGCCACCCAGGTGGCCCATATTCTTTTGTTCTTTATATAGTGGAATGTAATGTTTTTTTGACACTAAAAAGACTGATACACAAAAATTTGAGGGTGTGAGTCAAATGTTTTCAGGCTGTCAAATGAAGTATGCAGCAAAGATCATATGTGTGCACACACACATGAGAATGCATACGAGTAGACTTGCTAATGCATGCAGACTATACCACTCATTTACTCACATTCAATTTTTAATTCATTCATTTATTCTTTCATTCTGCAATTATTTACGGAAAACTTACTATGACCAGGGCACCTACTATTGTCTGGAAATGTGCAGCAAACAAACAGACAATCCATGAACACATGGAGCTTAAATTATAGTATGCAATGTAAACTAAACAAAAAAAAGTAAACATCAGATAGTAACAAGTGCTATGAGAAAATAAGAAGAACATAAATAGGTAGTGCTAGGGGAGGGCTATTATACATAGACTGGTATTGGGAGGTCTTTTGATGGTAATGTTTGAGCTAAAGAAGAAAAACTGAACCATGTAGATTAATGGAGGAGGAGGAACCATGTAGATGGTTCTACCATCTACTGAACCATGTAGATTTCAGGAGGAGGAGGAAATGGCAAGTCCATGAGATGGAAAAAGCTGTGTGTGTTCAAGGAACATGTGAGTGGGTGGCTCTAAAAAATGCACTAACATTTACAAAGATGAAAGAGGAATAATTATTAAGACATCTTAACAGAGTAAAGCCTTTGAGAAAGCTCAAACTCTTAGAATCCAGTACCCATTCCATACTTACTCTAGAAACATGAGAGCTATTTAAGCTCTGGCAGCTGCATGATATAGAGGTTGGATGTTAAAGTCAAGCTAGTAGCCTCTTTCTACTATCCATTAGGATTAGTTATCTTAAAGGTAGGACAATCTGGAGGTTCTGGTACCTGCATAGAGACTTTCACTTTGTTTTTTCTCTTGCTCTAGTAGTTTGGTGATTCTCGAATTTTCATGTGCATACGCATTACTATACACAATTGTGCACACAAAATTAAGTTAGAAAGACATTGTGTGAGTATACCCCCAACTCCCCAAAATAACTTTTGCAATAAGCAATTATTGGAATGTATTCTGTCTTTAGAATATTATTCCTAAATAAGTTGCAACACAATTATATTTCATTGAAAAGGAACCCATATACTCTGAGATAGTGTAGAAATTTGTTGCTTATGAAAACTTTAAAATACATATTCAAATTAGGTAAGCAAGGAATATCCTTATAATTATTTGCATGCCAATAATATAAACATGACTTTAATGTCATGTCTTTATTAAGTAACAGTTAAATGTTCAAAAAAAGGAAAGGCAAAGTGATAATTGGTTAGTTGGTTTTACAACTGTTTACAACAGTTTACACCAATTTCAAACGTGATGATCAGATGTAATTTTCCCTTTTGTTGAATGCTACTAAAACCAAAAATACAATAGCCTGGTAATACTATGTAATGGAATGATACACTACTTTTTCTGTCTCTGCAGGCAATTCAAATTTGACTACAAGGACAGTTTGTATTGATCAGCAGGCACAGACACTGTCACTGGTATTTCTTAGAATGGTTACTTTGCAGTGTGAGATGTAGTCAAGAAGTCTGTCCCACTTTACTGAGCCCTATATCTAAATTTTAGTTTTCAGTGATGAACCGTGTGCACCCCTCCACCCCCAGCACAGTGGATATTTCTTCCAGTAGATAATTTACTGAGAACCTACCATGTGTACATGACCCACTGCACTGGATACTAAGAGCATCTCTAACTTCCAAGAGTTTATGGTCTAGTGCATGACCATAGGAAAACAGTTGGTTACACAGTGGTGTGTATACAGATGGATACAGTAACTTAGACCAGTAAAATAATTCTGTGTTGTTTTTTTTCTTTTAGATAACTAGTGGAGGTATGGATTTCATACATTTCCATCTATGGATCCATAGAAGTATTGCGACTGAGAAGAAAGGGACACGTAAAATAGAAAATACTTTAATTTTTTCTGGCCATTGTTTGCTTTGCTTTAATCTAGACATTGATTTTTGACAGGAACACAATGTGCCTAGTCTGAGAACCCTTCGGTGACATACACCTAAATGAGAGACGTGGCGGCATTATGAATCTCTACAATATCTTCACATTTAGTAAACTGCAGTAGTTGCTGAATGATCGGGGATTGTCAATAACCCCTTTCATGGTTCTCCAGAGATGTACCATCCTACTAGATAGTGTGGATTTGGAAGTTCACCATGTATATTTTGTTATCTACTACTTACTCATGGAACATTGCTACTCAGGAATGATCGAGAAGTTGAATTAATTATCATCTCACTCTTGGATATCAAAGTTGCCCCTAAGTAATATGACTTTTATATCTCTTCCTAATTTCTATTGTTCAGAGACAAATTTTGTTAGAACCAACTCTACATGTATAGAGAATTCATAGTTGATATTATGCCAATTACCTCTATTTAACATCCATTCTGCTCTTGTGACTATGCTGGTACTCTGACTAAACATTATCAAAATATTATTTCAGATCCATTTATATTGATCAGAGTGTACATTGGAATTAATTCCAAAACAAATCTAAAAGCATATGCTAGAAGTGAACAATTGGCTAAGCCTTCAGTTGAGTTTAATAAAATGAAATCTCTGTAAATAAGGATATAGTACAATAGCATTTTCTAATAGTTTACATCTGATATTATGCATTACATGCCTAATAACTATCTTTTCTTTCCATAAATGAAACCTTCACTTTTGTATTAATAACTGTAATACTAATTGAAATTTTGACCAAATTTTTGTTAATCTCCAGATGTTTTTTACTATTAGTTTATTACTGTTTGATTACAATACAAGCTTTTAAGCAGCATATATTTGAGAATTTTTGACTAGTGAAGGAAAAAATAATCTTGAACTTGGTTATTTATTAATAGGGAGAGAAAATACACACACGTACACACACATATATATGGGTGAAAACATATAACACTGATTGTGTATGATACACTTTATGCATAAACTTGGATTTTTTATATATTGACATTTCTATAAAATTCTCAGTTATTGGTCATGAGCTCAAAGCCCTTCATCATTCAACTGAAGATTTAATTCAAAATTGGACTCTAAGAGGCCAGAATGAATTATATCTCAAATTTTTGATTCAGTGTTAACATATTATTTTTGTTGTTGTTTTCTTTCAAAAAACAAAATAACTCAATTTTCTAAAAGAAATATCAAAATGAATAGCATGACATGACTACTCATTTACATATTTCTCTCCTATGTTTGCCATATAGAATACTGTTAGAATTTATTACACAAGAAGTATCGAACCACCATCGAAGTATGCAAACCACCAAAATATAAGAATGCTCAAACTTTATACGTTAAGTCTTGTATTGAACAGATATATACCTGCTAATTATTCCAATTTACTTTTATTAGTAAATCATAATTTTATAAAAATATAATTTTAATGAGTTAGAATAACATAGCCTTTATCTGCACATAAGTATTTACATTTTTTTAAATGCACCTGGTCTTGGAAAGAGTTCAATTTTCATGTATGGTATCTAACATTTTTCCATTTAAATTAATAAGGATCAGACTGTTGTGACACTCTTCAAAATCAAAATGATTTTCACCTATTAATAAATCTTAACAGGTCTATGATGTAACTAAATATTAAGGAGTGTGATTAAGAAGGCTCATAAACTATCTACTTTCTGGGAATGTACAAAAATTTACTATCACATGATGATAAAGGTGTTAGACCAATGAAAAAGAGATATTGCATGATATAATTTCTTTGAATGCATATTTCCAAAAATGTAAAGACATTCATTAGGTGTTTGTTTCTTGTCATTGACATTAGTAAATATAGAGAGAATATATCTAACATTCTTGTAAGTAATATATATTTTATGCTTGTGATTTTTTCAGGATCTCAGTTGATTTGAGAGCAGAGATCTGATTTTTGAGAAACTAGATAAACAGCATGTCTCTTAGCAGAGTTACCTGGAATATCAATCATTTCTATAGTACTCTGTGCAGGACTTGGAAACAAGACAATAAAATATTAACATTCCTAAGAGTTTCTAAAATGCAAGAATTCTAGGTGGCTATTGAAATAATATGTGCATTATTTAGATAAAACCAAGCCGATGGCAATGCAGATTTTTAAAAATCTTTTTGTTTGGGATAATAAAAATTTTAAAGCCTGACATATTTTAGCCCTGATGAAATATTACTCAGATTCTAAGCTTATAAAAACTACAAAAAGGCAGAACTAAGATTATTTTCTTTCTGAAAAAAAATTTTTTTTGCCTATACTTAAAGAACATGAGGGCTTTAGCTTGGAAGACTGTGAGAGCAAGATCACACTATTTGAATACACTATTGGGGATAAAAAAAATACTTGATAAGACTGCTGAAGATTATTTCATTTTAAGCAAATTGCATTTTAATGTTCTTGCCAGATGAGCCTGTAAAAGAAAATTACATATTTCCAACTAAACAGACTAGCATGGCATTTAATTTTTTTCAAAAATATGCGAGTAAATAAGACCATTTACTGACAAAGTATATGATTATTTTAACTGAACCTATTTCACTTACTTGTGTTGTTTTAGTTGGAGTTAGGGAAAAATAAATAAGCTTGGGGAGACCCACTTCTGGGACGACAGTGTGAGGAGCTCTGCAGAGCAGCTCTTCCTCAGCAAAACAACCATAATTGGTGAAAATTACAAAAAAAAATTTTAAAAAAGCACCAACCATTTAAAGTATCTGGAAATTGTCCTAAGGACATACAACAACAACAAAAAAGAAGCATTTATTCAAGAGAATCTGCAAAACCCAGTAAGAACAGTAAGAGTATGTGGCACTCGTGTCCACTACAGACATGAGTATGATCCGCACCCCCATCAACTCCTGCACTCAGCATGACAGAAGCTCCACTCAAGGAGTGTGTGACCCAAGAAATGAGACTTCCTTTCCCCTAGTTCCCAGTTAAGGACTACAGTATTGTATTCGTTTCCTAGGGCTGCTACAATAAATCACCACAAACTTGGTGGCTTAAAGTAACCGAAATTTATTCTATCAATCTGGAGTCAAAATCAAGATGTCAACAAAGCTACGCTAACTTCAGATGCTCTAAGAGGGGAATCCATTCATTGCTTCTTCCTTCTGGTGGCTGCAGGTGCTCCTGGACTTGTGGCTACATCTCTCCAATCTCAGTTTCAGTGGTCACAATGTTTTGTCTCCTGTGCATCAATTACGTGGATATCTGTCATTGGATTTAAGGCTCACTCAGATAATCTACATGATCTTTTTACATCAATATCCCTAATTTAGGTGTGCCTGGGTGGCTCAGTTAGTTAAGCATCTGACTCTTGATTTCAGCTTAGATCATGATCTCACAGTTTGTGATATTGAGCCCCATGTCTGGCTCTGTGCTGGCAGCATGGAGCCTGCTTCAGATTCTCTCTCTCCCTCTCTCGCCTCCCCTCCCCCACACATGCTCATATTGTCTCTCTAAATAAATAAATAAACATTAAAAAAAGATCCTAATTTAATAACATCTGCAAAGATCCCTTTTCCAAATGAAGTAACATTCATAGGGACTTGGGATAAGGGTGTGAAAATATCTTGTGGGGCCACCACTCAGCCTACTATAGTCCACTCTCTAGCCTGCCCAAATTTACACCTTCCTCCCCACAAAATACATTAATTCTATCACAAAATTCCCCAAAATTTCAACACAGTACAGCATTAGATCTAAGTCCAAAATCTCATTTAAAGAGCATCAGTTCAAAAGTCCTAAATGTCATCATCTAAATCATCCAGATCAGGTACGAGTGATATACTGAATATGATTCATCCTGGAGCAAAATTCCTCTCCATCTGTGGACCTGTGAAACTAGAAAACAAGCTATCTACTTCTAAGATACAATGATGGGTTAGGGATGTGATAACAGTTAAAAACACTCTTATTCAAAAATGAGGAAAACAGAAGGAATAAAGGAGACGCTGGTCCCAAGCAAATCCAAATCCCAGCAGCCAAATTCTATTAGATTTCAAGGCCTGGGAATAATGTCCTGTGGTTCTGTCCTCTGGACCCACCCCTCTGTTGTCTAGATCTACTGCAGCTCCATAGGCCTTTACACTCAGACATCTCCATAGTCTCTGTCCGCTGAAGTTGCTCCATAAGCCTTCAGTAGGTCTCTACTTCTTATGTATCTGTGCCTCCAACTTCTGCATCTACACACGTGCTTCTGTCCTTTGCTTTGGAATCGTAGCTCTATAGGCGTTCATGCTCATGCCTCTGTGGGCATCTATGCCTATGGCTCTTTCCTCTATGTCATTCTTCATTTTTCTTTTCGAAAATTTTTAATGTTTATTTATTTTTGAGAGAGAGACAGAGATAGAGTGCAAGCAGGGGAGGGGAAGAGAGAGAGGGAGACACAGAATCCAAAGCAGGCTCCAGGCTCTGAGCTATCAGCAGACCCCAATGTGGGGCTTGAACTCACAAGCCGTGAGGTCATGACCTACGCTGAAGTCGAATGCTCAATCGACTGAGTCACCCAGATGCCCCTGTCATTCTCCATTTTTTCTTAAAGGATAGTACATGTTTATATCTGAGTAGCAATATCAGACTATTTCCTACTATAGAATTTTGGAAGTCTGGCAACATTGTCTCCTTTCATTTTGTCCTGTTCCATTCCCTTTCAGTATAAGCTGGAAGTATTTCTAGTGATACAACGGTTTTTAAAACCTTGTGGGCCTTCTGTATATGTCATGGGGATTCATAGCATTAGAAAAAAAAAGTCTTTCACAGGTCGTTCTGAAATTATCCCATGTCTACTCTCCATAGATCCCTCTTGGCTTATCCCATCATTATTCCTAGCTTCTTTGAGATGGTTGAGTGGATGAATGAGTCACACATCTAATTTCTTCAATAAATGCTTGTTCAGCCACACACTTGGCCTTCTATCCAGAGCACACTTTCCTAGCAGAGAATTTAACATTAGTGTCTTCCATAATTTGGATGGGCTGAGAATTTTTCAAATTATCAAAAGCTGGTTCCCTTTTGCTTAACATTTCATCCTCAATTTATCTTGTTCTTCTTATATTTTACTATTGCAATAAGAAGAATCCAGGCCATACCTGCAACACATTCCTTGAGATTCTCCTCAGCTAAATATCCAGGTTCATCACTTATTTTTTCTTCCTTCCTTCCTTCCTTCCTTCTTTCCTTCCTTTTGTTCTTTCGTTCTTTCGTTTTTTCTTTCTTCCTAATTTACATCCAAGTTTGTTAGCATTATAGTGTAATAGTGATTTAAGGAGCAGATTTCAGTGATTCATTCCCTATGTATAACACCCAGTGCTCATCCCAACAAATGTCTTCCTTAATGCCCCCTACCCATTTAGCCTATCCTCTCACCCACAGCCCCTCCAGCAACCCTCAGTTTGTTCTCTGTATTTAAGAGTCTCTTATGTTTTGTCCCCTCCCTGTTTTTATATTCTTTTTGCTTCCCTTCCCTTACGTCCATCTGTTTTGCATCTTAAATTCCTCACATGAGTGAAGTCATATGATAATTGTCTTTCTCTGACTTATTTTGCTTAGCATAATACCCTCTAGTTCCATTCATGTAGTTGCAAATGACAGATTCATCCTTTTTGATTGGCAAGTAATACTCCATTGTGTGTGTATCTATCTATATCTATATCTATATCTATATCTATATCTATATCTATATCCATATCTATATCTATCTATATATGTATCTGTCGATGGAAATTTGGGCTCTTTCCACACTTTGGTTAGTGTCGATAGTGCTGCTATAAACATTGGGGTGCATGTGCCTTTCAAAATAGCACACCTGTATCCCTTGGATATGTACCCAGTAGTGCAATTTTGGGTTGTAGGGTCATTCTGTTTTTATCCAGGTTCATCACTTATAAGTTCTGCTTTCTACACAACTGTAAGACACGATTCAGCCAGGTTGTCTGTGACTATAAAACAAAGCACCTTTCCTCCAGTTTCAAATGACATTTTTCCTAATTTCTTTCAGAACCCTTAATAGAAGCCCCTTTAAAGTTCTTATTCTACCAACACTGTTCATAACTATATATTAAACCTGCTAATGGAGAAAGGATACTCTTTTGTACACTGTTGTTTTTGTTTTCATAGAGATACCAGAATGGAAATGAGCAACCCTCAAGTCTGTCTTGCAGACACTATGGGAATCCTGTTAGCATTCTCAGGAGGCCATTGCTTACTGTTTTTGAGGGCTGGTGATGATTCTACATAATACCTAATAATGAACTGCTGGCACTAGAGCTCTGTCTGAGAAGGTATTAATGTTTACCTCATGTGCTAAAGCAGAACAAATCAATCTTGGCAATTTGAGTACAGTAAAACTTACTTGATTGGTCACTAATTAATTCCCTAGGATCTAATTCAGAGTAAGTGCTACTTACTAGCTGATTACATGGAATTTCCCATGAGTTACCTTGCTCTTATGAGCCATGAAACAATAGTAGTTGTTTCACTTCGAGGGAAATCAATGAACCAAGAGTAAGTTTACTTACTTCTACATAAGACTGGCAGAAGTGTTAGGAAATTATAAATAAGGAAATAATCTAATTTCTGACCTACAGTTTTATTTTCATAAGCAGATGTAAATGTCATTGTTTATTGAAATTTTTGGTAAATATACGCATATACACAAATATGTATGTACATTCATACGTTATGATGTATATATAAACAATTTATAATTCACAGTATACATTTATCATGTGTCATATGTCATTTTATGTGTAATATGCGACATATAATATATATAATCAATTCCCAATTATACATGATTCCAAATGGATAATCTAAAAGCCTAGGTGGAATTAAGCTTAATTATTGGAAAAATACTTTTAATTATGTGGGCCAGGGCCCATCAGATGTTAATTGTTTGAAGTGAGTTTTTTAAGAGTTTTTCCCAAGATTATTCTGTAACCTCTAATAAATCTTCTCAGTCTTACAACTGGTTCTGTGGACATGAGTTTGTTTTTTAAAAAAAGATTTAAGAACAATGATTTTGTTTCATTTATTTCTCTTATAAAATAAGCACATTGATAACTATTCATTAAAAATAGGAAATAAAAGTGAAAACATATGGTATCTGTCTTTCTCTGTATGACTTGATGCATAGGGGCACTTGTACCCCAATGTTTATAGCAGCACTCTCAACTATAGCCAAATTACGGAAAGAGCCTAAATATCCATCAACTAATGAATGGATAAAGAAATTGTGGCTTATATACACAATGGAATACTACGTGGCAATGAGAAAGAATGAAATATGGCCTTTTGTAGCAACATGGATGGAACTGGAGAGTGTTATGCTAAATGAAATAAGTCATACAGAGAAAGACAGATACCATATGTTTTCACTCTTGTGTGGATCCCGAGAAACTTAACAGAAGATCATGGGGGAGGGGAAGGGAAAAAATAAAGGTTAGAGAGGGAGGGAGCCAAAACATAAGAGACTCTTGAAGACTGAGAACAAACTGAGGGTTGATGGTGGGTGGGAGGGAGGAGAGGGTGAGTAATGGGTATTGAGGAGGGCACCTGTTGGGATGAGCACTGGGTGTTCTATGGAAACCAATTTGACAACAAATTTCATATTAAAAAAAACAAAGCAAAATAAAAACTCACTATGTTTTCAAAAAAAATAAAAATAAAAATAGGAAATAAAAAAATGTTTTTTTTAAACGCAAAAAGAAGGGCACCTGGCTAGCTCAGTTAGTAGAGTGTGAGACTCTTGATCTTGGGGTTGTGTTCAAGCCCATATCGGGTGTAGAGATTACTTAAAAATAAAATCTTAAAAAAAAATAAAAGCAAAATGAGCCCATAATCTTACTGTTTAGAGATAATCAATTGAAAGCACTGTATAATTTTCTAAACATTTCACATATACACTCATTTGGTACTTTTTTCATAAGAATGAAATCATATTTTAACTTGCTTTTCTAAATCATTTTTTCCATGTGAATTTTTATTAACCTGCTAACTAACTTTAATGATAGAAGAGCATGCCACTTTTTATTAACACATTTTCTTTCCCTGGGTCAGTTAAGCTCTGATAATACACCAAAAGTTAGCTCTAGTTAACCAGTTTCCCTTGAGGGCAAGCATTCTTAAGAACAAGAATGTTCTGATGTGTTTCAGAATGATTCTTCTTCTCTGCCCCAGCTGAAAGCAAGAGAGGATTATTCTCTGATATTTACTATGGGAATTGGTTGAGCTCTTGAGGGTGAGTCTCATAGGACTGTGGGGTCCTCCCTTTGACTGGGTCCTCTTGACGTTTTTAGTTATCAGAGTGGTCAACATTGGGCCTCCAGCAATTCATCAGAGTTCAGATTTTCCTACCCTGGCACTATTTCTTGGGTAGTTTCAGGTCATGAGTGTCTGTTTTGGTAAGCTATGACTCCCTATATTTTCCTGTCTTTCTTTCTAATCTTAGGGCAGTGGAAGGACTGTGTCCTTTCCTTGCTTAAAGATCCAAGAAGGATTGTTGATTTTCAGTCTTTCCAACTTATTACTTATTGTTAGGAGGAAGTGGTGACTTCCAAGCTCCTTACCTATGGAACTGGAAAGGCTCTTCAGTTATACCTTTCTTTGGTTTGCTAAGCTTCTTCAATTTGTAATTTAAAAAATAAATTTGGAAATATTTTGGCCATAACTTTTTCTGTTCCAGTTTCTTTCTTTTCTCTCCTGGGACATGCAGATAGAACTCTTGATATTCTTACACATGTCCCTGATATGTTTGTAATTGTTTTCTATTTTTTTTCTCTCTGTTTTTTAGATTGAATCGATATTATTGCTCTATTGTCAGACTTAGCGACCCATAGTTTGTCATCTCTGATCTAGTTATAAGCCCTCTGATTAATTTTTATATTTCAGTAATTGTAATTTTTAATTACAGAATTTCCATTTTGTTCTTTTTTTATAGCTTTCAACTCTCTGCTGAGATTGTTATTTATTCCTTCACCACAAGTATATTTCCTGAGCATACACTAATGACTTTAAAATTTCTGCCTGTTATTACATCTGAAACCCTTAAGGACTGATATCTTTTCATTGCCTTTTCTCTTGAGTATTGGCCACATTTTCCTGTTTCTTTGCAAGTTCAATAATTTTCAATTGTATCCTGAACCCCTAGGTATTGGATGTGATACAAACAATAGATTCTATTTCTCAGAAGATATTGATTTTTTTTAATTTGCTTGCTTTTGTTTCTAACAAGCAGTTAACTTGGCGAACCTTATCCCCAACCCTGCTTCCTTTTGATGAATAGCACTGAAATCTGTTCAGCTTTTTTGGCTTGGCTGGGATCCTGGTAAACTGGCCCACACATGCATAGTTTAGGGGGTCAGCCAGAGATTTGGGCAGAGTTTATATCCACAACATGGGACTTTCTCTGTTTCTCTCCTTTTATTTCTTCCTTTTCTTTCCAACTTCTGTGGTCACCCTAAAAACTCTGTCCTCTGTTTTTTCCTGCTAGAAGCACTGTGGATTCCCTCTCTGAATTTTAGCCACCCCAGTTGTCAACGACTGGTGTTTGTGTCCAGGTGAAGAGATACACAAAAGGGGACCTCATTCAATGCTGCTCCTTTTTTTCCAAATGCCAATTCTCTTGTTTATTATTAGCTGATACACAAAGAAGATTGCAGAATAGAATGATATTAATTATTCTGCACGAATTTCCAGAGAAAATGATGTAAGATATGAATATTGGTCAAGACAAAGCAGTTTTATAGGAGGTTAAGAAACTTCAGACAAAGCTAAAACACATATAAATTACTTATTTAGAGATAAATTGATATGACACATATACAATGCCATGGTTATAAGGTTGCTCTAGGGCGCCTAGGTGGCTCAGTTGGTTGAGCATCTGACTTCGGCTCAGGCCATGATATCATGGTTTGTGAGTTCGACCCCCACATTGGGCTCTCTGCTGTCAGGGCAGAGCCGGCTTTGGATCCTCTGTCCACCTCTCTCTCTGCACATCCCCCGCACACACTCTCTCTGCCTCTCTCTCAAAAATAAATAACCATTAAAAAAATAAAGAATAAGGTTATAAATTTATGGAATAAATAAGCACTTGAATTTCATGAGAATTTAATTCTTAATTAGATATAATTTTAATCTATGAAGAATGTAAGTTTTAGAGCACAAAGTGAATATCTGCCAATTTTTCTGCAAAGCATATTTTCCTAGGAATTATATATACTAACATTTTATTCTATTCAACTGTATATTTTTAATAAATCAAAAATATTTTACATGCATGCCCCCTCGGAAAAAATAAGTCACCACTACTTTTTACCTTTATCAGCAATAGCTATCAATCTCAGGTATCATATTTATTGAAGGTCGGCTTCATGAGATTGAATGAGAAAATGGCCACTTACTGTTTTTTGCCTCAGGGAATTTCACTCAGCTGAACTAATGTGACTTTAACAGTGTAAGGACAGAGATCATTTACTAGGAGGGACCCATTTATTATAAAATCTAAGAACATGAATTTTGTTCTACTGTTATTCAGTATACTTGAAAACAACTTATCAAATGTTTTCCATTTTATATACTATTACCATCCATAGTTGAAGACAAATAGGTACAGTGTGGAGATGATTAATCACAATGAGATTTGGCGCTAATTTATGTGGTCAATGGATGTGCTAATGGGAAGAAAGCTAAGAGGTCAACAGTGAACTCATTCCCAGTGTCTGTTTCTAAGGAACGTTAGCCCACTCACTTTCTCTGCCAAAGGGGGAACCACCATCTACTATATATCACCCCTCATAAAGATTTATAATCTGTACTAACATATTAGCATAGTAAAAGTCCTGTGATTTCTGTGATAAGGAAACCTATTTAATGGTGTTTAACCCAGTGTTCCCTAAACATATTCAACTACAAGTATCTTTTTCACACACGAAGGTTAATAAATACTGATGATACAAAGAGGTGAAACTGGTTATTCCATGTGTTAATGAGACCTGACATCTTGAGTGATTAGTAATGTAAAGTGAGAAGAAGGAAACTAACTTCATTAGAATGATAGTCTAAACTTCTTTTGATTTGGATGTTTCTGTGGGCTTGACCTATGAAAACCCATTTAGGTGTCCCATGGAAAAAGATTTCACACTAAACCATCTCAGATCTGATGACATTTTAAAGAAAGCAGTGTTCTAGATATGGATCTCTCTTTTCCTCATTCTGTGTATTTGGGTGTATGTATACAAGGATGTGTTTGGCATACAAAAGAGGAAGTGTATGTCAAGGGCAACCTGAGAGTTGTAAGAAATTAATACCAGATTTTAGTGCATGGATATGGATGTCTAATGTCAACTGAGTGGGCAGGCCTCTCAGAAGTATTGTTTGGACCCTTATAGTGGAGCATCAATTCTTTTATAGGAAATCTCACCCAGAGAGTATCCTTTTCATCCCTGCTGCTATAAAACTGTTTAAAAAGATGGCCCTTAATACCAGAGAGGATGAGGATGTCAGACTCAATGCATCATATGCACAATTCTGAAATTAAGTTTTTCTAATAGTTCTCTCAGTGACATTTGCTCTATTTCACGATGTTATAAATGCAATGACCATTGCCCACAATTCTCTTCCTTCCTTGTTTATCCTGGCAAATGTCCTAAAGGACTCAGCTCTGTGTCACTTCTAATGTAAAACATTCATCAACACCCACACTAACAGAGTTAACTGATCATTCTTTTTTCTTCCTGAGCACATTCTTTATGTGTTCATATTGTATTAGAGCTGTTTGTTCATTTATTGTGACATTCTTGTGGGTTGGGTTTTGACGTATCATTTTGCTTATATTGGTATTTAAGCCATGTCTAATATCTAGTAGTACTCTACTAGTGCTCAGCAAACATTAGTTGATTGAATAAAGAAATAAACATGAGAGTTTCTCTTCTTCTTTTTAAATATTCCTTTATTCTTGTCCAGGTCTAGGTTGTAAAAATTTCAGTTTCTCTTTCAATTTTTCAATTTTGTTGTCCAAAAGGACAACAGTCTTGGCCCCCTTATTTATTTATTTATTTATTTTTAACTTTATTTATTTATCTTGACAGAGAGAAAAGAGAGAGAGAGAGCGCGAACGCGCGTGTGCGTGTGAGTGGGGGAGGGGCAGAGAGAGAGGAGGAGAGAGAATCTCAAGCAGGCTCCACACTGTCAGTGCAGACCCTGATGCTGGGCTCAGACCCACAAACTGTGGTGAGATCAGGACCTGAGCTGAAACCAAGAGCCGCACGCTCAATTGACTGAGCCACCCAGGCACCCCTGCCTCCTCTTTTAAAAAAGAGTACATTCAAAGAAGTCATAAAATGAGTGGGTATCATTTTTGGATGCTTCCTACATGAGGCACTGCTTGTTTAATTTTTATTTAATATGGATTATTCAGGATAAAAAAATAACTATTTGTGACTAACAGAAGTCATTTTAGTGCATCAAAAATTACCACATTTCATTTTAGATTTTTTTATCCTTTAGGCAAAATAGTTTCCACCTGGGAAATATTTCTGATAGCACCTGTTTGTTTTTAAAATCTATCTAGAACAGAATGTCATATTTTCTTAAGAAGATAAATTCACCGTGTATTCGTTCCAATCAATTCCAGAAAAACTGTTAACTGGCACAGAGCAGTCGGCAGCAGCCAGCTGTCATTTCACAAGCCTTCCTGTGTACCTGTGTACCTACCCACCAACTCTCCACCTGTGGAAACTGGCACTTAGATGGCAAACAATTAAAGTGAATAATACACATCAATACTCATTGCTCATATACTGAAAGGTGATCTATCTATCTCTTTTTAGAAACAGCACTGTGGCAATTTTGTTCAGGATTTGAGGCCACCCACGGGTTTAGTTAATGTGGTGATGTTTTGTAGCTACCTAAAGAATGAAATGCTTTCCCAGTAGATAGACTCTTGACTCTTTCGGTAAATTGATCCATAATATGTTAAGAAACATTCTTAAGGAAAAGGGACAGGTATCACTGGAATGTTTAAATATAATAAAAAATGCAGAAAATTTATAAAGTGGTTGGGCACTTAGGTAAGCAACAAATGCTACTATCCTTGTCTCTCTTGCAAATGAAATACAATGTTTGGGTCCTAGGGGAATAAAAAACAAACAAAAAGGCTCAACAGGCTAGTATTAAATCATTTTTTTTTTAAATAAGCATTCTTAAAGCAAGAACTGATACACATCTTTTCAATCCCTTTTAAATTACATGGAATCGAGCAAATATCATTGTTAGGAGTACAATCTCACACCTTGTATGACCTACGCTTATTTTAACACATATGTGCTACGTGTGAATGTAACTGAAAGTCCTATCTCAGAATCACTAATACACAAAACCCCATTTATTGTTCTTTACTTAGATAAGATTGTTATCTTTGTATGAAATCAATATTTTAAAGAAATTCTAAAATTTGATGAATGCATATCATTTCTGAATCTGGGTGTGCCCGATGTTTTGAAGATCTGGGTCAATTTAATTGTGTGTGATTTAATTTGGGGTTAAGTAGTAAGATCATGACGTTTAGCAACATGGTACTTAATACCCAAAAGAAAAATTCATGAAGTAAATCAACCAGGAAGTAACTATTATTTCAAAACATTTTAATGATATTTTATGTTTTACAAACTTATGTGCCACCTATTATCAAGTAAAGGTTTCATAAATGAGGATGCTTCTGGGGTTTATTCAGAAGAGCCAGATAAAATTTTGTGAGGAACACATAATACATATTGAGGAAATTGAAGCTTCCTCCATGTTCCTGAGGCTGTCTCATACTGTTTTATCTGTATCTAAAATTTTGAGAGCACCTTGAGATGTAAGGGATATTAGGTTTAGAATAAAAATATTTGGGTTCCAGGCTCAGTCTTTCAGTGACAAACTTCTTAGTTTTCTCTCATTTAAGATGGGTGTGTTGATACCAAACATAAAGTCAATAAAAGCAAAAATAAGCAAGTGGGACTACATTAAACTGAAAACCTTCTGCACACAAAAGGAAACCATCAACTAAATGAAAAGGAACTTATTAAGTGGGAGAAAACACTTTCAAATCATATATCTGACAAGAAGTTAATATCCAAAATATATAAATAATTCACACAACTCAATAGCAAAAACCCAAACAATCTGATTTAAAAAATGAGCAGAGAATCTGAACAGATGTTTTTTCCAAACAAGACATCCAGATGGCCAACAAGTACATGTAAAGATATTCAACATCACTAATCATCAGGGAAATGCAAGTCAAAACCACAATGAAATATCACCTCACATCTGACAGAATGGCTATTGTCAAAAAGGCAAAATCAACAAGTGTTGGTGAGGATGTGAAGAAGAGGGAATTCTTGAGCACTGGTGGTAAAAATGTAAGCTGATGCATCCACTGTGGAAACCAGTATGGAGGTTCCTCAAAAAAATTAAAAATAGAGCTACCATATATGATCCAGCAATTCCCCAAGAAAATAAAATGTACCAAAGAAAACAAAAACACTAACTCAGCAAGACAGATTACATGTTCATTGCAGCATTATTTACACTAGCCAAAACCATGGAAACAATCTAAATGTGCATCAATGGATGAATGGATAAAGACGTGGAATGTGGCATGTGCACGCACACAGATATTACTCATCCATAAAAAAGAATGAAATCTTGCCATTTGTGACAACGTGGATGAACCCAGAAGGCATTGTGCTAAGTGAAATAAGGCAGACAGAAGATAAATACCACAAGATCTCACTTAAATGTGGAGTCTTAAACAAACAAACAATAAAACAAAACTGAGCTCACAGATACAGAGAACAGAAAAAGATTGGTGGTTGCCTGAGGTAGGGGTGGGAGTGGGCAACAAGGGTAAAGGAGTCAAAGGCACAAATTTCCAGTTATGAAATGAATAAATCATGGGGATGTAATGTACAGTTTGGTGACTTTAGTTAATAATACCATACTGAATATTTGAAAGTAGCTAGGAGAGATCTTTTAAGTTCTCATCGTGAGAGAAAAATTTATAAAAATATATGGTGATGGATGTTAACTGGACTTATTGTAGTGGTCAATTTGCAGTGTATACAAAATTGAATCATTACATTGTACAATACAATGTTATGTCAATTATACCTCAATTAAAAAAATAACAATATCAAAATTAAATAAAAAAATGGGTGTGATAATGACTATTCTATCTAATCACCTCATAAGGCTATTAAGAGGAAGGTACATGTAGGTCAGGGAAATTTTAAAAGTACTTAAAAAACAATACAACGTTCCAGGGTACTAAAGGACACGGGTATTTGGAATGCTGAAAACATTTCTGTTTATGAATTTCCTTACATTTTCCTTAGATGAACTTTGGTTTTGGCTTTCCAAAATTTATCTTTACCTGCTCTTCAGAATGTTATTGCAATGTTGTTCTAAAAGTAAAGACTGATAACACCCTCGATGAATCATTTTTTTTAAAATAATACTTACTGTAATTCAGCTTTCTTACATGATTTTCATGTAATCATGAAGAAAAGATTTCAGTAGGTATTTCATTTTGCTACAAGGTTTGGTTTGTTTTTGTTTTGTTTTTCTCTGCTCTTGTTATTTTAAGTAATATTTTTATCTATGGTCTTCTTACATTTTAAACTAAGTTTAAATGAGTTCTGAGTTTTCCAAACAGAAAACATATTTTTAATCTCAAAAAATTAGCATATTGAATGTGATGAAGAACACTTGTTAACTCCTAGTTAATACATGCCTGAATTAACTAACTTTTGCTGTATCTATTTGTATTGACTCAGACCTTGAAGCTTTCATGTCTTTTAGGACCCAGGGTGATGTAGTAAATCTGCTATGTGGTAGATAATATAAGGTATGTGGAAATGAAGTTCCCCAAACTCTTAATGGATTATTTATGGTGCCTGCTAGGTACAGAGGACAGTTTAATTCATTTAACCATGAGGCTTTTTTTTTTCTGACTAGAAGATTTATTTTTAACACCTTTAAAAAAAGTGAAAATAGGTTTCCAGATACTAATTCCAAAATCACAGTAGCGCACAGCAAGGGATATAAAGATTTCTTCTTGAAGTGTATTGACACTGACAAAATTTAAAAGTTTACCAAAGTTAATTCTTTAAATTAAAGACATACAATGAATAAATAATATAGTGATTCTTAAAAAAGGGAACTCTTTATGGTGTTTTTTCTGCCTCTTCGCCGGCCACTGGGAAGATGGCAAACATTTAGACTGAGTGTGTCTACCGAAAACAGACAACCATCTTTGAAATAAGACAGTCTTGCTTGGAGAAACTGGCAAGGAGAAGTTCCCACAATACTACAAAAATATTCGTCTGGGCTTCAAGATGCCCAAGAAGGCCATTGAGGGGAACTACACTGACAAGAAATGCCCTTTTACTGGTAATGTCTCCATCTGAGGGTGGATACTTGGTGGTGTGGTGGAGGACCACTGTTATCCGTTGAGCTTACCTCCATTACATCTGAAAGTACAACTGCTTTGAAAAATACTATAAAAACATGTCCGTGCACCTGTCCCCCTGCTGCAGGGATGACCAGATCGGCAACACTGTCACAGTGGGCGAGTGCCAGCCTTAGAGTAAGACTGTGTGCTTCAATGTGCTCAAAGTCACGAAGGATGCTGACACTAAGAAGTGATTCCAGAAGTTCTGAGACTAGACAGCTGCCCACATGCCCCAAAGAAGATAAAGTTATTTTTCCAGTCAAGAAAAAAAAAAAAGAATTTTCCAAATAAAACACTTTTGAGACATTTGAAAGCTTCCAAAAGACTTCAAAACTCTGACCAATCTTAGGACATTGGTTTCTGTGTTTGGTATTTAATTATACTCCACAATCTGGAAGGCATTGAAAGGTATATAATACATAGCATGTTTACAATACTTGCCTTATATCTGTATCTTTTTAAACATCTGTATTAAACTATCCTATCTACTACCATCTGAAATTTATAGTTTATTCACAAAAACTTTTTGATAATTTATGTGTTCTCTATATATTTTTCCATATTGCTGTCTGCTTTTCTTTTTTTTAATTAAAAATTTTTGTTTATTTATTTTTGAGACAGAGAGAGACAGAGAATGAACAGGGGAGGGTCAGAGAGAGAGGGAGACACAGAATTCAAAGCAGGCTCCAGGCTCTGAGCTGTCAGCACAGACCCGATGCAGGGCTCGAACTCACGGACCATGAGATCATGACCTGAGCTGAAGTCAGACACTTAACCAACTGAGCCACCCAGGCGCCCCATGACTGCTTTTCTTCTAAAAGCAAAAAAAAAAAAAAAAAATTATACTGAGTCTATAGCTAATATATAATTAGACATAAAATTAAAGCAATACAAAAATTAAGAAGTAAAATTTTCCCCAAATGTAAACATGCAGTTAAATACTTAACGTTCAGGTCAACATTTTTTTTAAGTTAAACTTTTATTTTGAGATAACTGTAGATTTATATGCAATTGTAAGAAATAATATGAGGAGACCCTTATGTCCTTTACTCAGTTTCCCTCAATAGTAGCATCTGGCAAAGCAAATGATAAAAGCGGCATTTCAAATTAGTGAAAAAAGTGACCCATTTAATATATGGTATGAAAGTAACTGGCTAATCACTTGGAGAAAAAAATATATAGCTATGCTTTGTTTGTTACTCCAAAAAAATGCATATAGAGCACATGGGGGAATGTAAAACTATATCTCTAAAAGAACTAGAAGTACTCTGGAGGTAGGAAATGCCTGTCAAAGGTAGAATAAATGCCCCAAATTAATAGACATAAGACTGAAGAATTTTACCACATGGAAGATATAAATATCGTCAGCAGATCCTGCACAAGTCCAGATTCTCACAACAAGAAAAAGGAAAACTGGTTCCACGCTGTAGTGAAATAAACTAAATGCTCCATTTTCAGAGTAAGGAGTTATATATTTTTTTGTAGTTGCTTCTTTTCTTTTCTTTCTTTCCTTTTTAATGTTTATTTACGTATTTTTGAGAGAGAGACAGGGAGCGAGAGAGAGGGAGAGAGAGAGAGAGAGAGAGTGGGAGGGGGAAAGAGACAGGGAAGAGGGAGAATCCCAAGCAAGCTCCATGCTGTCAGCACAGAGCCTGATGAGGGGCTCAAACCCACAAACCATGAGATCATGACCTGAGCTGACATTAACAGTTGAACACTTAACCTACGGATCCACCCAGGTGCCCCATGCCTTTTTGTTTTCTATACGATCTAACACAAAGTTTGCTGACCAAAGAGCATGTGTCATCACATCCACAGAGACAGCAGAGCAAAGCCATGCATGAACAAAACCTATACCTACCTACCTATCTATCTATCTATCTACCTATCTATCTAGATATATCTAGATATATATCTGCAGAGGTTTCCATACCTGTGTTAATCAACGTGACTCCTCATTTATAAATATGAACAAATAGCCTAGTGCTACTAAATCAAGGACATACAAAAATAAGAATAAGAATGATAATAAGAATAAAATAAGAATAAAATAAGAATGACAAAAATAAGATGAAAAATGAAATAGTTGGCCTAGAAGTAAATAGTTTTTATTTGAGTATCACTTTAAAACCATTTAATTGATATTCTCAGATATATAATTGAGAAAATATTGCACTGAGAAATAATAATAGGGTGCTATGTGCAATAGTAGAATCAGTAATACTGCAATAATGATGTTACAATAAAGGAGCAATCTAAGAACACAAATTGAGTACAGGAAACAACGATATTGCCTGTCTAAAAACTGATCCAGGGAAAACAGAGAATTTAGGTAACAAGGAACACCTAGAATCATAGTCTTTGAGAATATCAGAGACCAAGGCCTCTCTGTCATATCTGTTTTTTCAACTACTATGGAGAATTCATCCCAAACTCCTTCAAAAGTGTAAAAAAAAAAAAAAAAGCCTATATCCTCAAATAGCAGAAATACTAAAAGTGGAGAAGTACAACTCATAGTTCATCTGAGGGGGTGGGTTGAATAGCTCTAAAATGTGTTTAATAGGAATATCAGAAGGAAAGAATAGATATAGGAAAACAATGAAAAACATATTTGAAGATAATTTTTCCAAAATTAAAAAACCAAGAGAAATGCCAAGAGAAAATAATAAAGCAGAGCTTATGCATTCAGATAAAAATGAAACATACTAACAACACATTCTCATAATAAAATTTTTGTAAATCAGAAGTTCACAAAAAATCTTAAATTTTTCCAACGAAAAACAGCTCCTGACAAAAGAACAAAATCCCTAATATAAACTTATGTAAGAGTGTCAACACACACATTTCCCCCCCCCCCCGCCCAGAGTCGGTTGTTAAATATTTATCAGTGCACTACTGGATATGAGTGATTTTAATTTCCCTTTTTATGTGTCAAGATTAAACATGCATTTTACTTTTATAATAAAAACCATATTCTGTTGGAACTACAACAGACTGGCATACCATGTAGCTTCAGTTTAGTGCTTTGAATTTGTTCCAATTGTGAAAGTGATAGCACCATACACATACAATAGTAAAGTAGCTGTTGAAAATGAGTTCTCAAGTACAGAAAGAGAAGTAAAGGTATATAAGCCATATGTAAAATGCTTGTGGCCAAACTTGTTTTGTACATAATCTCATTTAATACCCATTACAAACTGACAAAGTAGGCATTTTTGACATTTTAAAGATAGGTGGACAGTGAGTTCAGGGGTTTGAATTGAAAAAATTTACTCAGGAGGCTGAGTAATGGTATCTACCTGATCCGTTACCTGACCTTAATTAGGCAAGTCCAGAAAAGTTATTTTGCCAGTGTACTGAAATTGAACGACTCAGGGAGATCCAACCCTAATATGGTGAACTATATCAACCAGGACTCATGGACTGAATTAAAATGAGAAATGTGACTGTCAACAGACTCAATGTCTATGAAGCTTAATCAGCCTGATCTAAGGAAACTACCTAAGTTATCAGACAAGTGCTTGGCAGGTTTGGATTGAGAGCAAGAACAACGAATTACAGGATGTTAATGTGTAATAGCTTTATGTTCCAGTATCCTAATGCATCTATTCCCATAATAGGGATAAACCTGCCATAGACAGGATATTTAATTAATGTTGACGGACTTTGCAAGGCTTTGATAACTCCCCTTTATCACGGATTCCATTATTATCTTGTGATTGATATTTTTCCCCTTAGTTGTATTAATACTTGCAATCTTGATACTTTGAACATCTAGAAGCTATGTATTGATTTATAATTTATCTTTCAAACAACAACCTAGATATATTTATTTCAAAGTCCTTTGTATTAGAGGAAGGCTATTTTCTCCTCAAACTAAGGATATATATTCCTTCAATTACCCACATCCTCCTCAGAGGCTCAGAGAACGTAAGCAGGGAGAGTGAGCATGGATATTGTCTGGAATCTGGAATCTGGTGGGAATGGGCTTATTGTACAGGCTATTTGTAAATAAAATACTGGAGTCCTGGGCACTGTTTTTATGATTTTTATCCTCTTAATTTGCCTTTGTTCAGAATTTAGATTTCTTTCTTGTTTTTTAGCCTATTCTTGATGAATAAAGTAAATTAATAATGACTTGGATCATTTTACTATGCTCTTAGAATATTCCTAGGGATTGAATCAGCTTTTAGCGACCTAAGCAAAAGTTAATATGCTGGTCCTGGAAATTTCAGAAAAGGTATCAATTCACTTGATGGCAGTGAATGTAGAAACCATAAGGTCCAGAGAAGGCCTAATGAATACCTTCACGGATTTTCACTAAATTTTAAACTATTTATATGGCCTCTAATATGATGTATTGCATTTCATATATATATATCTGTTAATAGAATATCTGTTTATACTACATAAATATGTAGGTATATATATACACCTACATACACACACATAAACACATACACACAAGATCACTGATAGGAATGGCAATCTAAAAAATAATTTAAGGGGCGCCTGTGTGGCTCAGTTGGTTAAGTGTCTGACTTTGGCTCAGGTCATGATCTCGCAGTTGGTGAATTCAAGCCCCGCGTCAGGCTCTGTGCTGACAGCTCAGAGCCTGGAGCCTGTTGGATTCTGTGTCTCCCTCTCTCTCTGCCCTTCACCTGCTCTCACACTTTCTCCCTCTCTCAAAAATAAATAACATTTAAAAATAGGGGCGCCTGGGTGGCTCAGTCGGTTAAGCGTCCGACTTCAGCTCAGGTCACGATCTCGCGGTCCGTGAGTTCGAGCCCCGCGTCGGGCTCTGGGCTGATGGCTCAGAGCCTGGAGCCTGCTTCCGATTCTGTGTCTCCCTCTCTCTCTGCCCCTCCCTCATTCATGCTCTGTCTCTCTCTGTCTCAAAAATAAATAAAAAACATTAAAAAAAAATTAAAAAAAAAATAAAAACAAAGAAGTTAAAGAATAATACAAAAATATCTTTCTAGAGATTAGTCTCCTAGGAAATAAGAAGGGCAACAACATGTTATTTATAATATAAGTTTGAGTATCTGTAAATGAATTATATATAGCCTATACATAACATTCTTCAGGCTGATCAATTTGTAATAGACTTTTCAATTGCTGATGTGAAGAAAATACAAATTCAGCTTGTGATTATGAGTAATGACTTTCCTAGAATTCATACAGAATCTCACCTCCCACCCCCTAGTCCAACAAACACACAAATCATGATGTCTCATTACTGTCACATAGGGTAGTTATTTTTAGTATATGTGATTGAGGAATTAGTAAGAATGGTTGCCTCTTCATCACTCCAGAAACCTCACCCAATCAGGAGTTCAGCTTCAAAGTTACTGGGATGGGACAAACAGGGATCCATGGTATGAGCATCCAAAGAACTTTTGTCAAGATGAGGATGGACTGGCAGGTAAAGTTGTTTAATACTGAAGATTATTTAGTGGTTTCCTGAATTATCCTGATCAACTTGAAGCCAAAAGTGGCATTGGAGACATTTAATACTTCAGAAAGGAAGTACGTCACAGATGGCACATGTACTTTCTCATTCAGTAAGACTTCTTTTAAAAGATATAAACTTCCAGTTATAAACTAATTAAGTTATGGGGATGTAATATATAGTATGATGATTATAGTTAATAATACTATATTGTATATTTGAAAGGTGCTAAGAGAATAGATCTTAAAAGTACTCATCACAAGAAAAAAATTGTAATTATGCAGGGCGATAGATGTTAACTAGACTTATTGTGGTGGTAATGTGATAATATATACAAATATTGAGTTCTTCTGTTGCATACCTGAAACTAGTATAATGTTATACATCAATTATACATGAATGAAAAAAAAAGACATCCTTTATTACACTCCAGACAGCATCTTGGTAATGAGAATCATCCAATGAAACAGGTAGATTTCTGGTAGGAATCAGAACCAATGAAACAATGACATATTTAAAAGATTTAAAAAGCAAGTTGCAAAAACTGAGTTAAGGATTTATTATTATTATGATTTTTTTTAACGTTTATTTATTTTTGAGACAGAGAGAGACAGAGCATGAACGGGGGAGGGTCAGAGAGAGAGGGTGACACAGAATCGGAAGCAGGCTCCAGGCTCCGAGCCATCAGCCCAGAGCCTGACACGGGGCTCGAACTCACGGACCGCGAGATCGTGACCTGAGCGGAAGTCGGACGCTTAACCGACTGAGCCACCCAGGCGCCCCTTATTATTATGATTTTTATGTATTGTTAATTTTTTTTAACTTCTAGAAAGTGCACCACCCCTACCTCAAGCATTTGAGATACATTTTAATACTAGTAACATGTCTTTTCTTTGGTATGAAAATCAATGACAAACTCCTGTCTGGACACTGCCTCTATCACCTCTATCTGAGCATCATTTAGTGCTGCCTTACAAGGTCAGGGAAGAATATAAAATAAAGAACAAAATTAAATATTGATGCTTATTCCCAACTGATTTTCTACCCTTTTTTAAGATTCGGACATCTTCACATCTGCACCCAGCTCTTTGAAGATGCCTTCAGCTAGTAGAATGAGCATCCCATTATTTCACATCAAAATATAAAGCCCTTAATATAAGCCCTAGGATGATGGTGTGTATATACACATATATGTACACATAATATATTTTATTCCAGGCATACTTTTTAGAGTTGAATACTGTCATTGCTAAGATAACTCAGAAACAGTTGGACCTGAGCTTTCTCTGAGGTCTCCTTATAGCTCTGCCTAACAGCAATTAAATTACTCTGGAATAGACAACTTTATCCATAACTTCTTTGCCCATTTGCCCTGAAAGAAGTGCTAATATGTTTAGATATTGCCCACTGGAAATCACTTTTCAGTCTGGTTACGTCATTTTCATTCCATCATTATTTTGTATATAAATTTTTTAAATATTTTATGGTTCTCACATTTACTTTGAGCTACTATTCCTATTGTTCATATATATATATTTACATATATTTACATATATATATAATAACTGAACAATAATGTTGTCAAATATCTACATGTGTTTCAAGCATCAATTTTTCAAAACCGTAAATAAATGTAAAAGTGGCAAGGCAGACAAAACGAACTGAGACACTTTTACAGGTTATACCTTTCAATTTGCTTTCCAGGCAAAAGGAAAAAAAAAAACAGGACACAAGATTAGTAATGATACACCTTTAGACTATATACTACTTCTTAGTTTGAAAATAACATTGTTTCCTACCTGTTATCCCTTTGCTAGTGTACTACTAAAAATAAAATCTGTTTTTATATATTTTTTCTTCCTTGTGGCATCAATAATTTTAGCCCAAGATGTGACAACCTAATAAAATATAATGAAAATTGCATTAAAATCTTGTAGGCCAGGATTTATTCTTCACATGTGTAGCCTTTAAGTGATTATTGCCTCTCACAAAAGTAGTGCTAAGAAACACTGGTTAACAAGTCAGAAATATGAAATCTGATGGGATGGGTGGAGATCCAATGAGGAAACAAGCTTGGACAATTCAGGGCAATAAGTGCCATGATTGATGGAGGTGTGGTGGGAATAGGGCGTGTGGTGAGGAAACTAACCCAGTATAATTATCAAAGTTTTCCCAGGAGGTATTTCTAAGTGTATATCAAAGCACAGTGATATTAAATTAGTTACATATAAACTTGGTTGTATATTTTCCTATTCAGGAGAATATCATGGCCAAAAGTCAGAAAGCAAACCACAAGAATTTTGAAAACTAAAGAAGAGCTGATGAAAAGAAGTGGATATAATTAAGATTTCTAAGAAGCTGGAAGAAATAAGTCATCATGATAAATCTGAGGAGCAAAGGACAGGATGGAGTTAAGAATCCTATCAGGACTTCTAGCTTAGGCAAGTAACATATAGTCTGTTTACTGAGATTTGTTTGAACAAAGGAGTTTGGGGACATAGGAATCGAAAAGATGATATGGTTAAGATAGTTAAAGTTACTGGATTTGAGGAGTCTGGGGCCATCCGAGTGCAGATGTCCAGTGGTCAGTTGGGTATGTGGGTTTGGAACTCAGTGACAGAGTCGGGATGGACATGGAGACCAGAATCTTGAGTACAAGAATTATCGTATTTGAGGCCATGGGAGTGAAGGGAATTAATTATTCCAGGAGAATATGAAAACTAGAAAGGTAAGTATGATGTGTGGATTAAGGTAATCACATGAGAAAAGAAAAGTGCAAAAGTACATTATGAAAGGTGGCCAGAAAACTAGGGAAAAAAGAAATCTAGGCCTGGCTGTGCTTCTAACAATCAGTGTATCGTCTACTATTAATTTAAATGCTTCGTCTCATTTTTTTTGTCTGTTTAAAATAGTAAAGATGCTCACGTGTTAAATTGTATTAATTGTATAGCACTTTACATAGGAAATAGTGCATGTTATGGGCTGGAAGTGTTTTCTTGGTCCATTGACCTGAGCTGCTGCCCAGGGCCTCTGAGATGGAGCTGTAGACCAGGGCTGCAGAGACAGGGGCTGCTGCCCTGGTTGGCCTTGAGAACAGCGTATCAAGCAAAAGAAGATTAGTCTTAATGAGCCCTAATATGTAACAAAATCTGCCTTGCTAGTTTTCAGTCTTGCTTGTGATTAGCAACCCCTTTTTTCTTTCTTATTTCTCCCTTTTGGAATAAGAGTATCTATTCCGTATCTATACCACCATTATATTTTGGAAGCAGATAAATGATCTGGTTTCATAGGTTCACAGCTAGAGGAAAAATGTGCCTTCAGATGAATCTTACTTCCATCTCATCCACACTTGATTTAGACACTATTCAGAGATGTTGGACTCAGAGCTAAAACTGGAATGGGTTAAGACTCTTGGACTGCTGAAGTGGTAATTAGTGTTTTGTTTTGTTTTTTTTTTTTTCATGTAAGAAGGTCGTGAATTTGGGGGATCCAGAGGGTAGAGTGCTAGGGGTTGAATTTTTCCCTCCAAATTTATATGTTGAAGCCTTAATCCCTAGTACCTCAAAATGCAAATGTATTTTCGGAGACAAGGTCTTTAAAAATGTGATTGAGTTCATATGAGGTCTTTAGGGCAGGCTCTAGTCCAACGACTGATATCCTTGTAGGAAAGGAAATTTGGACACAGAGAAAGAGAGACGCCAGACATGTGTGCACACACCTAGACAGACAACCACATGAAGACAAAGGAGAAGACAGCCACCTAAGAGTCAGAGAGAGGCTTTGGAGTGAAACCAATCCTGCTGACACCTTATATTGGACTTCAGCCTTTCACAGCTGTGAGGAAATACATTTCTGTTTTAGCCACATCGTCCAGGGTGTCTGTTATGGTAACCCTAGCAAACTAATAAACTTCATGTTATTTTATTTCTAACAATACTGCAATACAGATCTTACTTTCTCCACTTTAAAGATTAGACAGTTGAGATTTTGTGAAATTCAACTACCTAAGATCAAAGAGTAAGTGGCAGAAAAAAAAAAGGCTTAATCCTTGGAGTTAGGAAAGATACAGTTCTTTGCAGCGTACCATAACTGCTGCTCCTGATATTAGCTGTTTCATAAAACTAAATGTGTGTATGTCAAACAGCATTTTCACAACAATTTTTACTATTTGATTAAATATCTGTATCCTTATATTGTAAGATAAACTGAATTACATTAGGTACAACATTTTATTCACCTCTTAAGAACTAAAGATACATGAGTATAGAAACACTACATTTTAGAAGGTTCACATGGAAACTGAAATTTTGCTTTATTTTTATTCATTTATGAAAAGTATAAAAAATGTATTTATAAAGGAGTTATCGCTGGTTGACTGCTCAGGTAGGAGTGATAGTTAGCTGGGTGCTTATATGTCTGTACTATTAATACTTCTTATCTTAATGCTTATAATAAAATATTTATATTATCCCTGTTTTAGATGAGGAACAGAGGTTAAGTAACTTCTAAAAGTTATTTTTAAAATAAGATATGGGAACCCAGGTTATTTGGCCCCAGAGTCTGCGCCAAGCTCTGTTATTTATACCTTGTTTTTGCAAATCATTAGAGAACGCTTCTGTAGTCACTTGAGTATGTATTCCTTTCAAACAAATTTCTTTTTCCTTCAATAGCATAATATTAATTATTTTCTAGTATTTGTGCAGGCAACTCAAATTCATTTTCAAGTGGGTAATGTAGCTTTGAATCTAGTGAAAAATATTTGAGCTGTGCTTGCCACTACAAATGTAAGAATACTGAAATTTTTAAATCAACAAAAAAGATTACTAACACTATACATTTTAAGAAAGGATATTTCAGATGTTTAAATGCTTAATTATCATATAGATAATGGCTGTAGAACCAGCTAACAATGGATTGTTTACTTTGCCAAGAAGGAGAAAAATAGTAATTTTTAGAAACCACCAATTGTTTTCCTATGTAAAAACTATGGTAATAGAATCTGCTATAAAACTGTCTTATCAAATTTTGAAAAATCAGAGACTTATAGTTTTGTGATTATTCATGTAACTAAACAAATATTTCATGAGAAGCAAAACTATGAGTTGACATTACCACAGTGATGAGGGGAGTCTGTGCATGAATGAATGGTAAAATTACAAGGACGCATCTTTAAGACACACCGAAATTTGATAGAAAAGGATCTGAGAAAGAGACTTGGGAAGTAAGTTCACAGAAGTAAAAGGAAAAACAGACTGTGTCCTGGATGTTAAGGGAAGAGTTTCATTGAGGATTAAAGATATTGTCAATTGAAATTGAAAAGATAATTGAAAATGTTCCAGAGGGAGCAAGTTGCTTGGCTGAAAGCATTTTACCCTAGAAAGTCTTATGTATTAACTTATTCAATCCTTTTCATTCTGTCTTTCACAAATAACAAAAGAAATTTTGAAGAAAACAGATACAGAAAATCATAGCATTTCACTTACACTGAGGTCATTCTTATTGATATATTCTCTGTTTAGTGATTAACCATTTCTTTATCCTATGAAGTCTGGTAAATAACTGTATGAAACCTCCCTCCCTCCACTGAGAGAAGAATCTTCAAGGCCAATGTTCCCCCTTGCTAATTCTGTCTTATAAATTCTCTCAGCATCTCCTTTTTTCTGGACTTCTACTGTTTTCACAGTCTTAAATGCTCTTAATTCTCCCATCTTAAAAAAAAAAAAAAAGGAAAGGAAAGGAAAGGAATGAAAAAAAGGAAAAGAAAGAATACAAAGTTAAAAAACAAAACAACTCTCTTTGACTTTGAATCTTCTTCCAAGTAAAGAAGGATATGAAGTTTTAGTATTTAATATGGAAATCCAATAGCATAATGATGAATATTGAGTCTGGAGCCATGTTGTTTTAGTTTTTACTTCCAGCTTCAGCACTTGGGCTAGTTACTTAATATTTCAATGCCTTGGCTTCCTCATTATACCCAATTTGTGTTTGCTATTATTGTTGTCATTACCTTTTTGTGTTTTCCTTGCCTTACTAGGCAGATTGAATGTAGTATCTTTCCACCCCGCCCCTTGAAGAGAGTGAAGATCAAGCCTTTCTAGACTACACAAAAGGTTTGGGAAAAAGTGTTCAATTGATTTGGACTGAGTTTAATGGACTATTAGATTAATATTTCAAACACATTGAATTTAGAGAGTCATGACATAAAAATGAGAATCATATTGGAGAGATGAAAGCTAGAAAGAAATTTATATTTTAATCCAGGATAAACAATCACCCCAGTTTGCTCTGGTTTTAGTGTCGAAAGTCCCACATCCTGAAAAATCCCTCAGTCCTGAGGCAAACTGGGACAGTTAGTTGCCCTTGCACTTGACTACCAATTTTTCAAAATCAAAGTTCAACATCTCAGGGTCTAGCTAATATGTTTTTTCACTGAGATGCTTTGTCTGATCTCCTAGGCAGAATTTTGTAATTCCTCCTATATGTGTTTCTACAGTACACACACTCACACATACACAGAGTAACTTGAATTAAGTATTTGTATAAATGTCTGATATCCCCAATTAGCTTATAAGGACACTTATAACCTGGAGCCATATATCATGCTGGTATTTCATCCCATACTCTGCTTGTTGCTTAAATAATATATTCTGGGGCACCTGGGTGGCTCAGTTGGTTAAGCGTCCGACTTCGGCTCAGGTCATGTTCTCACCGTCTGTGAGTTCGAGCCCCGTGTCAAGCTCTGTACTGACAGCTCGGAGCTTGGAACGTGCTTCAGATTCTGTGTCTCCCTCTCTCTCTGACCCTCCCCCGTTCATGCTCTGTCTCTCTCTGTCCCAAAAATAAATAAACATTAAAAAAATTTAAAAAATATATTCTAATTTGTGTGACGAATGAAAGCATAGAAATATAGACACGCCAAAATCCCTGCAACTAAGGAGGACCTTTTAATTGAAGAAACAAAAGCTTCTGTATTTTTGAAAGTCACACCATCTTCTTACTTCAACAGAAGTAACTGTAACAGAATTCACTGTTAGGCTTCAACTATTATCCTTGAACAGTGTGAACTAAAATAAATCCAAGTGACACCAGAGAGAACTGCAAGATGCTGTTGGGGAGACTAAAAAAATAAGGAACATTTTTGTACAAGTAGCCTTTAGCCATTTTCTCTGTCTGCTGGTATGAGAATGAAACGGAATTTATTTTTTTCTGCTCTAGCGGATTTACATGTTAAAAATACCGTGAAAATACAAATAATATAAAGAAATTACATGTTATTTATTAAATGGGGTAATGAAAAAGGAAGAATTAAATAAAATAATCTTAGTGAAGTATTCAATGGTATTTTAGTTTATAGAATTTTGGTACAGGAGAATTACATATGGGATGGTACTTCATTTATAAATCTATATATAATCTTCAAAACTGTTACATCTATGTGACAAGCTGATGAAAAAAATAATCTTCAACAGGGTACTGAGACCTGTGAATTTCCAGAATGCTTTCTCAAATGCATTTTGCCCACATGAAGATTCATTTTAAATAAACTTCCCCCTCTCTAAATCAAGCTTCTATCAGCAGTAGATATTTTAGTATGTATACTGTTATCTCCACTGGTCATATGTTGAAATAATTAGACTGAATTAATACTTATCTTTGTAATGTAATATTCATCAGTTGGGCTGATTTGCCAAAACTCCTTGTTTGTCCTCTTTCCCAAAAGAGACAATGAACAAGAGGTAAGCTTTACTACTCAGCCCTCCTTGTAGGATTAAAACATGCCAACAGCTTATTCTTCAGGCAAAGTTTTGATTGTCCGCAATTATAGGAATGTCTTATCTAGTAGTACTGTATTTTAAAGTCTGCCCAATCCCTGGGTAGAAATAAATTCTGAAAATATGTAAGTTTTTTTGCTTGTATGTAAAGCAAAATAGTTATAATGTGTTAGTCATATTTTTATCTATGATGTGAGAGATTCCTATAATATGATGAACCATGTTTAGTGAGATTCTTTGAGTTTGTTCATCAGTACTGAAATATAAAGATCTAGAAGACTCCATTCACACTGTCACGTAAACTATGAAGGAAGGCCAACAATACCCAAACTCTATTTCTTACTTGAATAAAAAATAGGTTTTATTCTTAATGTTAATGGTCTTATAATTGAAGAATTCACAGCACAAAGGGGAATTTAAATGACTCAGAGATAAGATGACCATATAATTTATCACCCAACCCTACTCATAAGTAACCCATTCAAGAGAATTTAGGATATAAATGCCTCTTAGTAGAAGAGAAATATTTTTATTGTTTTAATTTTTTAACTTTTAATTTTTAAAAAATTTTTAATTTTTTTAGAGAGAGAGCATATGTATTCTGATATCATATGTCTTTAAAAAATTTTTTAATGTTTATTTTTGAGAAAGAGAAAGAGAACGAGCAGGGGAGGGGTAGAGAGAGAGAGTGGGACAGAGGATCCAAAGAGGGCTCCATGCTGACAGCAGAGAGCCCAATGTGCGGCTTGAACTCACAAACCACAAGATCATGACCTGAGCCAAAGTTGGATGCTTTAACCTACTGAGCCACTCAGGCGCCCCGAGAAATATTTTTAAATGAAAGGTTTGATAAAGTATTTTGTACTTTTCCCCTGTGTTGTGAGTCTACAAGTGAAAAGGTAGTTTATTTTATACTTGCTTTGCTGCAGGGGAATGAAAAAAAAAGTGACAAACTTTCCTATCCCCAGAAGACAGTTATTTTGATTTAGAAATTTAAAAACTATGAAATAAAACTGTTGTACTACTTCCAGAAAAGAACTTTCACCAGACTTTTGTTTCGGGAAAGAATAGATCCATGTTGTTAGGGGACAAAGGCTGTTCATACTGGCTTGAAAACAGTGTGGAAGGTAAAGGATGTACTGTCTACTTGTGGCAGAAGTACCTGCACTGTGAAGTCTTAGACAACACACCCTCTGAATGGATGACATGAGAATGGGGACTGCAGTGGAAAAAATAGGGGAGTATGGAGGCCAGAACACTGAAAACATTAAGAGCCCAGCAAAGCATCTCTGTTTTCAAGCTTGGCATTAGAGCAACAGAAACACCTGATTTGAAAAAGTCATGTGGCTATGACGAGTGCCCTTCAGTGTGACCCCAACACCACATATTCTAGCTTACCGAAAACCCGGTAGAAGACACAACCCTATGAAATATGATTTTGACCGTGTTTACTAACAGTCAAATAGGCAGTGGCATTGAGTAGGTGTTGAGATTTAGAGAAATAAAAAGTTTTTTTTAAGTTTATTTTTTCAGTAATCTCTACACCCAACGTGGGGCTTGATCTTCCAACCCCAAGATCAATAGCCACATGCTCCTCCAACTAAATCAGCCAGCTGCCCCAAGAGAAATAAATAGGTTAATAGATGACTTTCATGTGTGCTACATAACCCCTCACAAAGGTATAGAGAGATTTTTTTTAAAAGCATCTGATTTATTTTCATTATATTTTATTAAATTGACTTGTGCCTATATTACTAGTTTGGGACTTCCTTCTTTAATTGTAAAATAAATCTCAATATCTGTGATGATCATCATAATCGGATGATCAGGACCTAAACTATTATTTTTCCCTCTCCTCAGAGAATAATCTACTGACCTTGGCTTAAATGGATTTGGCCTTGGAAGACTTTATGATACCCTAGGATTTTGGAATCTTGATAGTACAACTAGCCTACTTCAAGCAAAATCGCAGCTGTTGTAGCTGCCTCTGATGCCAGGGGTTACTTATCTCCAAGTATCAGGGAGCAAACAGAACAGATGGTCTAATATATCTCCAACAAAATCTTTTGGAAACAACTGCTAAATTTTCCTTATGGGCATCAGAAATAAGATACCTACACTGCAGTTAAAAAAAAAAAAAAACTTCTATTTTATCCTCATCACTGAAACAAAAGTAAACTGTTTTACATGCAAATCTATGAAAGACTTAGACCATGTTTAAGTTTATGTAATCCTAAAACAATTACCAGAAGCAACTGTCCTTGTATGAGAATATTATTATTAAACATTACATTATCAATAAAAACAGTAAAAAATAAAACCATGCCCATTTTTAGAAGTTAAAAATGCACAGACCCTGAAATTCCATGCTTCACCAATTTTATTGTTGCCTTTCTATGGAGTTACATGATTGTGACTGTATAATCTATTTGGGTTCTCAGTGTCTCTTAGGAGCACCTTCTGCCCAAAATCAATGGTATACAGCATTAACTTCATTGTGCTACATGGGCCTCAAATGTCTAAAACCTTGGATTCTTTGAGAAGAATATTGTGAAATCAAGTTCCCTAAAGTGTTCAGAAAAAAAAAAAAGGAGAGCTTTAATTTAGACTTAGTGTTTATTTACCCATTTATTAATATAATAAACATTTATTTGAACCCCTGCTATGTCAGTTGCTGGGATACAAACTTCTGTGTGTGTGTGTATTTCATAACTTTTAATGATGGTTATATTTTATGCGAATACAAGTGTTGATATTGAGTATATTAATTCTTGGTAGTTTATATTACAAATATAATTATTATTAGAGAGATAGAGGGCTGAATGCGACTAAACAGGGATTTTGACAACACATCATGTACACTTATATCTATGCACTTATTTATTCATGTCCTCAGTGGATATCTGTTGTATCTATCTGTCTATCTATCTATCTATCTATCTATCATCTATCATCATCATTCTACCTTTGGAAAAGAGCATCCTATTTTCTCCGGAGAATTTCTTACTATACATGATCAGCTGATGTATGCTTTGGTGGTGATAGATATTGACCATTAAACTATCACATCTCCTTTGGTTACAGGTTGAGCACTTCACTCAAACCTAGACTCAGAGTCAAGAGGGTTGAGTTGACATAAGGAATAAATGTAAGCCTAGAGTTCTGGCAGCCATCTTGTGCCATAAAAGGAGGCATACCTGTAAATGGAGTCGCTATAAAAGAAAGCTGAGCTGGGAAAACGAAAGAATGAGACCATAATTTATGATATCATTTGAACCATTCAATTCAACCATGTCTAAAGACATTTTGTACACTGAACATTTTTCAGTTAGGGCTTAAGATTATGTGCCAAAACCTACATTTGTGTCCTGGACTCTACCATTTAGTGGTTATAGAACATTCACAAAATACTATGTCTCAGTTCAGCATCTGTAAAATAGGAATAATAATAGTTACCTCTTTGGGATCTGGAGACAATCACAGAACCTAGCACAAATCAAATCCTGATTTACTCCCTGTAAGCTGTCCAACTGAAAAATATATTTAAGTAAATTATTATTCTATCCTTTTAGTTGTTATAGGGCAACACAAAGAATTGGAATACTTAAACTTACATTTGACATTTGACTTTTCTCTTTCATTCTTCACATGCAATTCAACAGTAAATCTGTCCAACTCTGTTTATTATACATTTAAACTCTGGTTACTTTTAAGCTCCTCTACTTTTACAAGCCTAATCCAAGCCATCATTGTGTTTTGCTTGGATCACTGCAGTAGACTCAGAACTGGTCTTCCTGTCTCCTGTCTTGTCTTACTATTCTCAACATAGTAGCCACAGCAGTGCATTTAAGATATGTCAGGTCAGACTAAAGTACGAATGTCCTTCAAGGCTCTATACATTTGGCACTGCTCTTGAAGAGGTGTTCTGGAAAAGTATGGGAAATTTTTATTATCACAAGAAATAGGGGTAGGGTACTTCCACTGACATTTATTTAGCCAAATCTAAGGATCCTAGAAATTGTACAATATGTAGGGTGTAACTGGACAATCCTGTCCCCCTCAATAGCTTTCAAATGGAATAACAATTTCATGAAAATGAAAAACTTGTTTATGTTTTTGAGTTTAGAAGTTGGTTTTATTTTACATATAGCCAAAGTATTTTCTAATAGTTTTCCTACATTGAATTTTCCAAGAACACCATGATTGGACTAAGATTATACTTAGTTCTGTTAGATAACTTAAGATATTGACTAAGATTATACTTAGTTCTGTTAGATAATTTAAGAAATAATGTTCACAACTTTAGAAGCTTGTATCACTGTAGTATCTCAGTTGCTAAAAAAATGTGTTTGCATCTATAGCTATTATAAAGAAAGGAGTGTTGAATACAACAGGGTCGAGGACAGCTGCCTTATATGATCTTAACTTGTCCAACTTCATTCCTTGTATCTCCTTAGCATCAATTTCTGCTTCTCCCTCCTTCACTTCCTCTGCTCAGCTCCAGTTACGCAATCTTCCTTGAATATGCCAGATGTGGTACCTTTGCCTGGTATCCCTCATTATCCAATGTCTCACACTCTCTCATCTCCTGCAGGTCTTTGCTCAAATATCAACTTCTTGTTGTCTTATGTAAAATTACACTGTCCATCCCACTTCAGAATTTCCTATTCTCTTTGACAGCACTAGTTTTCTCTATAGCATTTTAACATATTTGTTCCATCGTTTTTATCTTTTGCTCAGTTTCAATGAATAGAATGTAAACTCGACAAAAGTGGATGTGCAAACATTTATCTGTTTTGTTCACTGCTATACTCCAAACACATAATATTAACACTCCCTATAAATGTTATCACTTCAATAGATATTTGTTGAGTGAATAAGTAAATTAATGATTATTACTGCACAGAAAGCACTTATGGCAGTATCCAGTACTTAGGAAGGTCTCAAATAACATGCTATTATGAACAACAAATTTCATTTTGCTTAAGTCAGATTGCATCCATGTTGTCATTTCTACTGATATAATCCTAATAAAAAATCCAAAATCCAATATATCTAACTAAAAAAATACTGTCTTACAACAACAAAGGAGCTATCAAGAAATCCTGTTGTAGATACTGTAGAATTGTGGGCTTCATTAAGTTCTACAGCTTAAATATATGAAGAAAAATCTGAGATAGTACTTGTTATTAAAAAATATTCTTGGGGCGCCTGGGTGGCTCAGTTGGTTAAGCGTACGACTTCGGCTCAGGTCACGATCTCACGGTCTGTGAGTTCGAGCCCCGCGTCGGGCTCTGGGCTGATGGCTCAGAGCCTGGAGCCTGCTTCCGATTCTGTGTCTCCCTCTCTCTCTGACCCTCCCCCGTTCATGCTCTGTCTCTCTCTGTCTCAAAAATAAATAAACTTAAAAAAATTTTTTTTTAAATATTCTTAGTAAGGATTGGCACTACTGAATTAAGATGTTTTAAACAATAGATAATTTATATGATATTGTGTCACAATTGGTAGAATACAAACCTAGTATGAAACAACAGAAGCAGTCATTCTGGAATAGAAAATTTTGTTTTGCCTATGATGAATTATTTGCAGGGATCTATCTCCATATCTATCTGTTGTTCTATATTTCTAAAGGGAGTGTGGTAAAAAAGAATGAAAAATGTCACAGTAAGAAGACAGTCACAGCACAACAAATGATGCAGGTAAATATTCTCTGCTAGCAGGTCAAAAACTTAGAGAAGCTTCAAATGAATTAGAAATATTGTATAAGGAAGAAGATAAGTGTTCAATAGTTACTCGGGGGATATATCAAAGAAGTATAAAAAATTACATTAGAATGGGTCAAACATCCTTAGATCACAAGAGGAAAGAGAGAGAAATGATCAAAGAAAAGAATATAGGAATTAAGTGGCTTGAAAGTAGAAAGAGAAAAGGCATGAACATTTAACAATGACAAAAATGATCACAATACCTTTGAGGTACTGGATTTGAGGAAAGAGAGTTCTTGAAAGTAAGTGATAACTCTGATTATGGTTGAAAAAATGATTGCTTATTTCACTGCACAGATCTCAGACTTCAGCTTTCTTATATCCCTCTTCTGAATGTATGTGTGTGTTTGTGTGTGTGTTAGTTCTGAGATTTGTCACAAGTGTTTCTCGTCTATTACTTCCTCTTGCATCTTTGCCGTAATCTCTGTCACTTGGGATAACCTCAACATTGCTCTGATCTTTGATAATGACAGAGTCCAACAAACAGGGAAAATGTGGGGCTGTTCTCTAATGGAGGAAACTGAGACCGCTTATGATAAAGAAAGTGATAATAAAAGAAAGAACTGGTGGTAAACAGTACAGAAAGAACACTGTAGTGCCACAAGTTCTTTATTGGTAGATCAAATGAGCAACTGAAGTTAACCATGTTAACTTCTTTATGTCATAAAGATGACATCCTAGATTTTCCAAGACCAACAAGTGAAGAATAGTATAAAGATTAGGCAAGATGGAAACTTGACTATAATTTTTATGGATGTGTAATTGGGATTATAGTACTTTTTTTTTTTTTTTTACTTTGACCATTACTATAAGGACTTTGATACCTTGAGCAACAGTCCAGGTGACTCAGAAGTGAGCACATATACAAAGATGAAAATAAACCAAGGAAACTTCTTAGTCTAGTACATTATACTGAATGCTCATTTAGGGTAGCATGCCCCATAACTAATGATAAATAGAGCGATTCCTAGAAAAAAGTACATTTCAAATGGGAAATTTGAAAAACTACATGGTTTCTTGATATCCATTACAATAAGAGTGTAAAGTTTTAAACACTGGAGTGATAACTTACAAGTGTTTAAACAGCAGGTTTAAGTGTCTTTTTAGAGCTCTATTCTTCTTAGCTTGAGTATACTTAAGGACAATGGAAACAAAGAGATGGCTTATTATCTCCCAGCAGCCATGGGAAAAGGACTTTAAAATTCAGAAATGGTAACACAACACAATATTGAGTAATGGCAGTGAGAACACGACAATATTTAGAAATATTTTCCCAGAGTGGGAAAAATAAAAATTATTTTATGGTAATGTAAAAAATATGTCTACTAATGGGAACATTAGACTGAGTTAAAAGATGTCACCTGGTAGATATCCTCTAGCAATGGAGAGTAGGTTATCCAAACACAGTAGAAACATATATATATATATATATATATATATATTTATAAATATGTATAAATAAATAAATAAATAAATGTAAATAAATAAATAAATATAAATAAATATATATAAAAAATAAATAAAAATAAATAAGTATATATGTTTATAAATATGTATAAATATATATATATATTTAAATGCTTATTCTCTTATCTGACCCATTTGGTAGTTATGTATGCCAAAATATTATTCTATTCTCCCCTCAATATTTTTCAATATTATTATGAGTACATAGGTATGCTGACAGTATATAAAAATTCCAAGTAATTACAGATTACATTGTTTAATGTTTTACATTTTACATTTTATTTTTTTATTCTGAGGTTCACCCCAGTTTCAGAAAATGGGCTTTCTTCTTAAGGAATGTATTTAGTATTTATGATAATAAATGAATAATGATAATTGTTTGAGCCAGGTGTTGTGGAAAGATACTGGAAATTAATCAAACAAAGAAGTCTACCAAGATCTATATACTTCTCAGGGCTCAGTTTCAGACTGCCTCTATTTCATCCTGGCTTCCTGTTTAATAGTGTCTAAAATTTGTGCCAAGACCTCAGAGAGATACCTTAAACTGTGATTAAAGGAAGAAGATAATTTTAATCACTCCTTTAGGACATAAGGAATCTTCAAATTATTTTAGTAAAGTTCTCATTATTTAATATTTTGAACTTTTTTTCTTTTTTGGTGTCTTTCAATTTATAATTATTTCTTACCTTTTATATTTTACAAGATGGAAAGAACTGAAAACTAATGACTTCTTTGATCTATTATTTACTAATTGCTACTTGTCTTATCCAGGAATGGTAACATTTTTCAAGTTATTTTAAGATACTGAATCATATCAAGTTTTTACCATTTTATTGACATTTATATCATTTCACACTAATTCTTTTTTTTTGAAAAACAAATTGGCTGAGATGCACGCATCATTTCTGGGCTGTCAGTCATAAGATAATTTCAATGTGAACATTGTTTCTAAGGCAGCTTGCAAACTCCTTCCTACTGTATCTCTGGCAATAAAATTAACTGCCTTCTTTCTATAAAGACTTTAGTAAGTATTTGGATTTTTAACAGGAACTATGTCACATTTTACTTATTGAGACTTACCTCTTTTTAAAATTAATCTTATGGGGTTTCCCTAATTATTTTCTATTGATTTATTTAAAGTTTTCTGAAAAATCCAATAAATATCAAGATCTATCAATACAATTAACTGCAAGGGTCTCTAGTATGACTTGTTTGTTTTGTCTTTAACAAAGACCCTCTTTTAACCAAATATGAGTCAGGCTCCTCTAAGTCCTCTTTCTGACTAGTCCCTGACCTTGGGCTTTGTTGTTGTCCCTTTTACTCCATTTTTAGTAAGAATCCTGTTGGATCACTTTATTGATAAGCACCCATCTTTGATATCTATCTGATCATATTCCTTATCTCCACCCTCACGTTCTTATCACCCTATCCTATCTTCAGCAAGAATCTTATTGAGCTGGTTTACAAAGAATGCCCCTAGCCTTGATGTTTCCTCTTAGTAATTTTCTAGCCACTGACCCTCACGCTTCTCCTTGGTTACAAATCTCCACTGTCCTTGTATTTGTAGTTAAGCCCGGTCCCTCTCCCATATTACAAAAACCCATTGTAATAATCTTCTTGACAAAAGTCTGCCTTCCTGTCTTTAACAAGTGTCATAATAATTTTTTTCTTTAACATCTCAAAGGGATTTTGGGTAATTATAATTTAAATATTTGTTTGCTATACAATATCAGCAATTATTATTTAAAGTTTATCTCCATTTTCCTTCTCCCTCACCTTGACCACAGAATCTCTTCACTATTTACTATAAGTCTTACTCTTTTAAATTTTTTTTTAATGTTTTTTTAATTTATTTTTGAGACACAGAGAGACAGAGCATGAACAGGGGCAGGTCAGAGAGAGGGAGACACAGAATCCGAAACAGGCTCCAGGCTCTGAGCTGTCAGCACAGAGCCCGACGCGGGACTTGAACTCACGGGCCGCGAGATGGTGACCTGAGCTGAAGTCGGCCGCTCAACCGACTGAGCCACCCAGGCGCCCCAAGTCTTTTTCTTAGTAACAAAATGTAATTCATATTTCTCAGAAAAATTAAATTAAAACTTAGAACACTCAATAAAGTGTGAGAGCAATATGAAAATGATTTCAGACATTTAAGATTTGGTAAATAGACTTTCCACATGTTGTTGCTATGATTTTCTTGAATAATGACGCTAATAGGCTCCAGGAAACGGTAGCTCAAAGAGGGAAGGAATGGAAAGGCTATGCTGAGAACTCAGGAGTGACCAGATCTAGATCAGATCAGCAGGCCACTGAGAAAAAAAAGGGCAAATCTATAAAATAAATAATGTAGTAAAAACAGCTGAAAAGTAAGGGGTTTCATAATGTCCACAAAAAGCAAAAAAAAAAAAAATCAAACAGAGCTCTTTATAAGACAGTTCTAGTTCATATATAAAGCAGTGAGGTATGGCATGATTTCAAGTAACTGACTTATTGAAAGAGAAAAGACTACTCAACCTTGGTGTTGGGGTGCCTAGGTGGCTCAGTCGGTTAGGCATCTGACTTCAGCTCTATCTCACAATCTCACTATCTCACAATTCAAACAAGCCCTGCATTGGGCTCTCTGCTGTCAGCACAGAGCCCACTTCAGATCCTCTGTCTCCCTCTCTCTCCCACCCCTCCCCCACTTGTGCTTATGTGCTCTCTCTCTCTCTCTCTCTCTCAAAAATAAACTTAAAAAAAAAAGAAATATTGTTTAGGTGACATCAAGTTGTGTGTGACATCAGACTCACAGAGAAAAAATGTAATCCTAGAGTAAAATTTAGCCAGGTGGTGAATATTTACATAATTAAATAATAATGTATTACGTATATGAACTACTGGTTTTCAACTTATAAATTGTTTGAAGGCATAGGTACAATGGAACAGAATGTAGGAGTAATAGGATACAGACAGAAGGGGCAAAGAAGAAGACATTATTCTATTCTGATATTATATGAGAAGTTGAGTATGAGCGGAATACTAGAGGTTTGAGAGGAGAATATAAAAATTTTTAAATAATAAATATAAATATAAATATAAATATAAATATAAATATAAAATAAAAAATAATTATCAAATCTCTACCGAATTGTGAATATGTGATAGTAGATGTCTAATGTAAGGGAGTTAAGTGTTCTTTTTTTTAAAATTTTTTAAACATTTATTCATTTTTGAGAGTGAGAGAGACACAGCATAAGCTGGGGAGGGGCAGAGAGAGAGGGAGACACAGAATCAGAAGCAGGTTCCAGGCTCCAGCTGTCAGCACAGGGCCTGACGCAGGGCTCGAACTCACGAACTGTGAGATCATGACCTGAGCTGAAGTCGGACGCTCAACCGACTGAGCCACCCAGGCACCCCAAGTGTTCTTCATAAAAAGACAAAAGTCATGTCTTTTGAAACCAACAAAGTAGACTAATTATGTATATAACTTAGAGTTTTAGGTATAACCAACAAAAATATTAACAAAGGACTAAAAGTCTTTACAAAGTGGGAATAGGACTGATAAGGAATGAGGTGATTTATTTTTCTATATCCTGACCCTTTGTGGATTATTCGACTGGTTATTGTGTTCGTTACTTTATTCTCAGAATAAAAATTCAAAAAGTATTAATTTGGGGTGGTCCAAGATGGCCGCAAAGGAATACATGATTTTGTATATAGAAAATCTCAAAATTCCACTGAAAAACTATTAGTACTAATAAGTGAATTCAGTAAAGGTGGAGGATACAAAACCAATATCCAAAAATCTGTTTTGTTTATAATAAACTAATCATGAAATAACAGAGAGATAAATTAAGAAAACCATCTCAATTAGAATTGCATCAAAAAGAATCAAATACCTACGAACAAATTTAACCAAGGAGGTGAAAGACCTGTACACTGAAAACTATACGACATTGGTGAAAAAATTTAAAGAAGACACAAAAAAGATATTCCATGGTCATGGATTGGAATAATTAATATTATTAAAATGTTAATTAATAGTCAATTAAGTTATGACAAAGGAGGCAAAAATATACAATTAATAAAGGACAATCTCTTCAATAAATGGTGTTGGGAAAACTGGACAATCACATGCAAAAGAAAAAAAAAACTAGACTACTATCCTACACATACATACAAATTAACTCAAAATGGGTTAAAGACATACAAATTAACTCAAAATGGAATGTAAGACCTGAAACTATAAAACTCCTAGAAAAAGCATACGTGGTAAACAACTTGACATCAATCTTGACAATGATTTTTAGGATATGACTCCAAAAATAAATATAAAAGCAAAAACAAACAACTGGGACTACATCAAACTAAAAAAATTCTGCACAGCAAAGGAATGGGAGAAATGGGAGAAAATATTTGCAAATCATTTATTGGGTAAGGAATTGATATCGAATGGGAGAAAATATTTGCAAATCATTTATTGGGTAAGGAATTGATATCGAATGGGAGAAAATATTTGCAAATCATTTATTGGGTAAGGAACTGATATCGAAAGTATATAAAGAACTCAATACAACTCAAAACAACAACAAAAAAATCCCCCCAAATAATCCAATTAAAAAAAATCGGCACGGAATTTGAACACTTTTCCAAAGAAAACATGCAGATGGCCAACAGGCACATGAAAAGATGCTCAACATCACTAATCATCAGGGTAACACAAATCAAAATCACAATGAGATACCACCTCACATCTATTAGAATGGTTATTATAAAAAAGACAAGAAATAAGTGTTAGTGAAGATATGGAGAAGAGGGGACTCTTGTACAATGTTGGTGGGAATTTAAATTGGTGCAGCCACTGTGGAAAACAGTATGGAGATTCCTCAAAAAATTAAAAATAGAACTACCATATGATCCAGCAATTTCACTCTTGGGTATTTATCTGAGGAAACAAAAATACCAATTCAGAGAGATATGTGTACTCCTATGTTCACTGCAGCATTATTTACAATAGCCAAGTAAGGAAACAACCTAAATAACTATCAATGAATGAATGGATAAAGAAGTGGTACGTATATGAAGTGGAATACAATTCAGCTGTGAATAAGGAAAAAATCTTGCCATTTGTAACTACACAGATGGACTTTAAAGGTATTATGCTAAGGGAAATAAGTCAGACAGAAAAAGACAAATACAATGTCATTTTACTTATATGTGGACTCCAGAAACAAAACAAATAAACAAGCAAAACAAAACAAACCTCATAGATACAGAGAACAGAACAGTTGTTGTTTGAGGGGAGGGTGTTTGGGGGCGGGGGGGAAGGGAAAATAGATGAAAGGGTTAGGCAAGAGGTACAAACTTCCAATTATAAAATAAATCATGGGAATGTAATGCAAAAAAGTATGTATGAATTTGAAGATTTTAACAAGAATTTCTAAGATATACAAATAATTTCTTTGCTGGAGCCATTACTTTTGGTAGTCATTCTCTATCCAGTTTGTTCCTATATCTTTTTACTTTTCTTACTGTATTATATACAATTAACGTTCTGCCCCATACTATTAACTGTTAGCAAAAATATGGTCATTTTATTTATTTTGGATATTTGTTATAGGCTAAAAATGTTATTTTTCATAATCCTCCAGGTATACAGTGCAATATAAAATGAATAATAATTAACTGAGTAGTTTCTGGTGAAGTACATCATGAACAATTTGAACAGTATCCTTATCATACCTTATTTGGATTTTAAATGGTTTGAACTCAAATGAGTAAGATCTGAATGTGGGGCAATTTCATCTTTAATAAGCCTTTAGATTAATTTTTAAGTACATTTTTGTGACATGTAAAATAACATATCTAAAACAAGAAATAATTAGTAAACTTCAATTATCTGATTTACTGTTTTATGTAAATCAGTAGAAAAACTGATAATTCCATTTGCCATTTTAGTGAGCACTGGTATTATTAGCCAAAATTCTTTGCCTTAGACTATGTTATTAGTTACTACACCTTGCTATTAATCTTTTATTATGTGAATAGTATATATTAAGCATTACTGTAGGAAGGTTTTCTTAGGAAAACTTAATTTAATTAAGCCTGTAAGTTGAATGATGAAAATGAATAGTGGGAGAATATTAACTTCAGTTATAAGTAATTGGTATTTGACTCATAAGCTGCACTTATCCATCTCCTTTTAAGTTTATGTTTCTGCCAGTAAGAAGCTATAGTGGATACTTCTGGTTGCCCAAGATACAATGGACTTCCTCCTCTTCACAAAATTCTGTTGTTGTTTTATGTTTTCTTTCCAGATATCTGCCTTCCCATCAGTGCTATAGAGTCATCCTAATTAGTAAACCACCTCAGGCCTTGCATTCTCCTTGTGATCAGGGTGTTAAGCCTCAAATTAAGAAGTAAGGGAAGGAATGTTAGTTCATTATTGGAAATGAAATTTTCTCTGCTGCTGTATACAAACAAGAAAGCGTGGAGCCTCCACTACCACTACCACTGGTAGGCACTTGTGACAATAATTAACTAGCCTGAGCATGAAGTTGAGTTCACTGATGGTGACAGAAAGCGTTGACTGACAAGAAGATTCACAAGGATGGGACAAGAGTAAAGCAAGTGAAGCTCCGCATGCACAAAATTTAAGGAGATACTTCATACTTGCACGACCCTAGTTCAGGCCTTGACTCTTGGGACCCCAAATGACAATGTTTGCAAATCTACATTTAATTGCAGAAAAAAGACACAATACAGAAACACTATTACAAATCTTTATCACAACCAAAGGCTTCCTCAAGGCCAGGAGTCAAGAGATACCAAGTTCAAACTCAAACTCTCTGCTCTCCAAGGGCCTTACTGATAGGCTTTCTCTCTTGGATTGAGAACCACCTGACATGTACATGGACGGAAGAAGGATCCCCAAAGTACTTCCAGCTGGGGTTTCTTATACTCTGCTGATCACCTAAGCATAGCCTTGCTCTATAACTGACTCAGTGGGAAAACCTTCCGGAAGTCTCAGGAAATGTCTTAAGTCTTTTTTTTTAAATGTTTATTTTTATTTTTGAGACAGAGACAGAGCATGAACGGGGGAGGGTCAGAGAGAGGGAGACACAGAATCTGAAGCAGGCTCCAGGCTCTGAGCCGTCAGCACAGAGCCGGATGCGGGGCTCAAACTCACAGACCTGATCATGACCTGAGCCGAAGTCAGAAGCTCAACCGACTGAGCCACCCAGGCGCCCCGGAAATGTCTTAAGTCTTAAGACCAGGTGCATATCATCAATCTCACTTTTATCTATAAACAATGCTGACAAGCTTGTTGCAAATAATCTGAAATCATGATTACAAAGCTACACTCTTAATCAGTATGTTTCATGTCTTGACTAGAATTCACTCCCATGGAGGTACAATTCTTATGTAAGTAAAGCAACTGAGGCCAATTCCAGGTTTGCTGGAATGTCTACCTTAGGTAGACAGACATCTGATTGTGTGATGACATCCCTAAGATGCTAAACAACCATCTCTGGTTAAAAGAGATTCTCTCTCTCTCTCTCTCTCTCTCTCTATGTATTTTACTATTTAAACAGGTTGATAAGGAGCTTCTATTTTGACAGCTCAAAGTATCCTAGCTTATACAGGAGAACACTCCTTTAGCTGCAGTGATCTGAGGGAAACATGGGTGAATGAAAAAATGGGCATAGTATCAACCAAGAGAAAAGCTCTAGTTAGGCAACCATTGACTCCGGTATAACCCAATATCTCTTTGGTACTCTTACCTAGGAGACAAGTCTTTTTTAAAAATATTTATTTATTTGAAAGAGAGTGTGTGTGTGAGAGAGAGAGAGCGGGGGAGGGGGGGAGAGAGAGAGAAACCCAAGCAGGTTCTGCACTGTCAGTACAGAGTCTAATGCAGAGCTTGATCTCACGGTTCGTGAGATCATGACCTGAGCTGAAATCAAGACTGGGACTTTTAACTGACAGAGCCACCCAGGTGCCCCGAGAAAAATCATTTTTTTTAGAGGGAGTTAGATGTACTTCAGAAACAATCCTACCACATGTAAAATGCATTAGTATCATACATTGTTTGGTTTTCCCTAAGTAGGTTTTGTGGAAGAACATCCTTTGATTCCAGTGATCTTAAATTTTTATCTCTACCTATTCCCCTTTCTCATACTTCTATTTTGAAAACAGTTTGCATTTGGTTTCACATTTACTAATTTCATAACTGCCTAGTCAAGTTTAATTTTTCCTATAGAAATTGATTATTAAATAATAGGTTAAGCTGTTCTTTGTGTTCAGCAGAGGTCTACAAAGGGGCATCTATACATTTAAATAAGAATTTGGTTGAGGAACTACATATTCATACACTTATGACCTCTAAAATCAAACTGTCCTGTTTTGATTTTAGCCTTTAGTCAATCAAACCAACTCAAATAATATTTTTAAATATTAAACAATAATTTTGCTAACGCTGCAACTTACACATTTGTTACTTATGATGTAAAGTATTTCAAACTTTATGGTAAGCAAGAACAAACTAACAACTATTTTAAAAAAACAAACCATCTACTCAAACTTTAGAAACAAACATTTTATAAAAAGGTAATTTGGTAAGTTATGCAATGTCTGCCTGTTAGAACCAAGCAGCTGGTGGATTGGGCCTGTGCATACTTGGAAGCAGGGAGGTTTGCAATAACTCCACTGTCAGGGAATTTTAATTTCCCTTTGTGACCATGGTTTTGGTTGAAAAAAATTTCTGTCAAAATTCTCTTAATGGATCCAAAGTATAAAATAATATATAGAGATAGGGAAAGTGTTGGCACTAAATCCAGACTGGGCTTTAAAAAAATAAGATCTGTAAATTACACTGCCTCATGAATTTTGAACTTTCAGAACTTGCCTGAAAATTTGGCCCCAAATAAATGTCATGAATTAAATTTTACTTGGAGCTGTTTTTTATCAAGTTGATCTGATGCCACTGTTATAAACTGACCAAATGTTTCTCTTAAAAACACCAAATGTACATGAAATGAATAGAGATATTTGAAAAAAGAATAGTCCATAGAATGAATGAATATTAACAGAAGTAGTATGTAGGGCAATATATTATTAAAGTTTTCAAACTGGAGTTATAATTGAAGTCCAATTTCAATATGGGTGTATATTATCCTATACATTCTTTGCTTTTCATTTAAATGTTAAAACTGGAGTTAGATTATATTTAACTATGATATTCATATATTACATCTATGAAACTCTTAAATAGTTATTCAAAAAAATGGTGATACATAATAAAACATTCTTTTTAAGTAGGAAAATAAATAACTGAAAACCTTCAAATCATGCTGAAAATAAAAATGTGTAAAAAATTACTTGGAAAGCATCATGGCATCATAAAATATGGTACTAAATTATATATCAAAAACCTGGCTTTTAGCCTAGCTTTTCCAGTGGCCATGAGATATTGGGCAAATTATATTATTTCCCTAGAATTCATGTTTCACATCATTCCCAAAAATGGATTGGACCATATACCTATTATCTCTTTCAGCTTTCTTTTTATTAAGCCTTATCTTTTATCATTTATAGATAGCTGAGATTATATATTCCACGAAGATTTCTATCATTAAACTATCCTCAAGATTACAATCACTTTATATGTACCAATTTCTCAATTATTTCATATCAAATGTTGTCGAATTACCCTGACCATCCAAGCCTAGCATCACAATAGAGGCTACTCCTACTATTCCTGCTAATGCGACCCCAACACTGATACTGTTGTTTCTGCAGTTATCCAATTCTACCCTAATGTTCTTGACTCTTTTTGTTTTGTTTTGTTTTGTTTTGTTTAAATACTAGTAAATATATAGTGTAATAATATTCTCAGGAATAGAATTTAGTGATTCCCAACTTACATAAAACACCCAGTGCTCATCCCAACAAGTGTCCTCCTTAATGCCCCTCACCCATTTAGCCCATCTCTCCACCCAACACACCACCAGCAACCCTCAGTTTGTTCTCTGTATTTTAAGAGCCTCTTATGGCTTGTCTCCCACTCTCTTTTTATATTATTTTTGCTTCTCTTCCCTTATGTTCATCTGTTTTGTTTCTTAAATTCCACATACCAATGATTCATATATTTGTCTTTAACTGACTTATTTTGCTTAGCATAATACCCTCCAGTTCCATCTACGTTGTTGCAAATTGCAAGATTTCATTCTTTTTGATCACCGAGTTTTAGATACATATACATATATATAACATATATACATATATATATTTTATATGTATGTGTGTATATATATTATGTATATATATGTATATCCTTGTATCCTTTGGATAAAAACTTAGTAGTGCAATTGCTGGGTCATAGCATAGTTCTATTTTTAATTGAAGAACCTCCATACTGTTTTTCAGAGTGGCTGCACCAGTTTGCATTCCCACCACCAGTGCAAAAGGGTTCTCTTTTCTCCGCATCCCTGCCAACATCTGTTGTTGCCTCACTTGTTAATTTTAGCCACTCTGACAGGTGTGAGATGGTATCTCATTGTGGTTTTTATTTGTATTTTCCTGATGATGACCGATATAGAGCATTTTTTCATGTGTCTGTTAGTCGTCTGGATGTCATCTTTGGAAAAGTGTCTATTCATGTCTTTTGCTGTCATTCATTTTGTCATTCATTTCTTCAGTGGATTTTTTGTTTTTTTGGGTCTTGAGTTTGATAAATTCTTTATATTTGGATACTAAACCTTTACCTGATATGTCATTTGCAAATATCTTCTCCCATTGCTGATTTTTTCCTCACTGTGCAGAAGATTTTCATCTTGATGAGGTCCCAATAGTTCAGTTTTACTTTTGTTTCCCTTGCCTTCAGAGACATGTCAAGTAAGAAGTTGCTGCAGCCTAGGTCAAAGAGATTGTTGCCTTCTTTCTTCTTTAGTATTTTGATGGCCGCCTGTCTTATATTTAGGTCTTTTGTCCATTTTGAGTTTATTTTTTGTGTATGGTGTAAGAGAGTGGTCTAGGTTCATTCTTCTGCATGTCACTGTCCAGTTTTCCCAACACCATTTTCTGAAGAGACTGTCTTTTTTCCATTGGATACTCTTTCCTGCTTTGTCAAAGATTAGTTGGCCACATGTTTGTGGGCCCATTTCTGGGTTCTCTATTTTGTTCTATTGATCTGTTTCTGTTTTTGTGCCAGTACCAAACTGCCTTGATGATTACAACTTTGTAGTACATCTTGAAGTTTGGAATTGTGATGCCTCCAGGTTCGGTTTTCTCTTTTCAGGATTGCTTTGGCTATTCAGGGTCTTTTGTTGTCCCATACAAATTTTAGGATCATTTGTTCTAGCTCTGTGAAGAATGCTGGTGTTATTTTTATAGGGATTGCATTGAATATGTAGATTGCTTTGGGTAGGGTAGACATTTTAACAGTATTTGTTCTTCAAATCCATGAGCATGGAATGTTTTTCCATTTTTTTTTTTTGTGTTCTTCAATTTCTTTAATAAGCTTTCTATGTTTTTAGCATACAGACTTTTCATCTCTTTGTTTAGGTTTATTCCTAGGTATTTTATAGTTTTGGTGCAACTGTAAATGGAATCAATTCTTTGATTTCTCCTTCTGCTGCTTCATTATTGGTGTATAGAAATGCAACCGATTCCTGTACATTGATTTTATATCCAGTGACGTTGCTGGATTCATGTATCAGTTCTAGCATGTTTTTGGTGGAGTCTTTTGGATTTTCCACATAGAGTATCATGTCGTCTGCAAACAGTGAACGTTTGACTTCCTCCTTGACAATTTGGATGTGTTTTATTTCTTTGTGTTGTCTGATTGCTGAGGCTAGGACTTCCAACACTATGTTTGATAACAGTGGTGAGAACAGACATCCTTGTTGTGTTCCTAATCTTAGGGGTAAAGCTCTCAGTTTTCCCCATTGAGCATGATATTAGCTGTGGGTTTTTCATATATGGCCTTTATGATCTTGAGGTATGATACTTCTATCTCTACTTTCTTGAGGGTTTTTATCAAGAAAGGATGATGTATTTTGTCAAATGCTTTTCCAGTGTTTGTTGAGAGTATCATGTGGTTCTTACCCTTTCTTTTATTAATGTATCACATTGATTGATTTGTGAATACTGAACCATCCCTGGATCCCAGGAATAAACCCTACTTGATTGTCGTGAATAACTTTTTTAATGTATTATTTGATACGGTTTGCTAGCATCTTGTTAAGAATTTTTGCAACAATATTCATCAGATAAATCGGTCTACAGCTCTCCTGTTTAGTGGGGTCTTTGGTTTGGAACTAAAGTAATGTTGGCCTCGTAAAATGAGTTTGGAAGTTTTCCTTCCATTTCTATTTTTTGGAACAGCTTCAAAAGAATAGGTGTTAACTCTTCTTTAAACGTTTAGTAGAATTCTGGAAATCCATCGGTTCTGGACTCTTGTTTGTTGGGAGATTTTTGAGTACTGATTCAATTTCTTTACTGGATATGGGTCTGTTCAAATTTTCTATTTCTTCCTGTTTCAGTTTCGATAGTTTATGTTTCTAGGAATTTGTCCATTTCTTCCAAATTGTGTAATTTGTTGGCATATAATTGCAAATAATATTCTCTTATTATTGTTTGTATTTTTGCAGTGTTGATTGTGATCTCTCTTCTTTCATTCATGATTTTATTTATTTGGGTCCTTTCCTTTTTATTTTTGATCAATATAGCTAAGGGTTTATCAATTTTGTTAATTCTTTCAAAGAACAAGTTCCTGGTTTCATTCACCTGTTCTACTGTTTTTTTATTTGTTTTGTTTGATAGCATTGATTTCTGCTCTACTCTTTATTATTTCCCTTCTTCTGCTGATTTGGGGCTTTATTTGCTGTTCTTTTTCTAGATCTCTTGGGTAAAAGGTTAGGTTGTATATTTGAGACCTTTCTTCCTTTTTTAGGAAGGCCTGGATTGCTATATACTTCCCTCCGATGACCACCTTTATTTACTGCATCCCAGAGGTTTGGGGCTGTCGTGTTTTCATTTTCATTGACTTCCATGTACTTTTTAATTTCCTCTTTAATTTCTTGGTTAACCCATTAATTCTTTAGTAGGATGTTCTTTAATCTCCAAGTATTCATGGTCTTTCCAAATTGTTCTTGTGGATGATTTCAAGTTTCATAGTGTTGTGTTCTGAAAATATCCAAAGTATGATCTTGATCTTTTTGTGCTCATTGAGAGCTGATTTATGACCGAGTATGTGGTCTATTCAGGAGAACATTCTATGTGAATTCAAGAAGAATATGTATTCTGCTGCTCTAGGATGAAATGTTCTGAATATATCTGTTAAGTCTATCTGGTCCAGTGTGTCATTCAAAGCCATTGTTTCCTTGTTGATTTTCTGTTTAGAATATCTGTCCATTGCTGTAAGGGGGGTGCTGAAGTCCCCTACTATTATGGTATTGTTATCAACGTGTTTATGTTTATGATTAACTGATTTATAGATTTGGGTTCTTTCACGCTGGAGGCACAAATATTTACAATTGTGAGATCTTTATGGATAGACTCCTTAATTCTGATATAATGTCCTTCTTCATCTCTTATTACATTCTTTATTTTAAAGCCTAGTTTATCTTATCTAAGTATGGATACTCAAGCTTTCTTTGATGACCATTAGCAAGATATGGTTCTCCATCCCCTTACTTTCAATCTGCAGGTGCCTTTAGGTCTAAAATGAGTCTCTTGTAAGCAGCATATAGATGTGTCTTGTTTTCTTATCCATTTTGATACCCTAGGTCTTTTGATTGGAACATTTAGTCCACTGACATTTAGAGTGAGTACTGAAAGATATTAATTTAGTGTAATTGCATTGTCTGTAGAGTTGGCGTTTTTGGTGATGTTTTCTGGTCCTTTCTAGTCTTTGTTACTTTTGTTTTTGTTTTGTTTTGTCTTTTCTCTACTCAAAGAGTCCCCCTTAAAATTTCTTGCAGGGCTGGTTTAGTGGTTATGAACTCCTTTAGTTTTTGTTTGTCTGGGAAACTCTTTATCTCTTTTATTTTATCCTTGCTGTTTAAAGAATTCTTGGCTGTATATTTTTCTGATTCAGCATGTTGAATATATCCTGCCACTCCTTTCTGGTCTACCCACTTTCTGTGGGTAGTCTGCTGTGAACCTGACCTGTCTTCCCTTATAGATTAAGGACTTTTTTCCCCTTGCTGCTTTCACAATTCTTTCCTTGTCTCTGTATTTTGTGAATTTGACTATGATATGCCTTGGTGATGGTCGGTTTTTGTTGAATCTAATGGGAGTTCTCTGTGCTTCTTGGATATTGATATATGTCTCTTTCCCCAGGTTAGGAGAATTGTCTGCTATAATTTTTTCACAAGCAGGATAACTGCTTCTCCCTGTTTGGCACACGGACCCCTCAGACCCTGCTGCCTGCTCTTGGGTATTGGTTCTACTCCCTCACCAGAGCACTGCCAGGCACTGAACTCTGAAACTTCAGACTCTGTGCTCCACTGTTTATAGAATCCTGGTGGTATTGAAACCCTCTCCTTTCTTCCCATCAATGGTTTTGGGGAACAGATTTCTTGTTCAGTCCCCTGGGAGTGTTATCACTCTTTCTCTTTCTCTCCAGCACTTTCAGGAGAGTGCTTTTCCTGCACTCCAGATGAGCCACACTCTCCCCTTTCTCCTTCTCTGTCTTCTCTCTGCAAAATGGTTCCTTATCCTCTGCAGCTTTTCTCTCCCCCATTTCACGTCTCTGCACTGTGTACCTGCCTAGTTCTGTGGCTCAAGTTATGCAGATTGTGTTAATCCTCGGATCAATTTCCTAGGTGTTCAAAATGGTTTAGTGTGATCTAGCTGCATTTCAGGGATGAGACAACTCAGGGTCTCAATGCTCCTCTGCCATCTTAACTCTAAGACTTCGTGAAATTCAAATTTAATATCCAATTAATATCTGTGGCAATGCCCCTCTTGCTAAGCCCCACAAAATATAGTGGGAGAATAATTCCTCATAAGTATACCATAGAGTTCATGGAAATGGGGTCAAATACCTAGTGTCCAATACCAGATTAATATCGTCTCAAGAGTTTACTCCATTCTGTTGAATGTCAAATCTCTGTAATCTTAATATTAATGTATAGATTCCTGTTGTTTTGTGAGGATTAAATTTGAAAGTAGGTTTGAATTCACATTTAGTATCCCAGAATTACGTATGTCTGACACATGACTCTACCATAGGGCAGAAGCTCCAAATGCAAATGAAGACAAACATGGAAAAGAAAACTACAAATGCTATGGGAGCACAAAAGAAGTGATGACCTCTGCTTTGGCAAATTAGAGAAGCTGTCCACAGGAAGTGACATTGGGGTTAGAATTTTAATGAATTGTAGCAGTTCAACAGATAGACAAACATCAGGTAGGTCATTTACAGGCAGTGAGAACAGCTTGTGCTGAGGCTGAGGAATTTGACATTACTTGGTGAGCTTCAAAAAGGAAATTCAAAGTGTGTGGAAGCTGTAAAAGGGAAAATGTACAGGTAAAGAGCTTGAGAGTTAGAAAGGGATCAGGCTGTGATTGGGCTTTTTTTTTTTTTTTTTTTTTTTTTTTTTTTTTTGCCATGTCAAGGAATCTGCACATCACCTTTTAAGGCATGGAACATTACCGAGACATTTTAGATGAAAGAAAACATGAGTTGCTTTGCAGTTCCCAAATAAGCATGCAAGTATATGCCAGTTAAATCCTTCACAATGCCTGGAACATTCCTTAAACCTTTCCTACAAGGAATAAAAATCAAGTTGTAGATACCTTAGTGACAAAACATGATATGAACATTATGAGGTGGAAAATCTACATATTTCGAAAGATTCGGTGGATTTAGTTATACAGTTGATTCTCATTAGTTGCAGTAACTGTGCTCTAAAAAGTTGCTGTGCACAGGGAATCCGTGGACACTGAACCACTGCTCCTAGGCAAAGTACAGCGTTACGTTCCTGAAGCCTCTGGTCACATCAACCAATCAATTCATTACCTTGTTGTATATGTGTTTCTGTTTGAAGACACCTTATTTAATATATATTGTTGGTTCATTAATACTGAACTCACAGCCAACTGACTATAACTCATGTCTGAACAAAGCTTATCTGACACACACATTGTCTCTGTAAGGCACATCAGAGCTTTCTTGTGTTTAGGAACACTAGACAGCACTTCAGTACTATGCTTGAAGGAAATTTAAGCAGCAAAACCACTAACAAAAGCACAAAAATTAAAAAAAATGCATGGCATGACTTAGACTGCACTTGTTTATTATATGAGAGCTGAAAAAAGAATGCAGAGCTCTGCCTTGTTTGACCTTAGTTGGAAATGTGTATACTGCTGCTCTGCACATGTACCAGAATGGCTGCAAAAGCACTGCAAAAATCGATTTTGAGATTATAAATAAATTTCAGCAAGAATAAATTTTAGCAAGAATTCGCAAATATGGAATCTGTGAATAATGAGAACAGATTGTATATTTACAGTTGCTAATTTTAAGTAAACTCTAAGAAAGACTTCTTTGAATTCAATAGGCAGACTATTAAAGGACATTCCTCAAACACTTGGTAGGCAAAAATTACTGTAAGTCTGCCAAAACTTAATGTAGAAAATATTGTGTTTGCATAGTATTGATTCATAGGAAAAGATACGTCTAATATAAATAATCCTGAAAAAATTAAGAATGAATTTTCACTCTTAAACACTGAATCCAATCAGTTTTCAAGACAAAACTTTACATAATCAACATTCAAATTCAATGATATATGACAGAATTTTATCCAAGTCTTCCGAAATTTTTGTCGTATGTGGCATATAAAATAGACATAAAATATTATCACTGAACATTCTCTTTATATTTCCAAAGTTGAGAGAGAAAGAAAGAAAGACTGAACTAAAGTTTTTAGTAAAAAATTAAACATATGTCACTAATTGATAACTTGGTTACTTAAATTGATTCTCAGAAGAAAGTTAAATAGAAAGTGAACAATGGGTTCAATTAATGATGTTTCAGTCTCCTTTATCCTGCAAGGCGTTCTTGTTAAAGTTAATCTTTGCAACAATGGCTTAACTAAAATATGCTTGCTCAGAGTAATAGCTTACTTTTGTCAGCCAAGAAATCACAACAGTAGGAGCACTGATAATACATGTTATATATGCACTAGTATCAAGTACGCAGTGTTCCTAACTAGGGTACCTTTCCCTCAAATGCTGTAAAAGCATTTTAGCTGTCAAAAATATTGACACTTACTGAAGTAATTATTCAGCTTTGTAAAATTCAACTTACATTTTAGAAACAACGTAATTCATTTATATGAAAGACAAGGCTGTAATAATTTCTTCTTGGCAATCATTCCTTTACATGTTCATTTATAACTTACTCTTTTGATCTAATAATGATGTAAGTCCTCTCGCAATACTAGAAAATAAAGAATTGGGGAAGTATGAACAATGCGTGGTTGTTTTAAGATTATTGCTTTGATTGGATTTTATGTTTAGCTTTAAACTTAGGTCTAGAAAGGGAAACAGTAGTTATATCCCTCTTATTACTATAAAAGAGTGAGCATCCTGGTTCTTCAATAGATATAAATACCTTCTTGTAAGTAAATCTATAAAGGGATTTTTCGGGGGTGCCTGACTGGCTCAGTTGGTGGAGCATGTGACTCTTTATCTCGAGGTCATGAGTTCAAGCTCCACCCTGGGCATAGAGCTTTCTTTAAAAAAAAAAAAAAAAAAGGTTAAAAATCTATAAAAGGATTTCTCAATTGAGTTTTCTTATACAGGTCACTGAGTGTTCTCCATTAAGCATTTATTTATTTAAGAAATCATAAAAGCAGATTCCATATATTTATTGTACTAAACTTTTAAAAAATCCCAGGGCAATAGAAGAGACAACACATATTTACAGTTTGTCATAAGTATTGTCATGAAATCATGATTTCATTCATTCTACTTCTCAACACAAAATTCTATTCCCCTAGCTCTTTTGTATTTTCATTTTATTCTCATCAGAAAATCGAATTCATAGACTCCCTTACTTTTTTTTTTTACTACCTATTGGCACTCAGATTGTTTTCATTTTCTGGGGCTGCATTCTGATCTGGGGGGTTTCATGCTTGTGAACTATTTGCTGGATCCTTTTTAAAAATAGTATAAAAATATAAATCACAAATACAAAATTGCCAGGGTTATTTGCAGGGCATTGGAAGCGACCTGTACAAGGGAGGGGACCTGCAGCTTAAACTTCATTAGCTTTAAATCACCCACTGTTTTTGCCCTTTTCATTCTAGGTTAGAACTGGGAGTTATCATTCAACCACATTCTAAGGAATCCAACTCTCCATCTCTCCAGGACCCACCTCCAAGAAATGAAGCAAAGATGTAGCACATAATATGACCTCGGATATTGCCACCACCAAAGATTTATGGTCAGTAATCTGGTCTGAGTTCTCAATGCTAACAGAATTTTACAACATCCCCTTAAGACTTTCCTAGTCTTCAATGAAGGCTATTTCAAGCATTTTCAATAATCTTCAAATCTTTGATCTTGCATTTCCCATCAGGCAGCAGAAAATCTTGACTCTTACTTTTATTGGGGGAAAAACAAAAAGATAGTTTCTTTTTACCATCCCTACTTACAGGGTTGCATAGGCACTCACCCATTTTTCTTTCTTGTTACCATAGGGACTTGAAACCATAATCTGTTCTTTGGATCACTTTCCCTTCTGTCTTTAGGAGCTTCAGTTTCTCAATCATCTCTTCCCTTCCCTTCATTCTTAACTTTTCTTCTGGGTCTTTCCAATTTTATCCAGATATGGACCTGTCTGTATTCTTCCTTTTAAGATCAAGTTGTTGACTTCTTGAAAGACTTATGGATCTTAACTATATTTACTTTTTGTCCAACTCTTTTAATATGCTATTACCACCTTGTTTTTGCTTTGACTACTATGCTAAAATAGAATTATTTAAGTACTTTTGTCACTAAATGCAATGAACACTTTGTTTCATGTCCTAGTTACATTTTTGGAACTCTTTAGTTTGATATTTCCATTTAATATCTCTTTGCCTTTTGTCTGTCACGCCTTTCCTCTTACCACTTTGTCTACTCTACTAAAGTATCTTCTGTTGAACCTACACGCATTTTAAAAGAAGAAACATGTGTATGTGTATCTATGCATATTTATAATATATATTATTGAAATGTTTATGTAGCTAATGAGAAGAAAAAGACCTAACAGGGTAAACATTCTTTTTATAGTTATATATTATGGACAACTTTGATCTCTGAAGTTAATTTTAAAAATTATTATGAAACTAATGAATATAGGTTCTGAGTATTGTGTGAGATGAAAAGAAAATGTTTGTTCATTTCAAACAAAACTACTAAAATGTTTATTTTTAACAATATGATCCACACTAGACAAAATATGACAATATTATTCTAATATTGTCTCCTTATCCTATTCTTTAACACCTCTGTGATCCTGGAGTAACAATTATTTTTATTTCTTAAATATTCTAATATTGATCTAATAAGCAACTGATTTATAATTGCATCTTCAAATTATATATTTCATCTTGTGAGATTCTTTTAGATAATTTAATCATAGTTTAAGCTTTATCCAGGTCATGAACTATAGCGGTCAAAAGCAGATAGATATTTTATAGATAGAGATGCTTGGATTTAATTTCTAACTCTAGCACTCAGTCTTAGCTTTGAAGTCTTGTGCTCGTTACTCTTTTCAAATGTTAGAAAGGAACTACTTCCTTTTTCTGACCCTCCCCCGTTCATGCTGTCTCTCTCTATCTCAAAAATAAATAAACGTTAAAAAAATTTTTTTTTAATTTGTTTTAAATACAGAATAGTATATGTCAGTTATACCTCAATAATAAATAAATAAATAAATAAATAAATAAATAAAATTGTTGATTTTGCTATTTTCCTAAGTTATAATTAACTTAAATTTAACAATCACAAAAATGTGTAAATCTGATACCAGGAGGGAATATTTTCTTGCATCATTCACCTCTTCTTGCACTCAAGGCACCTATTACCATTGATTGTGTCTGGGTTTACAATTCAAAATTTTAAACGCAGTGATTATTTACTGCATGGCTGTTTTGTACCAAGAATTGTACTCATTTGAGGGACTATCATTCTAGATCTAGACCTCATACAGACCTCACAGTACTGTAGTAATTTACAATATAAATGCAGTCTTAAAATTCACTCATTTAGGCAGTGAGAAATTGAGGCATCAACTAAAATGAATTGATTTATTAAGGGATTGTGATGTACTTATATTGTTTATATTTCTTATATTATTTAGTTTCTTTTACAACCATGACTTAAATATTAATAGCAACTTCCATATTTCAACTTCCATGAAATAGAACAAATTTGACTATGGTGGTGTCTAAAACTGAACACCTAAAACATATCAAGGTCTAAAAATGGTTTTGTTATATCCTCCAAATATTGATTATGCTCAAGGTAAACCTGTGCTTATGAAATGTTAAGCGAACGAGTGGCCACCAGTGTTCCACAGTGTTTTGGGAATCTATCATCTTGCATGCTCGTTGAGAAAGGACATAAATCATTTACAATCCAACTTTAATTTGCAGCAAACCCTTGACTATCAAAAAGTTATTTCTGTGGTTTACATATGACATAGAATTCTAGACTCAAAAAGCTTTACATTTTATTTTCCTACTCCCAAATCTTCTCATAAAGAAATTAATTCCTAACAGATGTTTAATTTTAAAATTAAACAAAAGAAGCCAGTGTCTAATGATTTTGTCAAAACTTATAAAAGTCAAGAAAAATATGCAGGACTCCTTTGATGGCCTTTCCCAATAAAAAGATGGGGGGAAATTGGAGAGATAAGATGGTTGGCTTTATTGGAGAATGCATTATTTATAAAAATAGGCATTATTTCTATTAGTTTCCCCTCCCAAAGCCAAGAGAAGCTGATAACAAAAGAATTACTCAAAAAATTTGGATGTGTTGGTAAGAAGGGAGATACTGTTCTTTATCATTGACAGGAATGCCAGCTTACACGGAATTGTTAACTTGATCCAGTTCTACCAGAAGACCAAAGAGCCTTGGAGAAGACAGTGTGGTTCCACTGGAACAACAACCACCTAAAATAGGAATCCTTCTCTTGTGCCTACGGTCCCCAGATCTGGGAACCCAAATAGCAGATAATATTGAGGGATGTAAACCCAGCCAGAGGTGTTTACAGTTTTGGGGGGAAAAACCCTACCTATCCAAGTAATAAGGCTTGGGTTCCAAGTTGAGAGTCACCAGACAAATAAGTCTCACTGGAGTTCAGTCTGGCTAGGTAAGGATCATAGTTCTTTTCTTTGCCTGTCCCTATGGGCTTCTGCCTACACTAAGCCTACAGAAAACAAAATAAATCATGGCAGTGGTAACCAAAAGAAAAGGGACTGCGACCTGCCACAGGCCATGACTATCATCAAAACCTATCTTCCCTCTCCCCTCCTTTCTCCAACACCAGAGGATAAGTATAGAGAAGTAGGAAATAAGAGAGCACACCCCAGCTCTCTTGCCTATCCTTCAAAGACCAGTCACCAGTCTAGCTTTCTCTGAGTAGTAGCAGACACTTCAATTAAATGAGATTTCACTTTAAAATGGAGGGAACGAATATTTAACTGAAAAGAGACTGGTTTTCTACAGAAAGTGGCCATAACATTTCAAAATTGGACATAAGTGTCAAAAGAACCAGGTATCTGGTTAAACAGAACACATTTGGTAGCAATTACTATAAAAACAAAATGTGCATATTTCTCTCAAAATGGATTGATATTCCTAACTGGAGTTGTTAGAGAAATAATAACATGTTAAAGCTGTTTTTCTGTCTCATACTCTCTTTTTCCCTCTCTAGTGGTTATGGTGGTGCGATATACACCCAACGTATATATGTGTGCACGGGGGTAAGGAGAAAGAAAGAGAAAACCTTCTTGTAGTAGCAGCTACTTCACTCAAAAGATCTAGTGAACAAAGGAGCTCTTTATGTTTCTATACAGCACAGAGTATTTTGAAGTGGCAGAGCAGATATGGGAAAAGCGCGTTTCTGTGGCACTGTGCCTGCCCTCTTCCTAGGGACTTTTAAGCAAGTTGCCTTATGGATTTAATGTGGGTAGAAAACCAGCAGGATGCCTAATCCCTAGTGTGATCACAACTAGCACAATGCAGTTTGTAAGATATTATTTTGAATACTAATGCCGTAGATCTAAATCATACCTGTATGTATTCCTTTGCCTTTCTGTAATTAGAACAAGGTCATTTTGGAAAATCACCAGTAATACTATGCAATTACCTAAGAAATACATACATACATATATGTATGTATATATATATATGTATGTGTATATATATACATACATACATATATGTATATATATATACACATATATGTATGTATATATATATATGAATGATATATACATATTTTTTCCATTCACGTTAGACTTAAATTTCTTCTCTGATGTAATTTAAGTTAGTCTCTTATGTGCCTAGAAAGATTTCTTCAGTTTGTGCCTGAATTGACCTTCCCTGAACCAAATAACCATATCAACTTCAAAGCATGTTGAACTGCTGAGCATTTACTATGTCACAGCATTGAGCATTTACTTGGAATTGAAAACAGGATGAGATGCAGTTGGCTTTCAGTAATCTAACTGTGTGCAGAGTCTAAAGTGAGACGAATTGCCTATGCAGCTTAAATCTTTCTCACTGGAGATAACGGGCTATTTATCATAACTATATCAATTAACAAGAAATAGACAACAGTATCATAGAAATCATAATGATGAATTTTTAATTTCACAGCTTTTAATTATTTGGAGTCACTCACAACAAGTGAGAAGAAAACCTAAGTTCCTTTTATTAGGGTGGTTCAAACACAAGTGACACTAGGACTAAGTTAAAAGAATGAGTCACCTGTGCAGCAAAAGAACCAATTTCCATTTGCTATCGTGATGTCAGGAAAGTCTGTTGGCCAGCCTGAGTGCTGTCATACTTAGAGCCAGTTGTCAGGCTAAATTAACAGAACCATTTTTCTTTCCCTTCGATGAACTGTTTATAGCTCCCCAAGAAGAACAGCATTGAGATGCATTGTACTTTAATGGGAAGAGGTTAAAGGTTTAAAGGTTGTGGAGCCAGCAATTTTGAATGTGTAGGATTTTTCTTTCCCCTTTTTAACACTACAACATAAAAATGACATGTATTATAAAGTAATATATGTATCATAATAAAAATAATGGCACATTTAAAGAATAATGGATATATAAACACGCACACACACATATACACACACGTTCCTCTTTTCCTATCATTTCCACATTGATCCAAAATTCTTCCTAGAAATAACTGATGTGATCAGCTTATGGTACTGCATTCCTGTCATACTTTTTTGTCAATCTTTCATTTTAACATCTCTATAGCCTTTCATTCTATTAAGACCATATGGTAATGTACCTAACAAGTCCCTTATAGTCATTGACGTTGTTTCTAGTTTCCCACCATTACCCCATACCCCCTAAAATGCCACACACACACAAAAACATACGATAGAAAAAAAAGTACCAGTTTGAATGTCAGTTTTGCCATCCCCTAGATATTTAGTCTTTTCAAACCTCCGTTTTCTTATTTGTAAAACATGGAGAACATCCCACTAACCAGTACTGTGGTAGGAACTAAATGAGATGATGCTAACATGACACCAGCTTGACATTAGTGTGAATCCTGCCATATGTGTGTGTGTGTTTACATATATATATATATATATATATATATATATATATATATTTGACTTTATAAAAATGAGAAAACACACAAACACGCATTTTATGGAGAACAAAAGGTAATACAATACCATAGATTTTAGCGGAGAATTATGAACACAAATCATAATATGAATTGATAATTTTTGACCAGTCATTTTACAAATGAGATTTCTTGATCTTAATACTAATATATCTGAGCAAGGTGGATGGCTAATATTCATGTATTTCTGAGAGAATGCTCTGATTATACTGATGTCTTTTCAAAATGTATGAAGAGACAAGTTTGAAGAAAAAAGGGCAAAAGCAATTTCCAAAATTAAGCTTAATATGGGACAAAGTAAAAAAAAAACAATACACTCTGCATAGTGTCAGCTCTCAGCTGATATAGATTGGAAACACCTCACAGAAACACATATAATCATCAGAATGTTATTTATAAAGCCTATTTCGCTCATTTTGAAAATAGAGATACCTTTGTAATTGGGGGGGTATAAGTCTTATTTTATAATCTATATAAAATTCTTATTTTACCTCAAATAATGATAAATAAAATGCTTGAGATCTTCTTAGACTCATGGTAATATATCCATACTGAAAAATATGGTTATATGGAATGCCTGGGTGGATGAGTCAGTTAAGTGTCTGACTTTGGCTTAGGTCATAATTTCGCAGTTTGGGAGTTTGAGCCCTGTGTTGGACTCCGTGCGGACAGCTCAGAGCCTGGAGGCTGTTTTGAATTTTGTGTCTCCTTCTTTCTCTGTCCTCCCCCACTCGCACTCTGTCTCTCGCTCTCTCAAAAATAAATAAAACATTAAAAAATACTATGGTTATAGATGTGAACAACTCAAAAATCTTTTCAAAGATAATTTCTTTTTTCTCTAGAATGATTATGAAATCTACTCAAAGAGTCATGTGGCATAAAAATATTTTTATGTCTGAGGTAAATTAATAATCTGTATGCTGTTATTATGTATATAATATAGTCCTTAAAACATACAATTTAAGGATATTACGTATATTAATTAAATTTTAGAAATGAGGCTTTGCCTGAAATCTTGAGGTAAAAATATCATTTGAACAGAACACAATGATTGTTATGCAGGCAACTAACTTTTTCTTTTCTATAGTGCAATAATCAAATACTTTAATAAGAAATTGGACTCCAACTGCAAGGAGTTAAAATGATTACTGTTCTTTTCTAGATGAGGAAAGAATGGGTTATATGGTGTGTTTACTACCCCACTACTTGGTGGCACTTAACTTTGCACACGTCTCTGATGCATGTAGCATTTTTGCTTCCATTTCTCTTCTGCTGAGTACCTTTGCCCCTCTTCCCTAGGATCCCACTCAGACGCCTTCACTTCCTATCCTCATATCATTTTCCCAAGAGCTTTTCTGTCTCTTCTCCCAGTGAGCTGAGCCTTTTGTGATCGTGACCATGAAGCAGTTTGGACATGTGTGTATGTTGGAGGCAAAAACATGGGAGGAAAGAAAGCAGATGCATCCTTAGAAAAGGCTTCCCACTTATTATTTCAAAAGTTCATATACATCTCTTGGTATGTCTTAAGAAGCTTAGATCTCCTTAGTATTTTACGTAAGATAACACTTTATCACACAAACTTGGACACTTTTAGGGTGAAAGGAGGTACTAACCACAAGGAACACTGGGACAACAGGCATTAACCAGGGCTGTCTAAACAAACTATGACATATGTTCACCCTAATTTTAACTTTACATTTGCTTTTCAAAATTATTCAATTAAAACATATAAAGGAATAACCCTCAAACTCAAAGGGACTATTATAATTAATGGTAAAGTAATTTTGTGATAACATCAGTTTGCCTTCCTAGAAAATAAATCATCTTAGTTATTTAATTTCCTACAAGAAAGCAATACATCTCATTATTAATAATAATACAAAAGGCATCTGAGTAAATTTAGTGTCCTAGGGAAATAGTAAATAATGTTGAAGCACTAAGGAAAAAAATTATGATGTATTCTTTGATTTTGATTTAAGTAAAATTAAGCTAAATGTAATTTTTATGGGTCACTATTTTAAAGTCAAAATCTGTGAGCTCCTATAGCAATTTTTGTTAGTTCTTTCAATTATAGCACAAAGTCCATGTTTTGACATACCACCACATTTTACTTGATGTATTTATGTTGAGACCAGAATATTTTATTCAACTAAAGGAAAAGTAGAAAAATGTTTAATAATACATATAGTGCAAACACTGCAATCTGTACTTGAAATATAGAGTAAAATATGATTACTTCTAAAATTAATCTTCAAACTTAGATGCATTTTATGACTGCCAATTTGGTCCATGTTTATTCATTGATTTTCCAAATTTTTCCTTTCTTTAAATTTTGTTTTTTAAATGCTCAATGATTAGCCTAATTCAGCACCAAGTGTATATCACGTTGTGATCCAACAGTGTATATGTAAAAGTAATTTTTGTTCATTCTTGACAAGTTCATTGTCTTGAATGGGCCACTACACAACCCTACCAGCTTGTAGGGTGATGACATCAGCAGACCATGCACAGGGTCTTGGGGCTAACCCTAACTTTTCCAAGTCTTTCACCCAAGACCCTTCTGGTCATCTATTCACCACAGTAATGTTATACCCATGGGGCTCTGTATTCTGAAACAACCTCTTACTCTGAAATCTACCAAATTCTTCTCTTAATACCCTAAGACCACTGTTCAGCGATCAGCAAATTCCTTCATATGTTCACCTTGTACCTATTTCATCGCTCACTTCCCATCTAACTCAGGATCTGGAAATGTGCTTGATGTCTTCCAGCTGCCCACAGTTCTTTCTAGACCATTATTTTTCCCGTTTTTGAGGAAAAAGCCCCTTGTTCTTTCAGGCTAAGATCATCCTCATTCCTGTCTCCTTTCCTCATTACTGAAGTCTACTGACCACTTGATTAAATCTTGTGGCTGTGTAATAGTACCACATTTTGGATTAAAAATCCATGTTCCCAAAGCCTAATAATGAAGTACTTTTTATGTACATAGTGAGTATGTGTTTATATTCTTTGTGAAGTGTTAGTTCATGTCATTTACCCATTTTTAGTGAAGTGTTTGACTTTTTATCATTGATTGTGGGAGTTCTTTATGTATCACGAATACCAGCTTTTTCTTAAATATATGCATTGCATATATTTTCTCCCATCTATGTTTTACCTATTCATTTTCTTAATGATGTCTTTTGAGAAGCAGATTATTTTAATCTTGGTAAAACCCTATGCACTTTTTTCCTTTAATGGTTATTACTTTCTGGGATCCAAATTGTGAAAAGTTTATTATGTTGTTTTTTTTTCTAATAGCTTTATGTTTTAAATAATGATATTTTAATCTGTGATCCATCCTAATTTATTTTTTGTGTATTGTGTAAAATATGGGTCAAGATTCACTTTTTTTCTGTGCTGATGATATCTAGCATAGTTTGCTGAATAGAATTTCATTTTTCCATTGGCTCAGGACATGATCTCAGGGTTCTCTGTGTGGGGTTCTGTGCTGACAGTGCAGAGCCTGCTTGGGATTCTCCCTCTCTCTCTCTGCCTTTCCCCTGCTTGCGCATGCTGTCTCTCCCTCTCAGTCAGTAAATAAACAAATATTTGATATTTGTTTGATATTGATAAGACAGATGTCTTATCAATTTTATTGATTTTTAAGGAACCAAATATTTGCTTTTTTATCTTTATTTTTTATCAGTTGCATATTTCATTTGTATCTGATCCGACCTTCATTTTTCCTTCCTACTACTTTTTCCAGCTTTTTTGGTGGTCATTGATTTTAGACACATGTATTTTTATAATTTTTTTCTGAATTTTTCTATGTGTACTTTTCCCTCTGTTTGTACATCGCCCTCTAATACTGTTTAACCCAGATCCAACAATTTCTGCTATGTTGTCTTTTATCATCATTTGTTAGAAATATTTTGTCATTTTCACTGAGATTTCTTCTCTGATATATGGATTGTTTAGAAATGGACAGTTTAATTTTCCAAATATTGGAGAATCTACCAGTGTTTTATTGTTATTTTTCTACTTTAATATGAATGTGGTTTTAGAATGTATGATTTCAATCAACTGAAGTTTTTTGAAACTTATTTTATAGCTCAACATGGTGTTGAACATATGGTGCTCACAGGGAAAGAATGTATATTCTTCTATTTTGGTACATAGTGGTCTATAAATATCTGTAAAATCAAGGTTATTGATGGTGTTGTTCATATTATCTATTCCCTTATTTTTAGTATAACTGTTCTATCAATTGCTGAAACAGTTATATAAAATCTCCAACTATGATTATGAGGCTGTCTTTTTAACCTTTTAATTCTGCTTCTGTATGTATTTTAAATACTGTTTTTAGGAATACATGTATTTATTCTTATGTCTTTTAATGTATTAATTCCATTATGATTATGAAATACCCCTCCTTATCTTTTATATGTGCTGTGTTTAAATTTATTGTATGTGATGGGGCACCTAGGTTGCTCAGTCAGTTGAATGTCCAACTTTGGCTTAGGTTGTGATCTTGCAATTTGTGGATCAAGCCCCACATTGGGCTCTGTACTGATGGCTCAGAGCCTGGAGCCTGCTTCAGATTCTGTACCTCCTTCTCTCTCTGCCCCTCCCCCACTCATGCTCTGTCTCTCTCAAATATAAGTAAACATGCAAAATAAAAATAAAAACAAAAATAAAATTTATTGTATCTGATACTAAAATAGTCACTGTGTCCAGGGGAGGAATAGTGTGATATTCTGCAGAATATCAAAATGGTTGTGTCTTCTGTGCACTATATTGTGACAGAGCACCAGATTTAACTTGTCTTTGGGACATTTAATGTATACTTCTGTCCTTCCTATAGAAATTGAGCTGTTTTTGATGAATGTTCTCTTCACATTAATAGCTAAATACTAATTTCCAGGATTGGATTGATCACTTTTATTATATAAAACTGGCTTGGCAGCTAAGTTTGAGGCTACCACAAAACTAAATTATAGAAACCCACAATTATCCACCATAATCCATTTGGATGTTCCAAAGGTCAACAGGAATCAAACGGGGGTATGATCGGTACACCTATCGACCCTCACATTCACTATAACTTTGAGGGTGGCACAAACTTCTCCCATTCCATTGGTATACAATATTGTTTCATTTTAATGATACTGGTCTATAGGGCAGGTGGAGTAGTTTTAAATACTTTTGCTTAGCCTTTTCTACCTGAACAGCTTTTACTCCACAACTCAGAGAATGTGACAATGTGGAGAAAGCTTCTGCACTAGCTGCTATGATGTACGAATTAAGAGACCAGGGAAATAAATAATAATAATGATAATAAATAATAATAATAATAATAATAATGGAGATAACAAGGTAAATCTGAAGACTTATTGTACTTTAGTGTGAGATGATCTTGGGTCAGGAGACCATTTATCAACTGACTTCTATCACTCCCATTCAAACAGGGTTCCAAGGTGGCATATGGATTCCCTGTTACTAGTGTCATCTTGGATTCTTTATCCAACATGTCATCAGAAAGTATGGATATTCTCCTTTCTTTTTTTTTAAATTTTTTAAAAATATTTATTTATTTTTGAGAGACAGAGAGAGACAGCATGAGCAGGGGAGGGGCAGAGAGAGAGAGTGAGACACAGAATCAGAAGCAGGCTCCAGGCTCTGAGCTGTCAGCACAGAGCCCCATGTGGGGCTTGAACCCACGAACCATGAGATCATGACCCGAGCTGAAGTCAGAAGCTCAACTGACTGAGCCACCCAGGTGCCCCAGGATATTCTCCTTTCTTCAGTAAATGGAAAATGATCATGTATCTCTTTGAGGAAAGACTAGGGGGATGCTTATTTTATATTCTAATAGTAGAATTGCTGTGTCCTTCCCCAAGGGGACGCAGCATTCTCTTCAATCAATGGATATTGGATCTGGACAGTGACTTATGTCTGGAACTTGGATCAAAAACTGTAACTTTCCATTTTGGTGGGTGACATCAGCCTTCTGCTTGCCAACATACTTTTTTCTTGTTATGCAAGTTACATAACACTCTACCAGCTGTGCTTGGAACAGCATGATCTCTCAATCATCCCACAGATCCCTGAGGGCCAAGGCACCCCCACTGCTACTCTGATCTTGCTGCCCATTATACTAATTACATCTAACTTGTCTTTGATGGTTAAGTACTGCCACCTGGCCTCTGACATTCCAGAATTCTGTGAAAGGGATGCCCAGAATTGGCATTCTGCTCCCACCAACCTGCACAGGAATTCACTACTAAGCTTCACAAAGATGTCTGTGCATTTCCTCTACCCTCCCCAACACCACCAAAACATTCTGTATTGACTTAAAAGGGAACATGCTACAGATGATCCTGAAGAAAAGTAGTGACAGTGATAGTGAGGTGATGGGTTTTCTGGTTTTCATAATAAATCCATCTTAACTTTTTCACCTCTTTGAGCCTTCTGTCTTCTTCCTCAATACGCTATCAAGGCAGTTCTTGAATCTTTACCTTATTCACTGTAGGCTATCATCTTTTACAAACATCAAGAGGATTATCCCAGCATAGTATTATAATTGGTTCCAGGTGTCCCTGCCAGTTTACTGAACCTTGCATCAAGAATGAGGGTTCTTTTATTAAATAGTTCTTTTTCAGTCTTATATTCTTCCTCTTCCAGCCAAATGTATGTTTTCTAGCTTTTACCTGTACACGTTGGCTAGGTCCTACAGTTCCTTTGGGGAGTTTGCTATTTACATCTAGACTTGGACACACATCTTTCTGCTCAGATTGTTTAATGCTCTATAGACATTATGTGTTGTGAAGAGACAGATATTGGGGAGCATAGGAGGCAATTTGTGAGGAATCTGCTTCAGGTGAAGTATCCACAGTGCTTCCAAACAAGGAAGACTATTCTCTGATTGTAGAGTAAGAAAATGCTCTGACAGCCCAAAAAGTCTGGGGTTCCCTGAAATATACAGTTCTAAGTTTCTCAGGATTGCCCACCTGAAGTCTCCCCCCCAGATTTCAAGGTCTTCCTCTTTTCCTATGAAGACATTGACTTGAAAATTGGCAACCTACTGAAGAAATAAATGTCATATCCTTTGCAGCTCCTCCTCCCTTAGATTTAGAACCAAGCCTGATTTTCAGCAAAGTCTGACCTATGACATAAGGGTCTACCTAAATATCACTATCGAAACTTTCTAATTCACAATACTCCTTGTGTTGATAGTGATTGATCTGTCCCTGCCACTTTCTTTTTTCAAAATTCTAAAGCAATTAAAAAGTTTTAATTACAATTGTCTCTATATTATTTATATTTCAAAGGCAGTATATACACTACAGCTTCACTTTGCATGGACATTTCATCTCACTTTCAGTGAGAATCTTAGTAATTGTCATGCTACTGCTCATCAGGGGTTAAAACTTTGGGTCAACATCAGAAATGGGATCCTTATGGCTTAATGACCTATCAGTGGTCTACCTCCAAAATCCCATCCTGGGGATTCAGTTTTTAACCCACTCCATCTCACTAGTTTAACTTAGATTCCTCAGAAGATAGAGCCTGACACAAAAGAAGACTGGAAGACACAGGGAGTGGAACAGGGGAAAAGGAAAAAGAAATGCGAAGGTATCAGAGGAGAGTAGTGCTCAATCACAACAGGACATTCTGAGGAGCCTTATGAAATGTATCTTATATCTATTTGCCTGGAGGTTCCCATCTGCAGTTGTTCAATGATGGTTCTGTGGACATTAACTCTTCTGTACTTGCAGCACTGGTGAAGTCTTATGCAGGGAAGCGAGCAGTCCACTATATGGGGTCAGGTCAAGGTACCATTTGAGTAAAGCATTGAGTAAACCTGAATTAAACTGTCTGAAGCCTGTTCATAGGTAGTCAGACAGCAAAGACTGGGATAAAAAATGGACCTAAGAGAACACACAGCAGCGCCTGAGACATATTTGAAAAAGAAGCATATTTTTCCACATATTTTTAAACTTCTATAGAATCAATGTTTTTCATACATGCTTAAGAAGTGCTATTATAAAACAATACATATGTAAATGTATGTATTTTATTAAGCTGAGCTAATAACGCAAGTACATAATGTTTGACTTGCCCAGAAACACATGATGATTCTTGTGAGGAAATTAGTGTAACTTCAAAGTTTTAAACAATTCCACACATTCTTTGCTGCTCTTTCACATGTTTTAACCATGGTTGTAAATTCCCTCTTTGTCAAATTTGAGACATCGTTTGTGTGTTAGTTTTCCTTTCCTTTCCTTTCCTTTCCTTTCCTTTCCTTTCCTTTCCCTTTTAATTTTTCTGTTTTTGTTTGCATTTGCGTTAATAATTGTCTCAGTCAGATTAGTTGGAATATTCATATAAAACTCAGAATCAGGTATAACAGAGCATTAAGAGACTAATTGTTTAACATTCAGCAACTAAATGTCTGAAGGAATAGAGTTCTATGCTTCATTTCACCCTCTTCTTTTCAGAAAAGACACTGCTAATAAGTCATGGTGTTCTCTTTCCCATTGACTCCAGTTATGGCCTTATTTTTTTTCAATGTAATATTTTGGGAAGTTTTAGTTGGAATATGGAATTGAATATAATTGCTATCTTTGAAATCATTTTTAGTAGAAAACTCTTACTTTCTTTTCCCTTCCTTGTCTTCTCCATGATTTCTAAGGATGGAAATAGCACACACTTCTCTCCAAAATATAATATGTAAGAGCTATAGCTTCTAATCAAATAAAATGTATTCTACATTTTATTAGCCATAATAAATTTATTTAGCAGTGTATTCTATACCTCTCCATTCAAACATTTCTAAAATAGAAATCTTGTTTCATTCTTAAATTGAGCAAGAATAATTCAGAAACATTTTGTTTAATTATCTGTGAAATAATGTAACAGTATGGACTAAATATTAAATAGAGTGAGTTATTTAGGCTCAAATAAAATTTCAGTGAAGTACGGTATAGCAGTGCCTCTGAAAAATCTTGCTGAAATGCTAAATGGAAGATCCAGTTATCTTTTAGAAGGAAATAAATCTTCTTAGAAATGGAGATTTGCCTTCAAGTTAGAAATAACTTTTGATATGAACCCTTGAGTTTTACTGTAGATATCATGAGAAGTTTTTGAAGCCTATAATACACTCAATAATGTTTTTAAAGTGGACAGACATACAAACTTGAAGTAGGTCGTATTTGAAGACATAATAGAACTCTGTGGGATCCAGGCCAGTAGACTAACAGGACGATACGTCAGGAATTTGGAAATCATTGTATTGGATTATGTATCCTTTTCGAAACTTTGGCACAGCTTCTTTATACATAAACTTTGCAGATATTTGGAATTTTTTCAAACTATCCTCAATTACATAAATTCAAGATGGGTTAGAGGCATGTTATGATTAATACTCATACTTAAAGTGATTTCCCCCCTTTTTTCCTAAATAAAATTATCAACAAAATAGCATACCAATGTGGAATGGTATTACTCTGAAAAACTTTCTTGTATAAATCATAAATTTTACTTTGTATCTATTGTCTGCCCACAATATTTAAGGTGCTATTTCTAAAGTCATTCAGGAAGAACAGAAATCCCTGATTTTATATTTAATGATCAAAATAAGGTTCAAAAGAAAGCACTGCATTTCATAAAACCCCAATAGATACCAATTTGGCTCTTAAGAGCCAAATGAACAAAGCAATGAACCAAAATCTATGTTTTAATTTTTTTATGTTTATTTAATTTTGAGACAGAGAGAGACACACTGTGAGTGGGCAAGGGGTAGAGAGAGACGGAGACACAGAATCCTAAGCAGGCTCTAGGCTCTAAGCTGTCAGCACAGAACCCAATGCAGGGCTCAAACGCATGAACCGCGAGATCATGACCTGAGCCGAAGTTGGACGCTTAACCAACTGAGCCACCCAGGCACCCCCAAAATCTATGTTTTAAAACAAAATTGATGGGGCACCTGAGTGGCTCAGTTTGTTGAGCATTCGACTCTTGCTTTCAGCTCAGGTTGTAATCCCAGGGCCATGGGATTGAGCCCCAGAACCGGCTCCACGCTGAGTGTGGAGACTGCTTGGGATTCTTTCTCGTCCTCTCTTTCTCTCTGCCCCTCCCCCCTCTCTCTCAAAAATAAATAAATAAACTTAGAAAATTGTTTCTATTCATTTCTGGCAACCATGTTATCAATAGATAATTCTAACGCTCTTTATCTCTTAAAACAATGGCAATATATAAAAAAGCATTTGCTGGTAAATATTTTGACAGATACTTCTTAAAAGGCCTTATTTTTTAGCAAAAAGCAGATACCTAAGTAAAATCAAAACAGGATAATAAAGAAATCTGATGAAGTATATTTAAACTTCACAGATATTGTTTTGATTTAGATACATATCATAACTTATTAGGGATACTTTTTGTAAATTAAAATTTTTTTCCAAGTTGACATAATGACTAGGTTTGGATATTTCTTAAATGCTTTCCTTTCCTTTTAACCAGAAATTAATTTTTTTTTTACCCTGTTCAAAAGCCCTTAAAGCTGATTAAAAACCTTTATCACTGGGTCAGTGGATTAGTTCAGAGAAAGTAACTTTCTTAAATGTCAACCCCTGGAATGCCTTAGATCAGTGAGTTTCAGGGCTTGTTTTACTTGGACCGAGCTTGGTATGTATCCCTATGTAATTAGGATGAGTGTGGTGACCCTTTTTGTGTCATTGTTGTTAAATCTAATTGGTTTATGTGTTCCCATCTCCTAATGAGAAATCAGTAAAAATTGGGGGAAGAATAGCTCTTGAAGAACCCGGGGAGGAGGTTGAATCTCCCTAATGCTTTAGGTAACAAAAGGGTACTAAGGGTAACAAAAGGTAACTAAGGCTACCCAAATAATGATCATATTCGTTATTAAGGAGCCAAGAGTCTTTACAAGAACTGCTTCTCCAGATGCAAAACAGTGAAAAGAGGCACACTTGAGGCACATTACCATCCTTCCACATATTGTTTGAGATAATTTGAACTATAGGTATGTGGGATAGCAAACAGAAAAACTCCTGGTCTAGTGCCTCACTATTAGAAGAGATATGGAAGGGAGTGTCAAGACTTTACTGTAAATACCTAGAGGTATTTTTAAAGTCCTAAAAAACATTAGAGGTGTCATGAAAAACTATTTCAATAAATTAAGGTGGTCAACAAGATTCTAGGTTATCTAGAAAGTAAAAAATTAGAATGTTCCCCAAATATCCATTTGAGCTTCAAAAACTCCAATACATACCTTAGTACAGAGTAGTACAAATAGCATTGTAAGAACAAAATTGTCAAATTAGGGAAAATACATGCCCTTTGGCTAGTGTTTGTGGAAGTATGAGGGAGAATCAAAACAAATAAATAGCTTAAAAATTTTAATGGAATTTGATTGTTACTTGAAGGTGTTAGCTAACACTTTTTGCTATCAATATGTAAGAGAAATGTTAAATTGACAGAGACTTTAATGGTTTGGACTAAGAACATGCAAAAATAGTCTGTAACAATTTTAGATTAAAGTATAAAGTTATTGAGGCACCTGTATGGCTCAGTCAGTTGAGGGTCTGACTCTTGATTTTGGTTCGGGTCATGATCCCAGGGTCGTGGAATCAAGCCCTGCATCGGGCTCCACACTGAGCGTGGAGCCTGCTTAGGATTCTCTCTCTCCCTCTGCCCCTCTCTGTCTGCCCCCTCTCCCCTGCATGTGCTCTCTCTAAAAAATAATAATAAAGTATAAAATTATCATAATAGCTACTGACATCAACCAACAAATAGAAAAAGGAGGACTAATCCTTTTCTCTTTTCTTCTATTATTGAAGAACATAAAAAAGGTGGAGCCAAAACTACAGAAGTCATTAAGTAATACAACTCCTCACTATAACTGATGAGAATATTGGGCTCACTTGCTTTGTCTTGCACTGTATTATACAGACATTCTAATGATCTCAAATTTCTATGTAATTGCCTGAATTGTGTTTATAAAACAATGGCTTATTTTCTTTGGCTTTTTTTTTGTTATTGTTTATACTTATTTTTAAGTCTTAAAAAGTACTAAGAATTTTATTTATAAAATAAGTTTTGGATAATATTCTGATGTTTCTCAGGATCCACATAAGAGTGAAAACATATGGTATCTGTCTTTCTCTGTATGACTTATTTGGGACGAGCACTGGGTGTTGTATGGAAACCAATTGGACAATAAATTTCATATTTAAAAAAAAGAAAATGTGAGATACACACACACACACACACACACACACATGCATATAATGGAATACGACTCAGTGATGAGAAAGAATGAAATCTTGCCATTTGCAGCAACGTGGATGGCACTGGAGGGTATGATGCAACGCGAAATAGTCAGAGAAAGACGGATATCACAAGATTTCACTCAGATGTGGAATTTGAGAAATTTAACAGATGATCATAGAGGAAGGGAAGGAAGAATAAATAAAAACAGAGAAGGAGGCAAACCATAAGAGACTCTTAAATACAGAGACAAATTGAGGGTTGATGGGGGGGGTGGAGAAATGGGTGATGGGCATTAAGGAGGGCACTTGTTGGGATGAGCCCTGGGTGTTATATGTAAGTGATGAATCACTGGATTCTACTGAAGCCAAAACTACACTGTATGTTAACTAACTTGAGAATAAATTAAATTAAATTAAATTAAATCAAATAAAGAAAGAAAAGAAAAGAAAAGAAAAGAAAGGAAAGGAAAGGAAAGGAAAGGAAAAGAAAAGAAAAGAAAAGAAAGGAAAAGAAAAGAAAAAAGAAAAGAACCATATGATCCTTTCAATAGATGCAGAAAAAGCATTTGACAAAATATAGCACCCATTCTTGATTAAAAACCCTGAACAAAGTAGGACTGGATGGGACACACCTCAATATCATAAAATCCATATATGAAAGACCCACAGCTAATAACATCCTCAATGGGGAAAAACTGAGAGCTTTTCCTCTATGATCAGGAATAAGACAGGGGTGTCCACTCTCACCATTACTATTTAACATAGTACTAGAAGTCTTAGCCTCAGCAATCTGACAACAAAAAGAAATAAAAGGCATACAATTTGGCAAGGAAGAAGTCATACTTTCATTATTTGCAAACAGCAGGATGCTCTACGTAGAAAACCAAAAAAAAAAAAAAAAACCTCCACCAAAAAATTGTTAGAATTAATATATGAATTCAGCAAAGTTGTAGGATATAAAATCAATGTACAGAAATCTGTTACATTTAGGTTTAAACTTTGTTCACCAGTAAAGTTTAGATAGATACAGTTTTATCTGGACAAATTCAGTGATAAATCATACAGATGAGTAAGAATCTATATAGTCTTGGCATAACATGTTATTCTTTGCTTGGATTAGTTACTTTGACAGCCTTATTCTTTTCAAGACTTCTTTCAAAGTTGAAAAGGTTTAATGGCTCATGTAAAGTGTGAAAATACTTGTATTAAAATTTGTGTCAGATACTTGGTGCATAGTACTCACTGATACTTGTATTTTGTTTCCTATGTATCTTACTAAACTTCTACAGTTAGTAAGCAAGACTAGGAAATCTGGGGCGTCTGAGTGACTCAGTTCATTAAGTGTTCAACTCTGGATTTCCACTCAGGACATGATGTCATGGTTGGTGAGATTGACACCCCCACCCCCCACCCCCAGTCAGGCTCCATGCTGACAGCAGGGAGCCTGCTTGGGATTCTCTCTCTTTCTCTTTCTCTTTCTCTTTCTCTTTCTCTCTCTCTCTCTCTCTCTCTCCCTCTCCCCCCTCCCCCTGTGCCCCCCTCTCCCACTTGCTCTCTCTCTCTCAAAATAAATATGAAAATCTAAAAAAAAAGACTAAGAAATCTGATTTTTATTAAAAGATTAAACATTGGTTACAAACCTAATTAAATCCATCTTAATTCAAATAAAAATTATATAGTTATATGACTGACTCATATAAACACACACATAAAACAGAAAAATAGAGTAAATATATATTAAGAAACATACTAGAATTTTCAATATGATCAGTACAATTGGCTTATTTTATTTATTTACTGGAAACTTGTTTTATACAATATTTATAGCAATTCTTATTTTGGCCAAACAATACTCTTATCAGACTGAAAGTAAAATAGAATATTATCGCAGCATAAGCTAAAAATTTTGGATTTTTGACCAATAACTTTTTGGTAAAGGCATTTTATGTAATGTATCAAACTTGAGCTGTTGATCATCAGACTAACCCTATTTTTGTTGTACCTATGGATTTTTCCGTTCTCACTTTTTATTAAATGTTTATTTATTTTTGAGAGAGACAGACTGTAAGCAGGGGAGGGGCAGAGAGAAAGGCAGACACACAATCTGAAGCAGGCTCCAGGTTCTGAGATGTCAGCACAGAGCCCAACATGGGGCTCGAACCCACAAAGCACAAGATAATGACCTGAGCTGGTATTTAACTGACTGGGCCCCCCAGGCGCCCCAACACATTTCTTATATAGTAGCTGATTGAGTGAAGAGAAGAATTTCAGAAGGCAGGGGGCCAAAACTATATAGTGGGTTTGTATGAGAGGAGTGGTATAATCTGATTTCTGTGTTTAGACATTCACCCTAGCTGCTGGGTAAGAAGCAAAACAAAGGAGAATTACTTCACTTATAAAAGAGTAGCCTCGGCAATCAAAAAGAATGAAATCTCGCCATTTGCAACTACGTGGATGGAACTGGAGGGTATTATGCTAAGTGAAATCAGTCAGTCAGAGAAAGACAAATATCATATGACTTGATTCATATGAGGACTTTAAGAGACAAAACAGATGAACATAAGGGAAAGGAAACAAAAATAATATAAAAACAGGGAGGAGGACAAAACGTAAGAGACTCATAAATATGGGGAACAAACAGAGGGTTACTGGAGGAGGTGTGGGAGGGGGGATGGGCTAAATGGGTAAGGGGCTCTAAGGAATCTACTCCTGAAATCATTGTTGCACTATATGCTAATTTGGATGTAAATTAAAAAAGAAACAAAGAAAGAACAAGAAATAAAGAGAAGAAGAAAGAAAAGAAAGAAAGGAAGGAAGGAAGGAAGGAAGGAAGGAAGGAAGGAAGGAAGAAGAGTAGCAATGGGGTGCCTGGGTGGCTCAGTTGGTTGAGCACCTAACTTCAGCTCACGTCATGATCTCACAGTTTGTGAGTTTGAGCCCTGTATTGGGCTCTGTCTGACAGCTCCGAGCCTGGAGCTTACTTCTGATTCTTTGTCTTCCTCTCTCTCTGCCCCTCACCTGCTTGTGCTCTTTCTCTCTCTCTCTCTCTCAAAAATAAATAAACATTAAAAAAAAGAGTAGCAATGAAATAAAAGTAATGGTGGGCTGAAACCGCAGGAACTCCACAAAGACTGGACTGGAGAAGATTTTTCAAATTTTTAGAAAAAGAAGAGAATGATATAAGGATAAGAAAATTAAGGATAATTTGTAAGAAAAAGTTAGCTAGCTAGAACAGAAATTTATAGTAATTATGACATTCATATCCCCTTTTGGCATTCTTTGAGAATTCTCTATAAAGATTTAACTGCTTTTCAAATATGTTCGCTTTCTGACTGGTATTCCTTAAAGTGACTTCAGGTTGATTCAAGCTACATGGAATTTGTACTTGGTACTTGGAGGTAACTGGCATGAGACCAAAATATTTCATTCCTAAATAAATATTTTGGAAGATAATTTTAAATCAGTACAAATAAGTTCTCTCTTCACTCTCATGATATAAATAAAATTCTTAACATTTAAATACCATGTAATTCTCAATGGATCCATTGTTTGTATTAAGACTAGATAGTGAATATTTAGAAATTTGTGTTAACAAATTACATAGACTATAAAAACATTTCAATAATAAATTTATTTCAAGTTTCACTACAAATTTTACTGTGACAATGTCAACTGGTAATTAAAAGCATAAGATGAAGTCAGCATTAAGCTAGCTGACTAAAGAATGTTTCCAAACATAGGATAGCCAAACTTCCATAATTTGGCTATTGTAAATAATGCTGCAATAAACATAAGGGTGTATATCTCTTCAAAGTAGTGTTTTTGTATTTTTTGGGTAAATACTGAGTAGTGGAATTACTGGATCACATGGTAGTTCTATTTTCAATTTTTTGAGGAACTTCTATACTGATTTCTACAGTGGATGCACTATTTGCATTCCTACCAATAGTGCATAAGAGTTCCTTTTTCTCCACAAATACACTTGTTTCTTGTTGATTTTTTTTCCATTTATTTATTTTTGAGAGACAGATAGAGACAGAACACAGTGGGAGAGGGACAGAGAGAGAATGACACACAAAATCCAAAGCAGGCTCCAGGCTCTGAGGAGTCAGCACAGAGCCTGACACGGGGCTCGAACTCACAAATGGTGAGATCATGACCTGAGCCAAAGTTGGATGCTCAACCAACTCAGCCACCCAGGCATCCCTCTCATCTTTTTTTATTTTAGCCATTCACATAGCTGTGGGGTAATACCTCATTGTGTTTTTTCAAAAAAAAATTTTAGTGTTTATTTTTGAGAGTGAGAGACAGAGACAGAGCACGAGTGCGGGAGGGGCAGAGAAAGAGGGAGTCGGAATCCAAAGCAGGGTCCAGGCTCGGAGCTGTTAGCACAGAACCTGACATAGAGCTCGAACTCACAAACGGTGAGATCATGACCTGAGCCAAAGTCGGAGGCTTAACTGACTGAGCCACCCAGGCACCCTACACCTTAAGTTTTTATAGATATTTATCAAGTTAAGGATATTGACTTCTTATCACAACTTGTGTATGTGTAAATGTAAATATATACACAGAATCCCTCCTTGTGTCTTCCTAGTTTCTGGTGGTTGCGGACACCCTTGGTGTTCCTTGCCCTGCAGCTACAGCACTTTCGTCTCTGTCTCCATTGTCACGTGACTTTCTCCCATTGTGTATCTGTCTTCACAGGGCATCATGTCTCCTGTTTTTATTAAGACACAGACATATTTGATTAAAGGCCCATGTTACTCCCGTATGAACTCATTTATACTAATTATGTCTGTAAAGACCTTATTTCCAAAGGTCATATCCATAGGTACTAAGGATTAGGAATTTAACATATTTTAAGGAGACAGAATTCAATCCCTAACACCTGTTATTTTTTAGTCTTTTAATTTTTCATTTAAGTATGGTTGACATACAATATTATATTAGTTTCAGGTATACAATATAGTGATTTGAACATTTATATACATTATTAAATGATCACCATGATAAGTCTAAGTACGACGTGTCACCATAAATAATTATTATGGTATTATTGATTATATTCCCTATGCTGTCCTTTATATCTTCATGACTTATTTACTGGAAGTTTTCCCTCTTATCTCCTTCACCTAATTCACTCCTTCTCCTTCTCTCTTCCCCTCTGGCAATTTTCTTATTTTTTGCATATATTTTAAGGTTTTCATTTAATGTACATATGAGTTTGCAGTCAAACAACCATACTGTCTGAATAAAAATGTTTTAACTCCATCTTGTATTTTCTCCTCTTAACTCATTAAATTGCCTAACACTGTAAAAACTTTATTTTCGTGGTGATATCCATTTTTAATCTGACTTTTTAATAATCCTTCTTTATGTTAAAATACCAAGAAATTAGAGACATTTGAAAAATAAAAGAAAAAAATACCAGTTTGTTACATGCATATACATATTTATTTCTATGTAGGCTCACTGCATTTGGATAGAATGAATTTAGGAAAAGGTAAAAAATATTCAATAGCTCTATTTCTTTGAAATAGTGATATTATAGCTAATTTTCATTTCTTTTATTTTCAAAATTAATGTTTCTGAAAGGAAAAAGGAAGTAAAAGTGGTAATACTCTTACCAAAGTAGTGGTAATACTCTTACCAAAGTTATATTATTTACTCCCTCTTCAATCATTAAATACAAATATGAAATATTCAACCCACTGCCTCATACAGGGTGTTCAAAATTTACACTCCATTCCTTTTCCAAGTACCACCTTACTTCCTATTTAATCTAAGCACACATTCTCCTTTTGTGGCTGTGGCTTGTCTTGCATCTGAGTAGCTGAAGATTCTTAAAAGGACTTTAAAAATGAAGTATCTCTGATCATTAATCCGTGACCTCAAATCACTTAACTTCTTAGAATGCCGGCTTCCTCATTTTAAAATGAAGACAACAAAAGTTACCTCACGGTAATTTTTACTATCAAATGAGAGAAAATATATGATGCTTTATGGAAAGCACTCTGTCAGTATACTAAACAGTAAATAAAATGCAATTTAAAAATTACTTTAACTCAATATTAAGAGGTAATAATTCTGCTTTTTTTTTTCTGTTACCATGCTGTCAGATTTTCCATGTCCTTCTTTTGTTCAGCAAATCAGTAATCTCATTTTTATTTCAACTTAGACCATTAGAATGATTAATTTGCAGACTGGTGATGAGTTAAAAAAAAAAAAAGAAGAGATTTGCACCTAATTAATTTACTACTCAAAATTAATTTTGTTCTTGCTAATTTTTTTCCTTACTGTTATGGTACCATTACTTTTATATTAGCCCCATTTTCCACACAAGAGAGTTGATGAAATAAATTCCTCTTGGGCAGAATATGATAATGATGCAAACATGCTGCTCATCAAACAGAATTTCTCAAGAGGCACTGGAAAAATTGATGATTGCATGGCAAAGTTTGTGACACCCTGGAGTATACACATTGTAAAAGGAGACACATTTGGAACTTTACATAAGGGTTATTTGAATCACATCACTTGGGAAACTGATACTCATCATTAATTAACTGGATGAAACCTGGAAGGCTATTAAGTAACTGATTCAGGGGGAAAAGAGAGAGAGAGGGAGAGAGAGAGAGGAAGCAACCTAAGAGGAGTCAAGAGGTAGGTATTTATGAAAAAGAAACAGTGTTACACCATGTTAGGTTTAGGTACCAAAAAAAGTTTTAGACCACATTAGCATGTTTTTTTTTTAAACGACCAAAAAAGCATTAGAACACATTAACATTAATGATTTAAAGAAAATACTGCTTATACACAGATCAGCATGTGTATCTACTCAAGTATATTCTCTCTTTCCACTCTCTTCTCTTCTCTCTCTCTCTCTCTCCTCTCTTTTCTCCTCTATCCTCAGTCCTCTCTCCTCTCTTCTCTCTCCTCTCTCCCTCCCTCTCTCTATAATATGTACACATATATTATTGCTATTTGGACCCAAAAACCACTATTCTCAGTTGTAATACTCACTACTAACAAATACTCTCCACATATAATTAATTTTATTGAGAGTAAAATCTCTAGGATACTAAAATATTAGTGTAAGAAAAGTGAGGTGTGACCAGGGCAAAATGTAAATGTAAAACGGAGTAAATTTTGCCTCCACCAATCAGAAGGCAAGCTATTATTTTTATGTGAATAATTTATTGGAGCATGTATTAGGGTTCTCCAGAGAAATAGAAGCAACAGGATGGGTATCTGTATATAGGTTGAGATATATAAATATATACATTAAGATATACAGATTGGGATGTGTCAGCCTCCATAATAGCATGAAAGCGATTTATTATAAGGAATTGGCTCATGCAATTTTGGAGGCTAATAAGTCCCAAAATCTGCAGTAGGCCAACTGGAAACCAGGAGAGCTGATGGTGTAGTTCTAGTCCAAAAACCAGCAGACTTGAGAACCAGGAAGAGCTGACATTTCAGTTCAAGTCTGAAGGCAAGAAAAGGATGATGTCCCAGCTCAAGGCAAGTCAGGCAGGAGAAGTTTCCATTTTTTTCTTGTTGCTGCTGTTAAACTTTTTTTAAAAATTTAATTCCAAGTTAGTTAACATGTAGTATAATAATGATTTCAAAAATAAAATTTAGTGATTTATCATTTACATAAAATACCCAGTGCTCATCCCAATACATGACCTCCTTAATGCCCACCGTCCATTTACCCCATTCCCCACCCAAAACCCCTCCCTTGTATTTAAGAGTCTCTTATGGTTTGTCTTCTTCTGTTTTCATCTTACTTTCACTTCCCTTCCCCTATGTTCATCTGCTTTGTTTCTTAAATTCCACATATGAGTGAAATCATATGTTTTTGTCTTTCTCCGACTTATTTTGCTCAGTACGATACACTCTAGTTCCATCCACATTGTTGCAAATGGCAAGATTTCATTCTTTTTGATTGCCATGTAATATTCCATTGTATGCACATACCACATCTTCTTTATCCATTCATCAGTCGATGGACATTTAGAGAAGTTTCCCCTTACTTTCAAGGGCAGTCACTCTACTCTTCCTATTTAGGCCTTCAGCTAATTGGGTGAGATTCACTCACATTATGACAGGAAATCTGCTTTACTCAAAAGCCATTTTCAACCTCTACCTATTATCTAACCAGCGGTGTATCTTTTAAAGACTCATTACAAGTGTACATGCAACCCTACCTCAAAATATCTTTCAAAGCAGAAAATAAAGGAGAATAAAAGAGATAAAATAAAGGAGATAAATAAATAAATAAATAAATAAATAAATAAATAAAATAAAGGAGAATAAAAGATATTTTAGAAGTCTTCTGAGAATTTGGGTTTATGTGTTTGATGTGTCTGTAATTAATATGTAATGGACCTAAAGCCATTATATAGCAAAACCTTAGAAAACCTTTCCTAGCTGGAGAATCATAGCTCAGATGGATGGTAGTTGAAAATGGAAGGTGATAGCAAAGACAAATGAGTAATGTGGAAAACCTTCTGGGCAACAGACAGATACAGGTATTATTTTTCTCCATCAAAGCCAGAAAGGTCTGTAAATTCCCTTTTCCCCAAACTGAAGCAATAAGCAACATTTTGTAGTAAGCATTTCAGACATGTGCATTGGTTTTGCCAAAGAGTAAACCAAATGGGATGTCTAATAATTCTGTCACTGCATAGGGTACACAGTGCTCCGTGTGCACAAATGGAAAAACACACACATAGTTAAACACTCATCGGTTAATTCTTTGTATCTGAGTTAGAAAGTTTCTGACTTCTTAAGGCTGATTTGTGAATTGCTGAAGACAATGATTCTGAGAATTCTGTGCTTTCTGGTATCAAGGCGAATACAAAGAGACAAGGACAGGTGGATGAGCATGCGTATAATACAGAGGAATAACAGAACCATGAGGAGAAAAGAAAATGAAAATTAGTGCAAGAACAGAGCTTTATGAAAGCCAGTTTGCATTATACCACATTTACACTGGTCTTTTTTTTTTTTAACTTTTTTTAATGTTCATTTATTTTTGAGACAGAGAGATACAGCGCATGAGCAGGGGAGGGGCAGAGAGAGAGGGAGACAGTATCCAAAGCAGGCTCCAGGATCTGAGCAGTCAGCGCACAGCCTGATGCGGGGCTCTCGATCTCACGAACCGCGAGATCATGACCTGAGCTGAGGTCGGACGCTTAACTGACTGAGCCACCCAGGCGCCCCTACACTGGTCTTTTTAATAACTTATTTTCTTTCTTTCTTTCTTTACAAGTAAGAGTATACAGATCATTCTTTAGAACGAGTTTACAATTTTCTCCACCTATCAATAATTTTACAAAAAATTCTGAGTTAGAAATCCCACCTTGAGTTTTGCTAAGGAGAAGTAATTTTATTGAGTTATAAAAGTTAATACCTATAGGAGGATATAGCTTACTTTATAATCACCATGTTGGTTCCCAGCATTTTCAGTGTCAAAGGCAGCGCTCCTTAGAGAGCCAGGCACATTCAGGGACTGCTTCTATTCAGTTGAGTTAGCCTTTAACTCCATTTAACAAAATAGACAACATCCTTAAAATTTGTAGCCCCTCTTAACTCAGTTACCCTGAGGCTTAAATTAAATATATTAATGCTGCTTTTTCTTAATCCTTAGATTATTCTTTTGTTTTTTTTTTTTTTTTCAAAATGAGAACCCTCATTTAATGCTTCATTGTGCAGTGGGATTTTTCATTTATTGCATGTACTTTGTTATTTATGATAGCGATATACTACAGTGTTCCAAAAACTGCAATTTATGGACTGCAAGAAATTCACAGGTGTTTTCTCTAGAGTCTACATGTCTTGAATGTTAAAAAACATAGGTTGTAATATATATGCCACAGATTTGAAAATTTGATCATACTTACATTTGACAATCTATTACATAGCCTCGTGTCAATTTTAATTAAGTCTTGAATTGAAACAGTATGCTACACAGGAATGTATTCAATAGTGAAAAATAACAGATTATCATATATATATATATATATATATTATTGAATGTATTGTTTTATTTTGTAGGCCTATCTCCTGATGAGGGTTTTGAAATGCCATAATAGTTTCATAAAGAAGGTATGAAATGAGATGACTAGTCAATGAAAATGAAAGTGCATAGGATCTGTTAAATCATGTTAGAATATTTGGTACAGTTCCTTGGAATTGCAAACAGATTTTTAAAAACAAGCGAAACTTGGAATGTATCCTAAATGCAGTATTTTTTAAATATATAAGTATAGAATGATACTCAATTATTTGATTTGTCATTCATTTTACCAGGTGTACAGCTCTTCATGACCGAACAAGTGTTTTTCCTGGTTGGCAAAAAAGTAAGTTATTAACAGTAATTACGATGATTCACAAAAATTTCACTTGTGCATTTTTATAAAGCAGAGAGATGGCATTGGAGAATAATTGTATGTAGAAGTACAGAAGTCACATATTTTGGCACAAGACACTGTGAAGGGGACACTTCTCTAATGACATCCCTTGTGAAGTGAAATTCACAGTAAGTCATGAGCAACTTCTCATGGTGCCATTTGAAGAGGCTTAGGTTGTATGTAAGCCGATTTGATAGTAAATTATATTTAAAAAATAAAATAAATTAAAACATAAAATAAAATAAATTAAAAAAAAAGAAGAGGCTTAGAGACTGAAATATTAAAAGGCCATGAAAAAGGGTGCATTGACAATTCAGTGCATAGCAAGAGAAATTCAAATTATACTGAGACAAAAATTTCTCAGTTGAGTGGTTCTTTAAAAAATCATGACAATTTAGAGCAGAGGTGTGAAGCTCTTCTAGCAGAGGCCAGAGGCTGAGTACGGTCACAATGTGCAGAAGGGTGACATTTCAGAATCTGAATGTCTTTCATGGTACGGTGAAAACAATGGTCACAAAATTTTAAGTTCTTTCCATCAAGATTTATAATATACTTGTTTTAGGCAATGGGACAGTAGCAAACATGAGGCTGCTTTTGGAGCCCACATGAACAAGCAGTGATCTGCTTAATATTTAGGAAAAAAGCATAACCCATGTTTGTGACAGTGAACACAATACATGTCTGAGGCCGAGTGAGGACAATCAGCTCCCAAGTACCTTCAGGAGTAGTATGTGTGTGAACACAGGACACGGCAACAGAAGAACTAACCAGATGAGCTCAGACTAAACTGACAAACTACAGAACCATGATCTATTAAAGTAATTGTTTAGCCCACTAAGTTTTGGGATGGTCTATTATAGAGTTATAATATGGCATGCCCACTATAAGCTGACACTAGTCTCGCCATTTTTATTACACAACACAGATTCACACATTGTGTTATCTACCTGCCTCCTGAACGTATTTCATTTCTAGGCCTGTCCTCTAACTCACTGAAAATCTACTCTTTAAAGAAAGAAGCACTGAATATCTATTATGTGTTTATAAATACAATGAGACACTGAGAGTACAAATATGAATAAGTCTTATTAACCCTCTTCAAGGAATCACTAGTGGGACAGACAATTAATTATGGATGCAATTAGCACGGGGCAGGCATCAGATGCCTAAGGGTACAAAGTCAGTCACCTCTGATTACAAATTTCAGATCCCCATCTGTGATTTCAGCAGGCTATTTGGTCTTCTCCTATGGTTCTCTATTATTCGTATCCACAAGAATTCCAAAGTGCACATATGTGTATTCCAAAACCTTCTTGGAGTTTTCGGCTTTTGCTGGATGATAGGGAAGTCCTTTGGTCCTGGATTCCATCCCCATTGCCATGAGCACTAGTAAGAGCACTTTGCAGCCACAGCTATTTTTAGTAAAGCTTGAGGTTAGCGCTCTCTAAGTCAGTGATTGAACTATTGCTATTGTGCCCAGTGCAGCAATCATTCCTAAATAAGAGGTGTGGCTGTTTCTGTGCTGTCCTGGGTTGTGAAATGGAGGAAAACTTCAAAGGAAACTTATTCAGGTGCCCAGTTGTGTTAAAAAGCAGCATTCTCCTTCATTACTATGGCTAACAAGGCCCAAAGCCTTGGAAAGTTCTAAGGAAATTAAGGTACAAATTGCCTGCTTCTTCTAAACAGTTTTTTTGTTTATTTATTTTTGAGAGACATAGCACAAGCAGGAGAGGAGCAGAGGGAGAGGCTCCAGGCTCTGAGCTGTCAGCACAGAGCCCGACATGGGGCTCGGACTCATGAACCATGAGATCATGACCTGAGCAGAAGTCAGATGCTTAACCTACTGAGCCACCCAGGTGTCCCCACCTGCTTCTTCTGATGGCAATGCAGAGCCGATAGCCTGTGGCATTGGCTGCTGCTGATCTGAGGGTTACATCACACAGGGAGGTGCAAGTTACAAAAGACTTACCTTGTCAGATGTCACAATTAGCTGTGTTGAAACACTTATTCTATAGACCATGTGATTCTTCAAATCCTAACCACTGCTACAATTTCTCCAGTATAACTCTCTATTAATTTTTCCACACCATGATGGCTTCTTGTTCATCATGGAAATCTTTTTTTTTCCTCTAGCATTTAAGAGTAAAATGATCCAGTATCTCCAAATCTCCAAATGTTACAGTTCATTTAATTCAATCCCTCTTTCTCTCTCTCCTTTTTTTATTTCTATCTCTCTTCCCCCCCCTCTCTCTCTCACACACACACACACACACACACACCTCCATATATGTACAGAATTCATAAGAAAATGTTTATTTTAATTTTTTAAACACATTAATGCTGTATTTTCTACTAATAGAATCACGGGGTAGACATAAACTCTGTATCTTCTAAGATCCAGAATCAAGAAGTCTTGATCTTCATTCGGGTGACTGATACATGCCCCTTCTACCTGTTGACTACACTCATAAACTTCATTATCCACTCCTTTAATCTTTCTTCTGTGGCAGACCAGGGCCAGACCTGCTGTGCTCAGTCCTATCTAAGGCCTTGAGCCAGAGACAACCAATAGCATATATTGATTAATGGACACTGCATAGTTGCAATTATATTGCATAAGCTGTGAAATTTAGAGCAAAAGATTGTACTCAGAACAGACAAGTAGATTCAGAAGATATGGGCTCTGAAAGGCAGTTTGAGAAATATGAAGGCAATTAAAGTTTTGGAACATAAAGGCCTGCTGCAACCTGGAAAGATCTCACCCCAAACAAACCAAATACCATAACTACCATGGCCTGTGTGAAGAAACTAGGGAGACCTCGCCTGACTTTTGCTGAGTTACTAGTATCAATTTTGGTAGAAGAAGCCAAAAGTAGAAAATATGAGGAAATCTATTTTGAGGCCAAATGTAAAGAATTGATTAGTGGGAGTGTGTGCTCTGGAAGCTATAGTTATTTTCTAAGGGAATCGTATAATTAGCAGCAATCTTTGGTGAAGAGGCTGTGAAGGGAAGAGAGAAGGGAGCTCTAGGAAGGATAACGATTCATTTTCAAACAGTGTTAATATTTGCATAATATTTCATCTTAAGATTGCCCTATTTTTAACTAGTCTGCTATTATTTGACATTTAGGTTTACATTATTAGACATAAAACTGTAGCAAACCTCTTATGGCATAAGTCACTTACTGCACATCTGATAATTTCCTGGAAATAAATTCTCAGAAATGGAATTGCTGGACAAAAATTTTTTTTAATATATTGCTATTTTGTTTAAAACAATTTACATAAGTTTGTGTCTTTTACAGGACAATCACCAGCTTTGAATCAATGTCTCCCTCCCTTCCTTCCTTCCTTCCTTCCTTCCTTCCTCCCTTTTTGTTTTGGTAATTGTTGTATTTCTATCTTCTGATAATAAGAATTTCATTCTCTGTTTCATGGTTAGTTTCTTCTCTTTCTTTCATTTTTTTTTTTTTTTTAATTTTCTTATTTGACTTCAAGTTGCTTAAGGGCAGAAACCATGATATACGTTATGGACAGTATTTGTTTTTCTTCCTCAGCACTGAGCACATAACAGGCTCAGCAAATTCTTCTCGAGTGATATATTAATACCAATTACTTTTATTGTTGCATGTTGGCAGCTAACTAATTCAGATACCAGCTAATAAAGAATTTATATTTGCATTTGATAGTTCATATATTCAATTCAAATATTTGATATTTGTAAGGAATTTAAGAAATTGCAAATACGCTTCTAAAGTGGTTAGGGCTGCCGTTTCTGAAAGGAATTGTAAGATACTATACCCTTTATTTGTGACCATTGGAGATTTCCTACTCTTTTAGAATCAGTTCCCCAAATCATGTTTCTACGGTCATCCAGCATGCTCACCGTTTTAAAAATACTGCTGTACCTAACGGGGAATCCAAACACTTCAACCTCAATTAACATTTTAAAGAGATGTATTTGGCCTTGTTGAGAAGCAGTTGTTGCCTAGCAGTTTCTCATTTCAGCTATGACTTGACAAATACTCCAAAAGCAAATTTTGGTTCACTCAAAGAACATGGCACTTATTTAAAATTTAATTAAGTTTTATTTTGTTTTGTTTTGTTTTTGTTTGTTTGGGGTTTTTTTTTTGTTTGTTTTTTAGAAATGTGTTGTACTAACAGGCTAGTTTTAAATTTAAATTAAGAGTTATATTAATTGTCTAAAGCACCTTTGGCCATTTGACAGCATACTACAAGTATTTAAAAATAACTGATGAAACTTTGACTTATTTCTCATTTTACATTTGTTTGACTTAAAGTGACTTTATTTTTCAGTTTAAATTATTTTATGTTTCCAAAGACTATAAATTATAGAAGCTTAATTTAGTTCTGAAGTATACAAACGTATATATATATCTTATATTTATAATAACAAATTGGGAAGCACATATTACTAAAAGTATTCAGGGCACCTTGTCGGTTAAGCGTTGGACTTCAGCTTAGGTCATGGTCTCACGGTTTGCAGGTTCAAGCCCCGCATTGGGCTCTGTGCTGACAGCTTGGAGCCTGGAGTCTGCTTCATATTCTGTGTCTCCCTCTCTCTCTGCCCTTCCCCAGCTGATGCTCTGTCTTTCTCCCTCTCTCAAAAATAAATAAACATTAAAAAATTAAAAAAAAATAAAAAACATTAATTTTTTTAAATTTAGAAGTATTCAATGTATTGTGCTGCTTGTACACACAACCCTCTGTTGTTAGTTTGCTTTTATTTTGCTGTTTAATTAATCTTATAACTGGATATCTAGATATCAAGTAAGAGACTTTAAATATAGAATATATTCATTAATCCCATAAATTATATTTAAAATTATTATGAAGTTAATGCTCTGGGTTATGTTAAATGCTGAGAATATGATATAAAATCAATCTGATAAAAAATAAAAGACGATCGGTATGCTTTTTATGTTATATGTAGAACTACATAAAAAGCAGGGACCTAATGCATATGTATTAATGATTATTATGAAAACATGATCTCTAAACATAGTGAGTTGTTTTACTGAAAAACATGACTGAGGTAGAATATAATTATATGTAAACAGTGATCAGAATACTTGTAATGAAATTACAGAACATGTGGTCAGTTAAATACTTTATGTTTTTAAATACTTTTTAAATACTTTATGCAATGAAATTTATTTTGGCTAAACATGTAGTTTTCCCCCTTTCTACAGTCTATAGTAATAGGTGATTTTCCTAATATGCTCCACTTCAGACTTTTGATCAGCACAGCATAACTCAAAATTTTATGTCTTCAATTGGTTGTAGGGGTGGGGGTAGAAGCTGAATAGCTATTACAATGAATAATAAAAGCCTTTCATGAATTTTCTTTAAATTGCTTTTGTAAAGCAGGGTGGCATGCTCATCTGTCAAAGACGGTTAAGTATTATTTAACTGAATCCAAGAAAATACAGCAATACTATCTCACTAGCTTATAATCATTAGCCTATGTCTTTTAGAGAGTAGATTTAAAAATACAAACAAAAATACTAAAAGATTATTACATTAAATTTTAGTTTGGTAGCTATTTTGTAAGGAAAATTCTGTATTATGATCCTTAAACTTTGTTCTAGTATTATTTAGTTAATATTGTCAAACAACAAATTATTTAGACTTTGGGCTTGCAGTTTCCTTAAATGAAATATGTAAAATTAACGTTCAATATGAAAAATCCTTAAAAAAATGAACTGTCATTCTACTACATTTCTTTAGCCTAAGAATGAGCTATAAATTGTTGGCAGGTGTCTTTGCTGTTTTTCCAGCTTTGTAGTTCTCTTGAAAGTCATCTTTTCTTCTCCCTCTGATGGAAGGAAGTGCTGAAGTTATGACATTTCATTGTAATGCTTCATGCCCAACCCCAGCAGCAATTATTCAAAGACGTTAAGGTTTAGTTATTTCATACTCACAAGCTTTGAAATGAGTATGCTCAAGCTGCATTGCTGAAAAATGAAACTGTCCAAAAGTCAGTGGGTGAATGTGAATCGGTAATTGCACACATGTATGAGTCGTGGATTTATTACTTTAACGTAGATAATAGCAGAAGGCTGTCCTGTAAACATGCCCAGATTTAGAGTGAGAAAAAGCCTCAATGAAATATTCACTGAATTTTTTTCTGCAGAAATAAAGACATAGGAAAAAATAGTTAGAATTGAGAACAACAGACACAGTTCACATGTCTACAGGTTAGGTCAGGAGGTAGGAGAAACAGTGCGAATCACCAAGAAAGTTTTGCAAAAACTACAGATGCCTATGCCTCCCCTCCTTATGATTATCTGATAGATGATCACTATGTATCTTACCAGGCCTACTGACATGCCCTGAAAGACTGATAGAGACTAGGAAACAGGATTTCTGTGCTTTCTAGCTTTTTTTTTTTTAAGTCAACCTTTACCTGGTTGTGAGAGTTCTGTGTTGCATGTCCTTGCTTATTTAGCAAGTTATGGCACTGTATAAATTTGCAAAGAATGATATACATCTACTCTTTTAAGAAGGAACCGTCATTGTATTGTACTTGCAAATGTCTGAAAGCTATTTGTTCTTTGAAGGCAAACTCTGGGATTGACCTCCCAGTCATATAGATTTCTATGTAAGTGGATTGCTAGAAATTATGAATTTGGGCAGCCATCTGGTTTCAAATGTGCATGAGCTCTTGAAAGAGTAGTTTTATTCTTCATTCTGTGTTGGTACTTAATTTTTATTGCACACTTTCTCATACAAGGTGGCCTCTTCTAAATATAACATTAAAAAAATAAGGGAAAAAAGGGTTAACCTTTCATTGCAACTTCTCTCAAGTTGAAGTGCTTTCCTCTGATCTAAAAGAAAAGGCAAGAGTCCTCAAAGCTTCTATACTTGTTAAGGATCAAAGACAATGCTTCTAAATGAAAAGGTATAGGGATAAAATGAAAGTTATCGGTAGACTCCTGTCCCAGTGTTTCAGTATCTTAGAATCATTATTTTTTTCATGGTAATTTCTAATGATTGGTGCTCTTCAAAAATGAAAGAGCCTATCTTTTAAAGTACAGTCTAGAGATGACAGACATAAGTGTTATGCTAGGACTTCTGCCCTGGGGGAATCTGAATCATGTTGGTGGCTGGAATGCATATCTGCCACCCACCAGATTGGAATTATGAAATCTTTAAGACAGAAAGCAGACAGAATTGGACTTGTGGAATAGACTAGAAAACGAGGAAAGTCTCAGCTCAAAACAAATAAAGAGAATGGCCAGCAAAGGAAGGAGTAGTTTCAGGTGGAAAGAATGTCAACAAAGTGAAGAGCAGGGTAGTCATCAGAATAATCTAAGTGTGGTCTTTAGAATAATTACATCAGGAGACCTGTCCCACTATCTACCTATACTAAATGAATGGCATCAGAAGAATTTTGTCCTTGACTAATCCTCAAACACTACTTTGTAAAAAATGTGACTGATGTGCCCAGAGACAGTGCTTAGCCTGGATATTGGAAAAGAATGAGAAGCAGATTAGACATTATGGAAGCTCCATATCTCAACAACAACAACAAAAAAGAGTAAAGAGGAAAATGAAGAGGTGGGGGGAATAAAATACCAGTTTTTGTAACTGCATCAAGGATAAAGCTGTACTTACAGCTTTGTCCAGAGGAAGACTGCATCAAAGAGATACCTGAAGTGGGTACAGGAATTGTTCCAGACAGGAACAGAGATGGCAACCCGCATAACATAAGCTTATCACACCCATATGGCCACCTACGTCAACCTTTCTCTGAAAAGCCTGAAGCAAGTCTTCCATAATTAACACTTGTTTTCACAAGTCAAAGAAGAATTTTTGGCCTGAGAAAATATACTCTTCATATAAGACCTCTACAAGAAAAATAGACAACTATGAATTACCAGGTATTTGTGTTAAATCCAGACCATGGAATGAAGGCAATGATGTTAATAAACAGAATGAAATGGTGAAGAAATAGAGTTAATGGGGGAAACAATATAATTTAATATAATTACAGTTGTTATACTTACAGAATAAGAAAAGGTAGTGCATTTTGGAAAATATAGGAATTAAAAAAATAAACATTCAAAATTCTTGATATGTATGAAAACACAGATATGTGTATCTATGCTGCAAACAGAATGGACACAGTTGAGAGTAGCAAGCTAGAAGACTCAGAAAGAAAAACTTCCCAGAAATCAGAGAAAATAATGAACAAAAGTGAGAGAATCTAAAGAGTTACTAATACACATATATGTACATACAGATAATGTGTATATATTTTATATAATATAATACAAATACATATTATACCCAGAAATGCTAATAGACATCTAGTAGGGGCACTGGGTTCCAACCAACAAAACAACAGAGAGAGGTAAGTCAAATAATAATCAACCAATCAAATGAAAAAGTCCGAAGTCTGAAATGAACAGCTGAGACCTAAAGTAGATGAATAAAAATAGACTAAAAAGCAGTTATATCTTAGTGATATTTAAGGACTGCAAAGTTAAGTTAGAATTGTTAATATTTTCAGACAGTGAAATGTTACATGTATAGGAAAGAATCAAATGAACGTCAAACTTCAGCTTTAGGATGCCTGGGTGGTTCGGTCAGTGGAGCTTCCAACTCTTGATTTGGGCTCAGGTCATGATTCTGGGGTCATAGGATTTAGCCCCATGTCAGGCTCCACACTAAATATGAAGCCTGCTTGAGAGTCTCTCCCTCTCCTTCTACTCCCCTCTCCTCTGCTCTCTCTCTCTGTCTTCAGAAAGAAAAAACAAACAAACAAACAAAAACCCACAATCTTCAAAAAAAAAAAAAAAAAAACCTTCATCAGAGAAATATTTAAATACAATCAAGCAAAGGCTCCGAAGTTATGACAGAAAAGCAATGTTAAATCTAGACCTCTGTAGCTAATTAAATGTGCATTCACATATGAAAGCAAAATAAACTTAATTTTAGATATTCAAGAGCTCAAAGTCTGTTGGAGACAGATCTTTTTTTGAAAAAGAGAATGCTTACTGAACAAAGGAAAAAAAGGAAAAAGTGAGAGAGAGACAAACCAAGAAATATACTCAACTATAGAGAAAAAACTAGTGATAACCAGAGAGGAGGTGGGTGGGGGATGGATGAAATAGGTGATAGGGATTAAGAGTACACTTGTCATGATGAGCACTAAGTAATGTATAGATTTGTTGAATCACTATATTGTACACCTGAAACTAGTATAACACTGTATATTAACTATACTGGAATCAAAATTAAAAGCTTAATAAAATTTTAAAAAGTGGCTTATTGCAACAAAATTAATATAATATAAACCAAATCTAAGAGATAAAAGAATCACTGGTCTATGATAATAGCAATTAAAATTAGGCATAATTCTAAATCAATTTTATAAATAAGGTAATAGTAATTAGACTTTTTATTTTGAAATGTAGAGGGTAGGGAAAGAGAAAAGTGCTGCTAATTAACTGAATTTAAAAACTGGATCAATTCAATGAAAGTAAGGAAAAGAATAAAAAAATAAAAGAACACAATAAAGGAAATCAGAATAGTAGAAATTAGTAATTATTACAGACTTTGCATACATTAATATCCCATTTAAAACGACTTTCAGACTCTAGTCCAAACATTTATGGAAGGAGTGCAAGATACACAATTATAGAAAAGTTTGCAAATAAAAGGAGAGACACATACGCTTGGCAGATGCCATTAAAATGAAAGCAAATGAGTCAATATTACTATCAAAAAGAGGACAAATTATAAATTAATGGACAGAGGACTATTAACAACTGATAAAAATTAATCATCCAAAACGACATAATAGAAAGTATTCATTAGGTACCCAACAGGACCATTGTGAAGCAGAGAGAGAATTCTGTAAGATATCCAAAGAGAATCTGGCAAATCTATCACCATCTGTGGAGACTTCAATATCCCTGTCTTAAAAATAAGCAGATCAAATTAGTGGAAAAAAGGATCCAAAGATTTGGGAGGTGTGTGAGAATAATTTTTCTATCTGGGTACACACATACATAGACACATATGTTGTGTGTGTGTTTTACATGTGTGTGAATGTGTACGTACATATACATATAATCATATATGTAAATTCTTACCCAGAAACAAAAATTTAAGTTCTTGTTGTTGTTCAAATTAGTCGTGAAATATTTTAAATATTGATTCCATTTGAAGTGTAAAGGAAGTCCCAAATTTTTCCAGCTAGAAATCTTTAAAGCCACATTATGTGTCCCCAAGACTAAAATTAATTTAGTAATTAACAAGAAAAAATAGTTAAAATAATTACTTCACATTCTGCTATATCACAGAAAGTTCCAGTAATCAGTAATTCACAACTGGACATAGGTCCTTTCTTGGATTTCGCTGAGAACCAGATCATGTAACCTCGAAATCTCTTGCAACCTAGGATTAAACTTTCAATATATAAGGAAATATATTTTTTTTCTTCTTCACAAAGGCTTTAGTAAAAACAAATAGGAGACAGCTCATTTCTCCAGGCTAGACTTTATAGTATGACTATTTTAATACCAGTGAGACTGAATTTCCCTATACCAAATGATAGAACATTCGAGTCCAATTACATAGTCATTTCTAATTATAATCATCCTCACCTTCTTACTTACTGAGAGGAACAAATCTATCTCTAATAGAAATATTCAAGTGCAAGCAAGAATAACTTCTGATCCAAAGGGAGCTTCTTCGAGGGCTTCTTCACATGTTAATATCCTCCTTTTTTGTTGCAATAACACACACACACACACACACACACACACACACACATTTCTAGCAAGATATTTTCATTCGAAGTCATGTTTCTCATTCATAAGGATATAGGAATTGCAAATACTAATTTGAAAATGACAGTGGCCTAAATGCAACATATAGACCTTTAACTACGAGTTTATATTTTCTTTGCAAATGTAGTAAAGAAAAAATAGTTTCTTAAAAGCATGGGGTGGGAGTAGGGAGAAGTACACACAAAAAAAAAACCCAGAAAGACAAAATCTTTATAGAGAAAGGGAAAAAAAGGAAATACTGAGATATACTGAGAAAATCAAACTTTCAGGGCACCTGGGTGGCTCAGTTGGTTGAGCATCCAACTTCAGCTCAGGTCATGATCTCACAGTTCGTGAGTTTGAGCCCCACATCAGGCTTACTGCTGTCAGCGCAGCCCATTTTGGATCTTCTGTCCCTTTCTCTCTCTGCCCCTCCTCTGCTTGTGTTCTTTCTCTCAAAAATAAATAAACACTAAAAAAAAAAGAATAAAAGAAAAAGAAAAGAAAAGAAAAGAAAAGAAAAGAAAAGAAAAGAAAAAAGAAAAGAAAAGAAAACCAAACTTTCCTTGCTTTCTGGCTCTCTAAAGGGGATCAAATCTCACAATTAACTTAGTAAAAATGCAAAAACATCATTTGGACCTCTACCAAATGCAAGATAATATACCTGATGACTTTCAGGGTGTGGGGGAAAAAATCCAGTAAAGCCAGGGAAATTGTAGGCAAACAGAAAACTATAAGCCATATATTGAAAAAATAAATGAAAAATCAGAAATTCTGTCTCTCTTTATAAAGTTATCAGCTACAATGAAATAAAAATTAAGAAGCAACCTATTTAAACTTTTTTTTCAGTCTCAGTGCAGTACATTAAGTTGTTGCCCCAGAATATTTATAACGGCTTGTAATATATAATACTCAACTAATATATTAAGTGTAGATGAAAGTACAAATATGGGTTGGGTGGCATTTTTCTATGCTTTTTTCCCCCATGGATTGCGCCTCTTCTAAGTTTCCTGAATATCTATGACCTAAGAAAATAAGAGCCTCCTCACACCTGTCTAAAAGTTGTCTACATCACTTTTAAATATTAGAAATATCAAACACTGTATCTAGGTAGACTTTAGGTTTATGAAATATATTTTTAATATTTACATGAAGTCAAAACATATGCCCAGTTTAGGAGAAAATAATGAGTCATAAACTTTGCCTGATATTAATCACTTGTGATGTAAATAAATGCTGAGTGAACACATTAGTTTATTTTTCCCTTTTCCTTTTTCTTTTTGTTTTAACAATAAAGTTTTGATGAAGTAATTATTTACTTTGTGTTTTAAAAACTTTGAAAACAATCACCTACATGTATAGTAAAACTATAAAAGCATATATAGCAATGACCACCACTTCATTCAGATTGTTCACTCTAGAGAAAGAAAGAAAAATAATGAAGGATTGAGAGGAACCCCAGAAGTATTCCAACTAAAATTTTATTGCTTAAAATAATATGTTAAGTAAATATAATAAAATGTTTAATTAGCAAAACTAAGTTGTAGGTAGCTGAGTATTAATTCTATATTCTCTATCTGTATGTTTTAAATATGTCATTTAAAAAAATAAAATAAGATATCCCTTGCTTGGCAACAAAATCCATAAAGCATCTTGATTTTACTTAGCAAAGGATGCAAAAGATATTTATATAGAAATTTTATATTTATACTGAGATATAGTAAAGCTCTGAATAAGTGGAAAGAGTATATTTCTGAATAATGTAACTTTTTAAGCTACACAGTTTCTCTCCAATATATCTATAAAATCATTGCATTCCCCCACCCAGACCCCACCAAAATCTAATCATAACACTATGGCAATTTAATATCTAACAAAGCTGTTAAGGACAAATCATTGGGGAAATTGTTAGAGGAAAGAGTATATCTAATGGAGAAATAGAACTTGAAGGCTTTCATGAAATCACTTATATAAACACATTCTAAATGACAGCTTTAGTAACCACATCTCTGAGTAGCAAAATATCTAATAATACAGTTTTGGCAAAGCTGTGGGGGCAACAACCCCCTCATTCTTCTGGGAGGAGTAAATTGCTACCTTCATTCCAAAATCTAATCTAGTTGCACTATGAAACAAAGTGTTAATGTACTTTATGACTTATCAAAAACACTTTTGGGTATATACTGTATTCTCATATAGGTCAATATGGAAACACAGGTGAATACATGCCTAATTTAGCAGTTTCTGTCTCCATCTTAATAAAAATGTAATATATAGGGGACTCATACACTGGAATTCAGCACTTAGAAGCAGTCAATGAACTACTGTTATACAGAATAACACTGATGTATCTCAAAAATACAGTGTTGAGGGAAAATTGTAAGAAACTGCATAAAATACTGGTTCATGGAAATAATTTTAGGGAACTACATACACATGTATGAACATAGAGTTTAACATATCTCAGTATCTTAAAAGCCATATGCAAAAGGCTCAAAACTAATAATATCCTCAATGGGGAAAAACTGAGAGCCTTTCACCTATGACCAGGAACAAGACAAGGATGACCACTCTCACCATTACTATTTAATATAGCACTGGTAGCCTTAGACTCAGCAATCAGATGATAAATAGAAATAAAAGGAATCTAAATTGGCAAGGAAAAAGTCAAACTTTCACAATTTTCAGATGACATGATACTCTATATAGAAAACCTGAAAGACTCCACCAAAAAACTGCTAGAACTAATACATGAATTCAGCAAGTCCCAGAATATAAAATCAAGATGTAGAAATCTATAACATTTCTATATACCTACAATAACAATTCTATACAATTACAAAGCAGAATATCAAGGAATCGATCCCATTTGTAATTGCACCAAAAACAATAAGATACCTACGAATAAACCTACCAATGGGGTAAAAGATCTGTACTCTGAAAACTATAGAACATATGAAAGAAACCAAGGAGAACACAAGGAAAAACATTCCATGCTAATGGATTAGAAGAACAAACATTGTTAAAATGTCTATACATCCAAGACAATCTACACATTTAATACAATCCCTATAAAAACACCGCCAGCATTTTTCATAGAGCTAGAACAAACAATCCTATGGAAGCAGAGGATTTATATGGAACCAGAAAAGACCCTGAATAGCCAAAGAAATTCTGAAAAAGAAAAACAAAACTGGAGGCATCGTGATTCCAGATTTCAAGCTTTATTACAAAGCTGTAGTCATCAAGACAGTATGGTACTGGCACAAACACAGACACATTGATCAATGGAACAGAATAGAAACCTCAGAAATGGACCCACAAGTATATGGTCAACTCATCTTTGACAAAGCAGGAAAGAATATCCAATGGAAAAAAGACAATCTCTTCAACAAATGGTGTTGGGAAAACTGGACAGCAACATGTAAAAGAATGAAACTGGACCACTTTCATATACCATTCACAAAAATAAATTCAAAATGGAGGAAAGACCTAAATGAGAGACAGGAAACCATCAAAATCCTAGAGGAGAACACAGGCAGCAACCTCTTTTTTTAAAAAATTTTAAAAACATTTTTATTTATTTTTGAGAGACAAAGCATGAGTGGGGGAGGGGCACACAGAGAGGGAGTCACAGAATCTGAACCAGATTCCAGGCTCTGAGCTGTCAGCACAGAGCCTGATGCAGGGCTCAAATTCACGAACTGTGTGATCATGACTTGAGCAGAAGTTGGAGGCTTAACCAACTGAGCCACCCAGGCACCCCAATGGCAGCAACCTCTTTGACCTTGGCCATAGCAACTTTTAACAAGACACATTGCTTGAGGCAAGGAAAACAAAAGCAAACATGAACCATTGGGACCTCATCAAGATAACTTCTGCACAGCGAAGGAAACAATCAACAAAACTAAAAGTCAACCTACAGAATGGGAGATGTTTGCAAGCGACATATCTGATAAAGCATTAGTATCCAAAATCAATGAAGAACTTATCAATTCAACACCAAAAAATAAATAATCCAGTTAAGAAATGGACAGAAGACATCATCAATAGACATTTTTCCAAAGAAGATATCCAATGACCAACAGACACATGAAAAGATGCCCAACATCACTCATCATCAGGGAAATAGGAATTGAAATCATGATGACATACTACCTCACACCTGTCAGAGTGGCTAAAATTAACAGGAAGAAACAACAGGTGTTGGTGAAGATGTGGAGAAAGGGGAACCCTCGTGTACCGTTGGTGGGAATGCAAACTGGTACAGCCACTCTGGAGAACAGTATGGAGTTTTCTCAAAAAATTAAAAATAGAATTACCATACAATCCAGCTATTGCACCAACAGGTGTTGGTGAAGATGTGGAGAAAGGAGAACCCTTGTGTACCGTTGGTGGGAATGCAAACTGGTACAGCCACTTTGGAGAACAGTATGGAGTTTTCTCAAAAAATTAAAAATAGAATTACCATATAATCCAGCTATTGCACTATTAGGTATTTATCCAAAGGATACAAAATGCAGATTCAAAGGAGTATGTATACCCTGATGTTTATAGCAGTATTATCAATAATAGCCGAACTATGGAAAGAGTACAAATGTCCACGGATAGATGAATGGCTAAAGAAGATATGGTATATATACACAAAGGAATATTAGTCAGCCAAAAAAAGAATGAAATCTTGTCATTTGCAATGATATAGATGGAATTAGAGTGTACTATGCTAAGCGAAATAAGTCAATCAGAGAAAGACAAATACCATATGATTTCACTCTTATGTGGAATATAAGGAACAAAATAGATGAATATATGGCAAGGTAAAAGAAAAAGAGAGGAGAGAGGGAAACAAACCACAAGAGACTCTTAATAACAAAACAAACTGAGGGTTGATGTAGGGAAGTGCATGGGGCACGGGCTAGATGGGTGATGAACACTGGGTGTCGTATGTAAGTGATGAATCATTACATTTACATTCTATTCTCTAAACCAATATTGCACTGTACATTAACTAATTAAAATCTAAATATAAATTTAAAAAAGAATCATAATTAAAGTGCTCAAAACACAGAGTTTTCACTAAAGTATATGTCACAAATATAAATATATATGGGCCCATATGTGTGTATATATTACATATATACACACATATACATAATGTATACATGTATGTATTGTATCAAAATGTACCAAATGTATCAAAATGTATCAAAATGTAAACAGCTGAAGCCTCAGAACAACCTAGGAAAAAGGTACTAATATATCCATGCTGCAGAAGAAGAAACTGGTATGGATTATAAGTAACATGAAAGATCAAATGTTTGTGAGTGGTCATTAACATAGCTACTTTATGTTGAAGCCAAGGTTCAAACCTTGACTATCTGGCTCCAGAGTTCACAATGTATCCTTATTTGCTATTACCAAATATGTTAGTGTGTACTTAAGGGAGGATGGAGATAGAGAGGGGAACCCACAATGATGGCAAAACAACAGAAAGCCAATCAGAGTCCTGAATCAACTGATGAGAATATTGTGAGGAAATTAACTCAACCCTGTGAACCTAAAGAAGAGAAAGAGGAGGAGAAACAGAAGGAGGAGAAAAGAAAAATATTTTTAAAAAAAATTAATTTTATTATTTTTATTATTTTTACAACAAAATTTACAGGCTTGGGAGGGAAGCACACAAAACTGTGCAGTAGAGATGAAGGAGAATCAGTATAGACAAACAAGCCACTGCAAACTAATTGGGGATCAACAGAATAGATTTCTTCATCATGTCTAACATATGTTTAAAGAATTACTATTACTATTTATAATGTGGACCCATGTACTCATTTCTCAAAACAATGATCTCACCAATATCTATTGATATCAGTAGACATCTATGACATCAAGTAATTTGAAGCTAGTGAATTTGGTCACCTAAACAGCAAATGGAAGCTAAGGAATGGCAGCAAATGTAGTCTCTATTTGCTACTTTTGAGAAAGATTTAAATACTGCATTCATAAGAAATGAGTAAAAATACATAAGAATAAATGTTTAATTAAAATATTTTAGCCTAGTAAGAACATTTATCAAGTATGATGCTTAAGATCGTGACGTTGGGACGCCTGGGTAGCTCAGTGGGTTGAGTGTCCAACTCTTGATTTCAGCTCAGGTCATGAGTCTTGAGATTGAGGCCCTCGTTGGGCTTTGTGCTGTGTAAGATTCTCTTTCTCCACTTCTGCCCCTCTCCCCTGCTTGTGTTCTCTCTCTCTCTCTCTCTCTCTCTCTCTCTCTCAAAATAAAAAATTTAAATTAAAAAATAAAGGTGGTGATGTTGATTTTTTTTTGCTTTGCCAGGTTTTGTGTGCTTTCTATGGATTCAGAATGCAAATGTGGGTGCCCTTGGGTGGCTCAGTTGGTTGAGCATCCAATTTCAGCTGAGGTCATGATCTCACAGTTGGTGGGTTCGAGCTCCTCCTCAGGCTCTGTGCTGATAGCTCAGAGCCTGGAACCTGCTTCAGATTCTGTATCTCCCCCTCGCTGCCCCTCCCCTGCTTACACTGTGTTTCTCTTTCTCAAAAATAAACAAACTTAAGAAATAAATGAGATAAAAATAAAATGCAAGCATGAAAACTGTGCAGTTTAAAAGAACTTGATCTTTCCTCTTTGGTCTTATGGCTCTATGCCATATTTTTACATTGAAATCACTAAGTTATAAGCTTTACCTGAAAAAAAAAATCCAAAACATTACCTACTTCAGGGCTAGTCGATTGCAATCTAGCTGTATCAAATGCTTAAGGGAAATAATTTTCTATCTGAAAGATTAGGTAGAGATTAATGCTTGCCATTTCATAGCTCATTATCCTGAAATGGTCGCCTCTAAAACCAAGAAATGTCTAGAGATTCATATGAATACTTTTAAAATAAGGTGGTATTCCCAGAAATCATTAGTTCTGCTGTGCTGTTTTTCTTTGAAAGGCTTTCAAAATAAATGTCCTGCCTTATGAAAATAAAAGCCAGTCTGCATTGCTGGAAATAGTTATCTTCTCATATTTAACCAGTGTATCTCTTTTTTCAGGAACAATAGTTCCAATTAATTTTATCATATTAACCATAAAGACTTATGCTGTAGACGAACCATTCTGCATGGGTTAAATTTAAAAAAAAAAGTTTACATTTATTTCTAAGCACAAAAAAAGCTTTATTTTATGGTTCTGCTAGAAATATGTTCAAATTATATTATTAACTTTTAAATAATTACACTGTGCTTTATAATACATTTTTGCATTTTCCTGGTTTCCTTTCCTTCCCCTCTTCATCTGGATGCTAGCTATCTGAACTAGTATACCTACTTCTAGGTATAGAACTACTCTACACTTTCTAAATACTTTTCTTCTTTTGAATTATAGGTAAAAAAAATGTGACAGGTTTTTAGCCAAAATAGTGATAAATAGGGGATACCAGGAGGTTTTGCTACTAATATATTGAATATATATTTATCAAAAAAAAATGAGGAACTATTGCAAAGCAGCTCAGAGGTCGTTTTGCTTATCTTATTGACTGTCCTGGATGGACGACATTTTTGCATAAGTAGATTTTGTCTATTAGTTATCTGACTCTTCTTTATTATTATTGTTTTTAAATGTTTGTTTATTTATTTTTGGAAAAAGAGAGAGAGTCAGAGCATGAGCAGAGGAAGGACAGTGAGAGAGGTATACACAGAATCCAAGGCAGGCTCCAGGTTCTGAGCTGTCAGCACAGAGCCTGACATGGGGCTGGAAGTCACAAGCTGTGAGATCCTGACCTGAACCAAAGTTGGGCACTTAACTGACTGAGCCACTCAGGTGTCCCAGTTGTCTGACTCTTCTGTTGAGAATGTTGATTTTCCTAATACGAGAATGTAAATTTTTCAAATGTCTAAAAAAGTAAAGCAGTATCTGACATATCATTTTTACTGATTCCGTATTCTCAAAAAGAAAAAAAGAAAAACACAACAACAACCTAAGCGTGTACTCAGTTTGTGACAATCAATGGGCTAAAATTGACATCCATGAAGCTGGATCAGGTATGGTTCCAACCCTTGGAAGTTTATACCAATTAGAAATATTAATGTAAACAAAACTCACCATATAAAATGCTTAGTGCTATTAGAAAGATGGACATTGGTTAACAGGAAAGATTTGAGGAGAGATCATCTAACTGCGTAGAAGAGTCAGGGAAGCCTTCAAAGAGAAAGTGGCACTTCAGGTGGGTCTACAGTACTAAAAGAAAGGCATTAACAGCAGAGGTCACTGTATGAGCTAAAGCAAGCTAGGCAGAAAGAATGTATTTGTCTGAGGAGCAATGCTTTGTGAAGGTTCATTGAACAATCCATGGTACATATTTTAACTTAGTCAATTGTCCAACAGTAATCTTTGCAACTATTTTTGCCCAATTTAAGATCCAATCCATGATAATGTATTGCATTTAGTTATTATGCCTCTTTATTCTCTTTTAATCTAGAAAATTTCTACAGCTTTCTATTGTTCTTCTCAACCTTGTCATTTTTTAAAGAGCACAGGTTAGTCATTTTATAAAACATCTTCAGTTTGGATTTATCTGATGTTATTAGTTCATGATTAGATTCAAATTATAAATTCTTTACAGGGATACTTTACACATGTGATATGTCCTCCTCAGTACATCCTATCAAAAAACACATGATCTTGTTTGGTCCCAATACTTTTTATGTTAACTTTGATTAATTCATTAGATGGTGTTTGTCACTTTTCCTGACTGCAAAGTTTCTATTTTTCCACTTAAAAACCAATCACTTGTGGAAAGATTCTTTGAGACCATGTAAATACTCCATCCCTATTCAAAATTTTACTACTAAGTTTAACAATATATTATTTTCTAACTCCCTCATACTTTCTACATTAATTCAAATTCTACTATGTAAGGAAGATATTTTGCTTCTTCATTCATTTGCATCAGTATCAAATTGTGTATTCCTATTTTGTTCAATAATTTATAATAAATGACTATCATAATTTAATTTGACATTCAAAATGTCTCACATTTGACCACTGCAAGCCACTTCAAGCTGGCTCATACATCTTTTTTATACTATGTCCATTTTTCTTTAAGCAACTTCCTTTCTTTCTAGAGCAAGATGTCCCAAGCTCATCTTTTTTTCTGCCTCAGACCTAGAATAAATCTTGTCTCTAAGATTCATTAGTTGCTCTTAGTGAAGGACACTATTAAAAAGCGCAATCTAGGGGTGCCTGGGTGGCTCATTTGGTTAAGCGTCTGACTCTTGGTTTCCTCTCAGGTCGTGATCTCACATTTCGTGAGTTTGAGTCCTGTGTCATCTCCAAGCTGACAGTGCAGAGCCTGCTTGGAATTCTCTCTCTCTCCCTCTCTCTGCCCCTCATTACTCCCCTGACTCTCTCAACCTCTGAAAATAAATTAATTAATTAATTAACAAATTAATAAACAAATAACTACTTAGAACAAAAAAGATATGATCCAGCCTCTTGGTCAGGGGTAGGCAAACTTTTTCTGTAAAGGATCAGAGAGTAGATACTTAAGGCTCTGCCAGCCATATGGTCTCTGACACATTCCTCAACCACTACAGTGAAAGACAATATGTAAATGAATAAGTAATGGCTATATAGCAAAAAAAAAAAAAAAAAAAAAAAATGGATAATGAGATTTGAATTCCATATAATTTTCTTGTGTCACAAAATATTCTCCTTTTCATATATTTCAACCATTTTAAAACGTAAAACCCTTACATGGTTCATATGCTGCATAAAAACAGGCAGCGACCCCAACGTGGCCTATGGGGCTTTTGATTACTCATTTTTGTTCTAGGTTGTGTTCTTTGCCAGTGATTTGTCTTTGCTTCTAGCCTGTTTCTATTTTCCATTTCATTGATCCATTTTTCTATCTTTATGTCAAAACCACACTGTCTTGATTACTGAAACTTGGTGGTAATTTTTGAAATTTACTTATATAACTTGTCCAATTTCTTCTTTTCATAATTGTTTTGGCTATTTCAGCCTTTTTTGTTTTTTCATTTCCTTATATATTTTTGAAACATCATTCCAATTTCCTTTAAAAAAAAAAAGTGGGGCACCTGGATGCTCATTCGTTTAAGCGTCGACTTTAGCTCAGGTCATGATCTCACAGTTTGTGAGTTCCAGCCCTGTGTCGGGCTCTGTGCTGACAGCACAGAGCCTGGAACCTATTTCAGATTATGTGTCTCCCTCTCTCTCTGCCCCTCCCCTGCTCGCGCTCTGTGTCTGTCTCTCTCTCTAAATAAACATTAAAAAAAAAAAAAGAAAGAAAAAGAAAAAGTCCACTGGGATCATAACTAGAATTTCATTATATTTCTGTGTTTTTTGAAAACTACTTTCTTGGCAATATTGAATCTCTAATTCTTGAATATGGCCTATATCTCATTTAGCTATGGCCGAAAGTCAGCAACTTTGTTAAACTTTTTCTGAGTACTTTATGATTTTCTATCATATTTTTAAAAATGTTTGTATCTACCCTATTTAAATGAATATTTTTATTTTTCATATATACGCTGCTAAAATAAAGAAACAGTTGAGTTTTGCATATTGACTTTATATCTTGCAAACTTGGTAAATTCCCTTTATTGTTGTACTGTTTTGTAGATTCCTTAGGATTTTCTGCATAAATAATTATGGTGTTTTCAAATAACATTTTACTTTTTCCTTCACAATCTTCATTATTTTATCTTATTTTCTTATTGCACTGTTTAGCACCTCAAGAAAAATACTGAATAGAAATGGTGAAAATGGAATTCCCTGACCTGTTCTCATTCTGAGAGGGAAAGTGTTCTGTCATTCACACGTATCAACCACATTACTTTTTAATTAGGCTGGGAAGTTTCATTTTATTTCTAGTTTTCTGAAATGTTTTATCCTGAATAGGCATCAAAGTTTGTCAAATATTTTTTCTGCATTTACAGAGATGACCATATTTTTTTTCTCTTTTAATTTGTTAATACTGTTAATTATAGTCATAGATTTTTCAAATGTTAAACCAACCTTGTAATCTTGGAATAAAAACACATGGCCATAATGAATTTCCCTTTACCATATTATTGGATTCAATTTGCCAACGTTGTGTTAAAGATTTTTATATCTATGGTCATAAAGAATATTTTTCTATAATTTTTCTTTTTTGGGAATGTTTTTCTCTGGTTTGAGTCTGAAAGATACTGCTCTCATTAAATGATAAGGGAAGTGTTTACCCCTTTATTTTCAGAAACTAGATTAAGATTATGTAAGAATGCCACTTTTTCTTCAATAAATGCTTGACACATTTCACCTGTAAAATATTTTGATATTGGAATTTAGTATGGGGATTTTTTTTTGAGAGAGAGAGAGTCGGCACAAGTCGGGGAAAGGGGCAGAGGGAGAGAGAGAATGAATCTTAAGCTGGCTCCATGCTCAATGCAGAGCCCGATGCCAAGCTCAATCCCACCACCCTGGGATTGTGACCTCAGCCAAAATCAAGAGTCAGATGCTCAAATGACTGATTTACCCAGGATCCCCACTGTGGGAACATTTTTTGATAATCTACACTTAAAAAAATGAACTATTTTATTTAAGTCACTGAATATGTTATCAGAGTTGTTTAAAATATTTTGATTCTTTTGATGTTTTCAGGATCCATAGTGTTATTTCCTCTTCATTCCTGATATTGATAATTTTTTTTAATTTCCCTTTCTTAACATGTTTTGCTACTGTTTTGTTAGTTTTATTCATCTTTTTAGAGGTTAAGCTAATAATTTTATTATTTTTTTCCTATTGTTTTCCATTTCCTATTTAACTGATTTGTGAAATTATTTTCTTCCTTTTACTTATTTTGGGTTCATTTGGTCATCTTTTTCAAACTTCTTAGTGTGCAACTTAGATCCTATACTTAAAACTTTTTTTTCTAATATAAGTAATTAAAGATATAAATCTCCTTTTTGGCACTATAGCTTTTATTTATAACTACCTTCTGCTAAAGGGAGTGCCTTCAGGCAAAAAGCCACATACATGTGACTGACATAATGTAGTTCCCTTCTTTCAAGAACTGACTTCTGATGTTCTGTCTACTTTGATCACTCTACAGTGCCTTGAAATAGTTGAGTTAGGACAGTAACCTGCACTTTATATATTAAAAGATGTATGCCGTCTCTACCTAAATTGCACTAGGGGCAAAAGTGAAAGCAAAAGGACCAACTGGGAGTCAACTGCAATAGATCAGGCAAGTAGTGATTGGATGAGGTAATAGCAAAGAACTTTAGAACTCAACAGATATAGTAGGTGTTTTGAGTGTAGAGCTGAAATTGCTTTTCTGAACTCAGATGTTTTGTTTTAACCTTAATATTTTCATGGAGATTGACGGAAGAAACTCTGATTAAGAATACTGTGGAATTTGGAAGGAAAGCAGATTTTGGAAATGATGGTATTTCAGTTTAGTTATAATACAACTGAGATGTCTACTAAACATTCCAGTCTGGAGCACAGGGAGATTTTTCACCCTGGCTGTATAAATACAGGTGTCGTATCTTTAATAGATACTATTTAATGTGTAGAACTCTTTGAGATCACCTGAGGAAGTGAGGAGGCGTGACCCTTTTTTATAGTTCATGAAATGGAGGATGATCCAGCTAATGAGACTGAAAAGGGTCTGATGCTGAGGGAGAAGGAAAACCGAGAGAGTTGTGTCCTGGACACCAAGAAAAAATATTTTTTCCCCAAGGGACTGATTGAATCTACTAATGCTTAGAATTATTATATATAAAATCATCAACATATCGATTATACATATTTGGAGAATTCATGTTGAACAGGTTATTAACAGGTTTCCTTACTGTCAGGTGGATAAAGTATATACACAAACTATTTTGACCATGTGATTTTCCCCACTGAGGAGTATTATGATGAAATACTGTTCCCAGAAATAGTCTTAAGAAAATTCCCATTGAGAGTCACATTTCTTAAGGTCTCTGACAACATAAATCTGGGGTCTATGAAACTACTCTTCCAATTTCTATTTCAGTACCTCTTCTATATTAATATTTGAATTTTAAAATATAACCCAATGTGAAAGAATGATCCATCAAAAATTGTCATCCTTTTTTTAACTTTTTAAAACTTCCCTGGAGCTGTAAAATTTAAAATGACTTGAAGTTAGTAGAGGAATTTTGCAGTTGTAAATTTACATGGTGCTGGGGGCCAACTCAATTAGCTAAGAACTTACTTTCAAATTGTTACCAATTGGACCAATGGAGTATGACAGCTTTCCCCCTTCATTTCCATGTTTCTAGGGACAAGAGGTTGAAAGAAACATACTGAAAGACTAATTACATTTTAGAAAGATAGAGTGTTCTTTCTCTTCTTTTTAACATTAGTATGCAAAAGGGATTTATTTTTAATTTATAAAGAAGGGGCTACTGATTACATTAAACAGGGACACAAGTGAACTCTCTCTGTGCAAGCTGCAAGGAGAATTCTTTACTTCATGCTGATTCCAGCCTAGCTTCAATTCCTCTTCTGTTTTCAGAAAAAGCATATACATAATACCACACTGATAGTGTTTGCTTATGGTTCAAGCCTCCTAATTAAACCTGTAACAATATCTCTCAAAACTGCCTAGTTCTCTTAGCATTTATTAACAGCACTATCTTCAAATGCCATTTCCTTACCCTTTTATTTTAATCAATCAAAAATTTGTAAGTGTGCTTAACACTATTGTTGACTACCAGTTTGCTTTTTCTATTTAAGTTATTGAGGTGGCATCTGAGCATTGAAGATAAGGACTTCTTTTTCATTACAATTTCAACATCACTTGTGACAACTTGTGACAGTGTTGCCTATAACATGTGGAAGTGCTTCAGCACCTCATTGTGCTCCTGAAATATTACCAGGACAAATATTATCGCTGGTAATATTTATCATGGATAATTTCAAGATTATTTAAATTCTACATTTACAGCTGGTAATGGAATAATGGAAGCTCATAGTTCATAAGATTAACAAATTTTTAAAAATGCTAGCTCCAGTTATTTTTAGGGATTTTATAGGTCATATTGGGCTGAATTTGCTAGTCATTTCTTGGTAGGGTATATGTGAATCGATGTAAAGGTGGCAACCTTGAACAGGAAAAAAAGAGCACATGTCAAAAATTGAATCAGAGTGTAGACTTTTTCCTACTTCCCTCAAGACTTTAGGCTTCACATTTTGTGTTCTCTACATGAGAGCCAGAGACCATGTTGGCATTTTGGCTGTCAAATCAGTCTGAGGCAGAGACTCAGTGAATGATCTATTTCTTTAGGAGATAACAGTAAAATCTGATCAGATACAGAAATGTATTAAATGTGGCCTGTTTTGAAATTGAAAACTTTTAAAAGACTTTAAGTTTTTCAGGACGTTGAAGATCAATAAGCCTCACCAAATGCTTAATAGTTTTGTGATTTTTTTAAGCCAACGTAGTTTATGTAAACATAAATCTCCTACCCTCTAAATATAATAATCATTTATTGCTAAAGATTTATCATCAATTTAATTGCTTCTTAAAGTGAAAATAAAAACTAAATTTAATATACACACTAAAAAAATAAGACTGTCCTGATTACAGAAATGTTAAATGTGAAGAAAAAGTACAACTTAGAATTGAGAAAATATTATACAACAAATCAGGGCTAATTATTTTCAAAAGATTGATCAAATGCTTTATAGATCCCTTTAAATATCGTGTTCCTTTTGTGTGTATATATATATACACATATATATGTATATATGTATATATATATGTAATACATATATATGTATTCATATATATGTATAACATATATATATATTTTAATTTCAATTTAAAACACTCCATTTTTAGATACATAAAATTCACTTACATTATTTGCCCCCAAGAACGTACTTACTCTACAAAGCAAGGCTGAAATTTGCCAGCTATTTATGTCCTAGGGGATTAAATTCAGATGCATTATCCATTTTGCAAAACCTTTCCCAGAGATATGGATATTTAAATGTGTTTTGAGTGTGCATAATTCCTTATAGGTACACACTACCTGCACTGAGGATATGTGTAGATACTGAGGAGGAACAGTGTGCGTGTAACTATCATCTCATCTGACAGTGGTATAGATGTTCTTTTTCTATCACTGACAAAAGAGTAAAGATCGTCAGTTTGGCATTACTTTAAGCTTCAATGCAGTGTGACTTGATAACAAGTCTTTGTATACTTCAATATATTTGTGTATTTTTTATATGTTTCCATTTGATTTACATTTTATTTTTTATATATTTCCTATATATTTCATTTGCTTTATATTTCATTTGTCCAACCTGGTAAGTCTGATTTTGAATAAGCATACAGGCTTATTGTCAGTAAGATTTAAGTGGCAGAGTTAGTGTTCCTGTGGGACTCATTGATAGGAGATGATGTAAAGTAGTCACTGGTTTGAGTATTTGCCTTAGGTAGTGTCACAATCAAATTTGAAATAGTATGTTGAATAATACCTGTTTCTATGGAGAAGAGCAAATTGACAGTGTAGCAATGCTGTGATAATTTCACAGAAAAGGTACAATTTCCATGTTTCAGATGTATCTCCTGATAAACACAATGAAGTATACAAGACATGTCTTTATTTTTTCCATCAAATTACATTTGATTAAGACACATCCTCCTGGGCAGGAAATTCAATCTTGTTATCTTGAATAGGGCAGCAGAGAGGATCTTTTTCTAGTGAAGCACCTAGAAAATGTGGATTGTTTCCTTTCTTCTATATTCAAACCATCACAGTCACCAATAAGAACGTTATTTCCCAAGTTTATGTCATCCTTTGAAGACACGTGGTTCAGTCCTCTCTGGGATAAGAACTTTTGTCACTGTGGACAAAATTTTAGTAACTGAAATCAAGCCCATTTGGCCCATAACTTAGCCGTTTTCCTCTAAGAACCTGGCAATCCCCTAGGGCCTAGGCTACTGAGAAAAATACAGGATGCCAAGTTCAATGTGAATTTCAGATAAAGAGCACATTTTTTGGCTTATGTTGAAAATATTGTCCAGTATACACTTATATTAAACATATATTATTTATCAGAAATTCAAATGTAATTGAATGTCCTGTATTTTTATTTGCTAAGCCTAGCAACCCCCTGAGACATAATCAGTGAGTAGTATAAGGCCCTCAAGAAATCAAGAACACTTCTTCCTGGGCTTGGGGGAAAACTCTGCCTCTCTCTATGTCTGCCTATTCCTTCAAGGTAAACACTCCCTTCGGTAGTACTGAACTGACACTTTCAACCAAGGCCAAGCTTGGCAATCTCAAATGCCTGCAGATTGCATACTGTAACATACAGGGCTAAAGTAGGCCCAGAGGGGAAACTATTATTAATCATTTAACAGAGGCAGCTGAAATTAAGCTCTAGCCAGGTATAGCCCGTGATGCTGGCCTAGTGTTGCTCTAAAATGCAAACCCAGACTTTTTTTATGGGCAGTCTCCTTACATTTAAATACTAGCAGCAAATCAAAATAATTTCTAAAATGAAAATAAATAACCAGCAAGTGACCCTCAGTCCAAAGTTTTTAACCTTCATTATAGAATTACACACTCAAGATTTTCTCTAACCTGCTTCAGATTTCAGTTCTGCAACAGAAACCTCGCCTGAGTTGAGAGCTCAGAAAGCCCTATTATGAAACAAAACATGAATAACAAAACAAAACAAAAGCAAAACATAATACAGCTCAAGTGCCTCTGTGTACTAGAATGATGAAATAGCATGTAAAAGATTCACTGACTTGAGAAGTTGAAAGTGAATCATGTAGCATCAAAGCTTTATTTCAAAATTGGTTAGTACTTGTTTTATAGACCGAGAGGAAATCAATAGCACTGTGATGTTCACATAATGTCCCAGAATATTTGGAAGGGTTTTCAAGCTAATGAAACAAAGATAAAAATGAAAATAGTTTACCTTACCTTCTAAATCATACACACGTGATTTTTTTTAATTCAATAAGATGCTATTTTCTGTTCCCAATTTTGTCTTATGATAGCATTAAACTAACGTCTCACATTTTTTTTTTGAGTATAACTGACACACAATGTTACATTAGTTTCAAGTGTACAACATAGTGATTCAAAATCTCTATACACTATGCTATGCCCACCACAAATGCAGCCACCATCTGTCATCATACGCTGCTATTACAATACCACTGACTATATTCCCTACGTTGCGCCTTTTATTCTGTGACTTAATCATTCCAAAATTGGAAGCCTGTATCTCCCACTCCCCTCCTCTCTGGCAACCTCTGTTTGTTCTATGTTTTTATATTTCTAATTCTGCTTGTTGTATGTTTTTTATTCATTTATTTTTTAATATTTCACATATGAGTAACAAATGGTTTTCAGCTTTCTCAATCTGGAAAGTCTCCTATCCTTCAATTTGTTTTGAAGACTTATTTTTCATATAAAAGTTTTGGTTATTTACATAGTAATATCATTAGTTTCTGAGTGAAATTCTGCCTTTGTCACTCTTTCCTCTGATATATACAGAGTTCGTAATTGTGTGACAAGTAGTAGTAAGTGTAGCTTTCTTTTAAATGCAAATAAGATAAATCTAATTTCATATGTACATTACAATAATCACCTTGGCAACTGGACATAACAAGTGAATATTTCTAAGCAGTTTATTTCCCTCATTCTAAGGTAAAAGTTATTTAAAAAGCTAGGTGAATATAATGAAGAAATGGAGAATGCCTGGTTAAATATTTGTGCTTATTTAGAAACCTGCTTTGAAAGTCAAAACTTGGGAGAGACCTCAACAGCTTTATCTAAAAATACTAAATAAATAAACAGCACAGATACTTCAAAGTCAGTTGACTCTTTTTTGAACATGAGGCAAAGATTCACCTTATGAGAATCAATATTTAGCCAACAAGATAATGGCTTGGTGACGAGTATAACAATGAGGTAAAAAACAATTATATGTTTAACCCCAAATACAATCTACTTCATTCACTGAGATCTTATTCTACACCAGTCATTGTGCCACATGCTTTTGATATAATGTTTAATAATATCCTTGATGCCATCAAGGGATTCAGTTTTTTTTCTCTTCTTTTCTTTCTTTTTTTTTTTTTTTGTAGGACAGCAATAAGTGAACAGGTTATTACAATCTTCTGTAATACAATTATAGTTAATTACAATCTTCTGTAATTGGTGGGGGGATGCTGGTTGCTATGGGTGCATATAGGAGGGACATCAAGCACACATGATGTCTCAAATCTTTATAGTGGAATTTATTTTAATGTATCTGAAAAGAACATTTCCTAGGGGTGTTGCTTATTGAAAATGCCATGAGACATACAGAAAGGAGAAATGGGGTATATATAGGTCTGTGTCCTTAGCACAATCCAGAAATGTATTTTACCATGCATGCGGATACTTTTTTTTTAAATGTTTATTTACTTTTGAGAGAGAGAAAGCAAGTGAGCGAGAGAGCGTGTTAGCAAGGGGGGGGTCCGGGGGGGGGAGGGTGCGGGGGGAGAGGGAGAGAGACGGGGACAGAGGATCTGAAGCTGGCTCCGCACTGCAGCAGGCAGCCAGGCTTGAACTCACAAACCATGAGCTCATGCACTCAACAGACTGAGCCACCTGGGTGCCCCCATGCTGGTATACTTTTGTAAGAGAAGACACTATTAATATTTACATTGTGGTATCAGAATTAACCTAAAATGCCCCAAGAAATATAGGGCATATGGTCATCTTATGCATGTTCCATTCTAGCTCAGCCCCAGAAAGAGTAGCTAAATCCTTTCCTGCATTCCAGATCTACTCTGTTTTACAATAAAATGGTTAATTTAGAGTTTGACATGTAAATATATACCATTCTTACCTATGGGATGTCACAGAAGTCTTTGTTATTGAATTTTAGTTAGAACACTAAACACGTGTAAGGTGACTGGGAAGTTATTTCTAGCTGCAGACCATGATAGGTTTTCCTCAGTCTAGTAGACATTGTCTAGAAATCAGTTTTTTAGATTCCAAATTAAATCTCTACCTCTTTTTTCAGATGTCTGCAAAAGGTAAGCTTATTCTTTGCATGCTGTCTATTCAATCTTAAAGTCATGGAAAATACTATGTAGCCCAACACAGTAATATATAAAAGAAAGAGAAATATGCCAACCCTGCATGATTAAGGCAAAGAAACAAATAAGGTAATACTGTTATCTGAGTTGGAAAAAGCCTCTGCTAATGGTTTCTGCTCATCTCAGCTATTCAACACACCTGAATAGTGTAATAGAAATTATTATTTCATGCCTTCTTTTTCCATCTTCCTTGACAAATGTATCTGAAACGCTTACTGTCCCACAAAAGTAATGGCCATTTATTAAACAAAATATGTATTATTAACAATAATGGCAAAATAATTTTTTTGGCGGAAACCCAACTATTCCATTATACTTGACACTTGCTTACTGGTGTGATATCTGGTGCATTTAATAATAGCTAATGAGATGTTAGTGTTTACGAAAACATGCATAATTTATTGTAGGTGTTCAAGGACAACAGAATAATTTTACTCTTTCAATTATAATAAATTACTTTAAATAAAACACATACAACAATCCTACTCAAATGATTTTGTGGACACTTTTCATACCATGTGATTTATTTTAATATTCCATTTACAGGTAACAATTGTGAATAGCTCCTATTTAGCTGGTAGAAAAAGTGAGTCACTGTAAGCTGTGACAGGCCTAAGGTCATTACAATTCACTTTCTTCTAATACTTTGCTACTGCATCTTCCTCAAAAATTCTTGTAGAATTCTCTAAGTTTATACTTTGTTGAAGCCACTTATTTTGTAGTGAAGATGATAATGATGTTATAAAACAGAAACAAAATATGTCTGTTATAAGAAAGATACAACTGTAACTGAAAGTTTTAGAATGTTGAAAAAATAGTCTTACTGAAAAATAGGTTTGTTGAAATTAAACTTTTGATGAAATTTAAATTCTTTATTTTCTATAAAATCTGCCCCCAAAAGTCATTGATCAAATATTCAAGGTTAACATCTATTGATAAGGTTCCCACAGGATCACAAATTCTGGGAGACATGACAGAGGCTTTATAGGTCATTTATTTTCAGTGGTTTAGAAGTCTTTGTGTTAAAACTTCTCCATATAAAATCTGAGAGCAAAATATTAGTCATTAAGTTATTTGAAAATACTTATCAAACTAGTTTGATAAGCATATGTGCAGATCAATTTATGGAGACTATCGAATTCTGTCTGGCATTTACAATTAGTTGATCTTTCATGGAAGTTACAAAAGAGGAATGAGAATAGTCATTGTGTGATGGTTAATTTTAGTGCCTACTTGACCAGACTATGGGTACTCAGATAATATTTCATTGGATATTATTCTGGGTATGTCCGTCAGAGTGTTTCTGAATGAGATTAACTTTAGTTGGTAGACTAAGTAAAGACTACCTGCCCCAGTATGGGCAGGCTTCATGCAATCTATTACCACCCTAAATAAAACAAAAGGTAGGGTAAGGGGAGAATCTTTCTGCCTGACTTTTTTCAAGCTGGGACATTGGTCTTTCCCTGTACTTGTCTGAAACTTAAATTAGTGAAAGAAAATTCTCCTGGATCTCAGGCCTTTACACTTGCACTGGAACAATACCAATAGCTATCCTGGGTGTTCGGCTTGCAGAAGGCAGATCTTAGGGGACTTCTGAGCATTCCGTAATCATGTGAGGCAATTCCTCTGATATCTCTCTCTCTCTCTCTCAGACACACATATGTGCACACATATTTATAATTATATATATACATATACGCTTATATGTATACATATGTATATATATGAAGATATATAAGAACATATATATGAGGAACATATATATGAAGAAGATACATATATGAATACTAGTTCTGTTTGTGGAATTCTGATTAATACAAACTGAGATATAGCTGTTCTTTTATTAAATTTTTAATTAAATCATATACATTAAAATAAGTGGTGTGGGTTCTGTTTCCTAACTAGTCTCTGACTGATAGAGCTCCTTTTTATTTATTCTGCCTATTATAACCTATTAAAATTAATTTTTCTAACCAACTTCCCATTATTGCTAAAAGCATAGAACATTCTTAATTTAGTAAAATACAAATTGTTTTGCCAATATACTGTTAATATTAGAATACTTTAGAAGGGGCGCCTGGGTGGCTCAGTCGGTTGAGCGGCCGACTTCGGCTCAGGTCACGATCTCGCGGTCCGTGAGTTCGAGCCCCACGTCCGGCTCTGTGCTGACAGCTCAGAGCCTGGAGCCTGTTTCAGATTCTGTGTCTCCCTCTCTCTCTGACCCTCCCCTGTTCGTGCTCTGTCTCTCTCTGTCTCAAAAATAAATAAACGTTAAAAAAAAAAATAGAATACTTTAGAAAACTTTAACTCCATTTATTCCCTCACCTTTTACATTTTTGTCATGTTAATTTTTATATATTTCAAACCAGATAACATATCATTTTCATATTTTGTACAGTCATTAGTCTTTTATATTTACCCGCACATTTAACTTTCTTTTTCTTACATTTAGTGTTTCCTGTTGAGATCATTTTCCTTCTTCTTGAAAACTCTTTAGAACTCTTTTTAAATTTATTTTTGAGGGGTAGGAGGGACAGAGAGAGGTGTACAGGATCTGAATCATGACAGAGCAGACCCCAATGCGGGGCTCCAAATTTAACAAACCACGAGATCATGACCTGAGCCAAAGCCAGTCGCTTAATCAAACTGAGCCACCCTGGTGCCCCAGACATTTTTTAAGAAGAGTTTTTCTGGAGAGGAATTTCCTCAGTTTTTTGTTTTTCTGAAGTCATTTTCATTTACCTTCACTTTGGAGCGATATTTTACTGTGTATAGAGTTTTCAGGGGGCTTCTCTTTTCTTTGGGCACTTGGAAGTGGACCTTCTATTATATTATACCCTGACATCCAAAATCTTCCTCTCAGATCTTTCATTCCTTGGAACCTTAGCCTTAATTTTCACTACATCAGCAGTCCTCCACTACTATTAAACAAATGGTTTATTCATTTTAATTGGATTTTCTGGTCACTTTTCATTTATATGGTTATGTTCATAAACAAACGAACAAACAAACAAAAAACAAAAAAAACCCAGAGTGGAATCAGTATAAATGAATAAAATGAATAAAGGTTGATTTTTTTCTTATTTTCTAGTCTAAATACCTATAGCATATTGAGTGGCATTAAATAGGTAAGGTCTTCAAATGATAAAAGAAAGCAATAAAATAATAGACTTTTTATTAAATATATTGAAAATTCAGTTTTTTCTTCTATTAACACGTAAAACAGTAATTTTTCTCTTAGAAAGTAAAATGTGCTTGGGAAAGCTGCAGAAGAGTAACTTTTCCCCACCATTATGATGACATTAATGTGAAATGCTTATGCAGTAAATACCTAACAGAAATTGAGAAGACCTAATTTATTACAACTTAGCACCTCTATTATTGCAATTGGTATAAAAATGAATTAAGAACTCTTAATCATGGAAAACAGGAAATTGTCATTTAGGTTAGTGGTAACTAACCACTCATAGGGAAGAGTTGCCCAGGCAGACATTTTGGATTACTTTCATTTCCAGTTCTGTTAGGAAAATCTATTAAACCTCTCCTACAAGAGAGACGACTCCTTTAAGGCTACATAACTAGCAGCTGGGCAGAAGTTGATGTCAAGGAGTTTACAGTAAAGAATAATACAGCTACTTAATATGCATAATTCCTGAATCTAACTCTGGCCAACTTGCCAGGAAACCTTCTCCTCTGTAGAATATCTAATCTCAGTAAATGGAAAACCCATATTTCTAGATCCTCAGGTAAAAAGAAAAATCTTGGAGACTTATTTTTATAAGTCTTTTTCTTATACTCTATATCTAATGCATCGATTAATCTTATATCCTTATAGAGTTAAAGACTTTGGGATGTTGATAGTTACTCCTACCATGTGTCTTTAATGTATGCTAGTATTGAAGACCTTTGTGAGATATGATGTAGACTACAACAAATAAATTGGCTTTGTACTTGGAACCTGAATAGGACTCTCCTTATTTAGTGCAATTTTACTTGATAGTGTTTTAAAATAATTCTATCCTGCTTCGGGGAGGTGAAGTACTTAATACGCTTTGTTAAAGGTTCCAAAGATTCACCTGTTAAAAGCTTACACACATACCTTCTGACTATTTATGAAAAACATGCAGGTATCATAGCCCACACAACAATGCCACGCTGTTCTGAAAATGTTTTAATTGGTTCCACTCTTAATTCAGACACTTGGAACTTCCTAGAACCATAAAAATGTTGGGTCTGGAATAAACAATTTATTTCTCAAGTAAAGATTTAATTTCCCTCTGACTTTCTACTTCATTAAAACAAGTTCCATTCTGGAATGTCTTATAATTATTGTTTAATGACTTTCATTGTTGTATTTATTGTGCTTATCACTAATGGAAGTTACTTCTCATTTGCTCTTATAAAGTATTTATTTCATAGGATGTAGACATTTAATTGATTTTGCATGGTCTTTGAGGTTTCTTAACTTTAGGTAACATAAGTTTTCCAAAGCACTATATTTTACCACAGAGATATTTAATATTTTAAAGGAAAATATCTACATTTTTTGAAATGTTAAATAAAAACCCATATCAAATTCCTTAGCATGAAAAAAGATGTGTGATATTCCTAATGATTTTTTTAAAATATGAAATTTATTGTCAAATTGGTTTCCATACAACACCCAGTGCTCATCCCAACAGGTGCCCTCCTCCGTACCCATCCCCCACCCTCCCCTCCCTCCCACCCCCCATCAACCCTCAGTGTGTTCTCAGTTTTTGTTTTTTTTTTTAATTTTTTTATGTTCATTTATTTTTGAGAGAGAGAGACAGACACAGAGTGTGAATGGGGGAGGGCAGAGAGAGAGGGAGACACAGAATCCGAAGCAGGCTCCAGGCTCTGAGCTGTCAGCACAGAGCCCAACGCAGGGCCTGAACCCACGAACCGTGAGATCATGACCTGAGTCGAAGTCGGCCGCTTAACCGACTGAGCCTCCCAGGCGCCTCTTAAGAGTCTCTTATGTTTTGGCTCCCTCCCTCTCTAATCTTTTTTTTTCCTTCCCCTCCCCCATGGTCTTCTGTTAAGTTTCTCAGGATCCACATAAGAGTGAAACCATATGGTATCTGTCTTTCTCTGTATGGCTTATTTCACTTAGCATCACACTCTCCAGTTCCATCCACATTGCCATAAAAGGCCAGATTTCATTCTTTCTCATTGCCAAGTAGTATTCCATTGTGTATATAAACCACAATTTCTTTATCCATTCATCAGTTGATCGACATTTAGGCTCTTTCCATAATTTGGCTATTGTTGAAAGTGCTGCTATAAACATTGGGGTACAAGTGCCCCTATGCAGCAGCACTCCTGTATCCCTTGGGTAAATTCCTAGCAGTGCTATTGCTGAGTCATAGGATAGGTCTATTTTTAATTTTTTGAAGAACCTCCACACTGTTTTCCAGAGCGGCTGCACCAGTTTGCATTCCCACAAACAGTGCAAGAGGGTTCCCGTTTCTCCACATCCTCGCCAGCATCTATAATCTCCTGATTTGTTCATTTTAGCCACTCTGACTGGCGTGAGGTGGTATCTGAGTGTGGTTTTGATTTGTATTTCCCTGATGAGGAGAGACATTGAACATCTTTTCATGTGCCTGTTGGCCATCTGGAGGTCTTCTTTAGAGAAGTGTCTATTCATGTTTTCTGCCCATTTCTTCACTGGATTATTTGTTTTTCAGGTGTGGAGTTTGGTGACCTCTTTATAGATTTTGGATACTAGCCCTTTGTCTGATATGTCATTTGCAAATATCTTTTCCCATTCTGTTGGTTGCCTTTTAGTTTTGCTGATTGTTTCCTTTGCAGTGCAGAACCTTTTATCATCACGAGGTCCCAATAGTTCATTTTTGCTTTTAATTCCCTTGCCTTTGGGGATGTGTCAAGTAAGAAATTGCTGTGGCTGAGGTCAAAGAGGTTTTTTCCTGCTTTCTCCTCTAGGGTTTTGATGGTTTCCTGTCTCACATTCAGGCCCTTTATCCATTTTGAGTTTATTTTTGTGAATGGTGTAAGAAAGTGGTCTAGTTTCATTCTTCTGCATGTTCCTGTCCAGTTCTCCCAGCACCATTTGTTAAAGAGACTGTCTTTTTTCCATTGGATATTTTTCTTGCTTTGAAAGAATATCCAAGGATGAATTTTATAACTCTAAAAAATAAAGATGATTTTAAAAATAATTGGGTCTTAGTTTAGAGGAGGAGAAAAGGGAAATCTATACATTTAGTGAGAAATTCATACTTTCTTATAAAGTATGTGCATCTTCATTGATATATCACTATACTCTATCCCTTTTGGCACTGGAAGTATATTTTGTTGACTGTGACCAAGAAAACTACAATGGGGGTGCCTGGGTGACTCAGTCAGTTAAGCATCCAACATCCAACTCTTGATTTCCACTCACATCGTGATTTAAGGGTTCATGGGATCGGGCCCTGCACTGTGCTCTGAACTGACAGCATGGAGCCTGCTTGGGATTCTTTCTTTCTGTTTCTCTACCCCTCTCACTTGCACATAAGCATGTGCACTCTCTCTCTCTCTCATAATAAATAAGTAAATGTTAAAAAAAAGAATACTACAATGAAAATGATTGTTTTAAAGATGATGGCCTCATATTTACTGATGATTTCTAAACGTAGATTATTAATCTTAATCATTATGAAAATTATTTAATGATACCTAAGAATCCCTAAGAAGAAGAGGGATTCTTTTAAAAAATATACAAAAGTACAAGATGAAAGGTATGGGAAAAAGGTAACATGGATAATTCTATGGATTTTAAAATTCATTTAATGGACACCACAAAGGGACAAAATTAACAGAAAAAAAAGGTTAGAAACAAAATATATAAAACAGAAAATGTCTTAAGCTGATAAAATACATGAACCTTTGAGCTAAAAATCCACACAGAATGTCAAGATTAATCCTTTTAAAGATTTCCACCTAATAAAATTTACAATCCTAAAATTATCCATAAGGGAAAGAAAATTATTTCTATAAAAAGTACAATTTAGATAGCCATCAGTCACAGCCACACACTAGAATATGTTAAATGTAGATTAATAGATGTCTTCTAATTTCTGAGGAAAAAAATTTTGAAGCTAAAAATCCAAATTCTGTTAAGCTCTCAGTCACTGTAAAAAAATATGTAGATCTCTTTATACAAAAGGAGCTAGGGAATTAGTTTCCAAAATATTCTTCCTGAAAGAATTACTCAAAGAAAAACTCAAAGTTTTAGTGAGACAAATAGAGAAACAAAATAAAGCAAAAAAATAAATTATCAGTAGTGTTTACCATTCCTAGAAATCTGGAACAAGGGAGATGTACAGGAAAGTAAATTCTAGGGATGTGAATAGATCAGAGCTATGGATGAGACACTAGTGGACAATAATAAGAATGATTACTCCAGCCTAAGGGGAGAAATGTGAAAAGCATTCTTCATTGCCCAGCTCAAGATCCAACCAGAATGATATATGAAGTAAGAACCAGAGGCAGACTTTTTAGCCGGGAATTCATATTTCCATGTGGCCAGTGTTAGGCCATCCTTGAACCAAAGCACAGTAAAAGGTAGAAAAATGGGAAACATGATACTAAATTAGAAAAAATAAATAAATTCCAATTCTAATTCTCCAGAAAATAAGACCAACATTAAATTTCAGTTTCTTTTTCTAAACCCCAGTGCTATTTCTTTAGTCTACTTCTTTATGTCATCGTTCTTAATCTATAGCAATATACTCTTCTTCCCTTAATATTTCTCATGATTATACAACTGTGATCTTCCAGAAACACACATCCAAATATCGTATTCCTCAGCATGACATCTGTATTTTCTTTCTCTCTAACCCAACCATGTTTCATTCAGAATTAACTTCAAACTCAACTAATAAACCAAATGACTTTTGATGTCTTGTTTCAGACTACCTTACCAGCTTCATCTCTTGGTATATCCTTTCATTTGGTCATTTTTCCAGTCAAATATATACTGCCTTGATTGTAATTCCCTGAATGTTTTCTCACCCTCCCCCACCTATTTCTTCTACCATCACTTTTTTCACAGAGTATTGATATAAGCTTTGCTGGGTTCCAAAAAAATACTGGGTTTGGGGCCTGAGGAGTCAACTTTCTTAGCCAATAGGACTCAGAAAATGGTAAAAAAATTAATAATAATTTAAATACTTTGGCCGGGGGAAAGATGGGATGAAGAGTTCACAAATAAGTAAAAAAAGAGTATCAGAGTAGGAACCACTTGAAAAACATGAGGAAGGTCCACTATGATGACTATGAAAATGTTTTTTTGTTTCATATACAACAATACATTAAAAAAATCATTTACCACAATCAAGTAGGATTTAACCCTGGGATGTTATGGTGGTTCAAAATTCATAAATCAATCAACATGCTACAACACATCAGCCAGAGAAGAATAAAAATCATATGATAATTTCAATAGATTTAGAAAAAGCATTTGACAAAGTACAAATTCACTCATGACAAAAGCCCTCAACAAAATATGTTTATAGGGAACATACCACAACATAAGAAAGGCCATATATGAAAAACCTGCAGGTAACATCATACTGAATAGGGTAAAACTGATCTTTTCCCTTAAGGTCAGGAATAACAGAGGGATGTCTACTCTCACCACTTTTATTCAACACAGTACTGGAAGTAGTAGCCACAGTAATCAGACAAGAAAAAGAAACAAAAGGCATCCAAATTGGTGAGGAAGAAGTAAAACTCTCACTGTTTGCAGATGACATGATACTATATATAAAAAAACCTTAATGACTCCACAAAAAAACCATTAGAATTGATAAACAAATTCAGTAAGGTCACAGGAAACAAAATCAATATACAGAAATCTACTGTATTTCTATACATTAATAATGAAGTAGCAGAAAGAGAAGTTTGGAAAACACTCTCATTTACAATTGTACCAAAAATAATAAAATGCCTAAGAATAAATGTAACCAAGGAAGTTAAAGACCTGTGCTCTGAAAACCATAAAACACTGATGCAATGAATTGAAGATAACACAAACACATGGAAAGCTACCCCATGCTGATGGATTGGAAGCACAAATATTGTTAATGTGTCCATACTACACAAAGGAATCTACAAATTATTGCAATCCTTATTAAAATAAATTTGTATGGAACCATAAAAGATTGAATAGCAAAAGCAATCTTGGAAAGCAAGGACAAAACTGGAGGTATCACAATCCCAGATTTCAAGATATACTACAAATCCATAGTAATTAAAACAGTATGGTATGGGCACAAAAACAGACATAGATCAATGGAACATAAGAGAGAGCCCAGAAATAAACCCATAATTATGTGCTTTATTAATCTTAGACAAATGAGGGAAGAATACACAATGGGAAAAAAGACAGTCTCTTCAACAAAGGGTGTTGGAAAAACTGAACAGCTGCAAGCAGAAGAATGAAACTGGACCACTTTCTTATGCCATACACAAAAATAAATTCAAAATGGATTAAAGACCTAAATGTGAGACGTGAAACCATAAAAATCCTAGAAGAGAGCACAGGCAGTAATTTCTCTGATGTGAACAGCAACAACATATTTCTAGATATGTCTCTTGAGGCAAGAAAAACAAAAGAGAAAATACATTATTGGGACTACATCAAAATAAAAAGGTTCTGTGCAGCAAAGGAAGCAATCAACAAAACTAAAAGACAACATACTGAATTGAAGGAGGTATTTGCAAAGGACATGTCAAATAAAGAGTTAGTCTTCAAAATATATAAAAAAACTTACACAACACACACACACGCGTGCACACACACACACACACACACACACACATACACAATCCAATTAAAAATGGGCAAAGAAAAAAAAATGGGCAGAGGACCTAAACAGACATTTTTCCAAAGAAGACATACAGATGGTCAACAGCATAAGATGCTCATTATCACTACTCATCAGGGAAATGCAAATCAAAACCATGAGATATCATCTTTTACCTGTCAGAATTCCTAAAACAAAAAACACAAGAAACAAGTGTTGGTGAGGATGTGAAGAAATGGGAACCCTCATGCACTGTTGGTGGGAATGCAATCTGGTGCAGCCACTGTGGAAAACAATATGGAGGTTCCTCAAAAAATTGAAAATTTAACTCCCATATAACCCAGGAATTTTACTATTGCATATTTACCCAAAGAACACAAAAACACTAATTCAAAAAGCTATATCACCCCTACGTTTACTTCAGCATTATTTACAATACCTAAATTATGGAAACAGCCGAAGTGTCCACCAATAGATGAATGGTTAAAGAAGTGGTATATATGTACAATAGAATATTACTCAGCCATAAAAACAATCAAATCTTGCTATTTGCAACAACATAGAATGATCTAGAGAGTATAATGCAAAGTGACATAAATCAGTCAGAGAAAGCCAAATACCATATGATTTCACTCATGTGCAATTTAAGAAAGAAAACAAATGAACAAATTAAAAAAGAGATAAACCAAGAAATCAACTCTTAACTATAGAGAACAAACTGTGGCTACCAGAGGGGAGATGGGAGACATGGGTGTAATAGGTGAAGGGGATTAAGAGTACACTTAGCAAAATGAGCACTAAGTAATGTACAGAACTGTTGAATCACTATATTGTACATCTGAAACTAATTAAACACTGTATGTTGATGATACCGGAATTAATTTATTTTTTTAAATCATGTCATTTGTGAATAAAGACAGTTTTACTTCTGGGCACCTGGGTGGCTCAGTCGGTTGAGCGTCTGGCTTCAGCTCAGGTCATGATCTCACAGTTTGTGGGTTTGAGCCCCGCATCGGGCTCTGTGCTGACAGCTTAGAGCCTGGAGCCTGCTTCTGATTCTGTGTCTCCCTCTCTCTCTGCTCCTCCCCCGCTCATGTCTCTCTCTCTCTCTCCTTCAAAAATAAATGAAAACATTAAAAATTTTTTTTAAAGTAAAAAAAAAAAGGTAGTTTTACTTCTTCCTTTCCAATCTAGATGAATTTTTCTTACCTGATTGTAATGACTAAAAGCTCCCATGCAATGTTGATTAAAGTGGTGAGTGGATATCCTGTGTTCCTGGTATTACAGAAAAAGCAGTCTTTTGTCATTAAATATTACATTACCTTACATTTTTTTACAGATGCCCTTTATCAAGTTGAGGAAGTTCTTTTCTATTTCTAGTTTTCTGTGAGAGTTTATCATACATGGATATTAGCTTATGTGAAATACTTCTGTGTCTGTTGAAATAATTGTGTTTTTTATCCTTTATTCTGTCAATATTAATATTATATAAATTGATATTTTCAAATTTTAAACTAACTTTGCATACCTGGAAGAAACCCAACTTGGTCATGGTATAATTCTTTTTATGTGTTGCTGGATTTTGTTTGCTAGTATTTTATTGAGAATTTTTTTAGATCTATACTAATAAGGATGATCTCTAGTTTTATTTTTTCATAACATCTTAGTCTGCCTTTTGTATTGGAGGAATGCTGGCCTCTTAGAATAAGCTGGGAAGTATTCCCTCTTCCTCACTTTTCTGTAAGAATTTGTGATGTATCCGTGTTATTTCCTCTTAAATTTTTTGACAGATTTCATCAGAGAAATATCTGGGCACAGGCTTTTCTTTTCTTTGTGGGTCTGTTTTAAATTACTAATTCAATTTCTCATGTGATTTCTTTATTTACAAACTTGTAAAGTGATCAGAAGCTTGTGCCAGAATACAAATCAATTAATTGCTTCCTTCTTTAAATTTTTTTTCAAAGTTGGCTAAACTAAACAGTATACTTAATGAAGTAATTGGTTTACGATCTGGTGCATGTTTCTGAAGTCATTATTGATAATAACAAATATTTCATGTATGGGTAACTGTCCTTGGATCACATTTTGAGTAGCAATGATCTACAGTATGAAGACAGGATTAATATAGACACTTTGGAAGCAACTTGATAATGTGAGCTACTTAAAACAATAAAGGAAGGATTTATTATGTTTTGCTGGGATGTATCATTGTCATAGTCCATTTGGGCTGCTATATCACAGACTAATAGGCTTATAAACAACAGAAAATTATTTGTCACAGTTCTGGAAGTTGGAAAGTCCAAGGTCAACATGTTGACAGATTCACTGTCTGGTGAAGATCCATTTCCTGGTTCAAAAAGGTCGTCTTTTCACCATAACCTCATATGATAGAAAAGGTAAGGGAGTTCTCTGGGGTCTCTTTTATAAGGCCACTAATTTCATTTGTGAAGTTTCCACCTTCATGACCTAATCACTTGCCAAAGGCCCACCTCCAAATAAAATCACTTTGGGCATTAGGGTTTAACATGAGTTTGGGGAGGTCACAAATAGTCTATAGCAGTCATGGAACCTAAGGATAGAGATATGGCCAGGTCTCAGGTAGGGTCTGGAATAATGAGCTGGAAAATGCTATAAACCAGAAATACATTTCTTTTCTCTCTCTCTTATCTTTTGTTGTTGTTTTCCTGATTAACTTTCCCAGCTTCTTTTTCACATGGTACAACGTAACCACCTGAAGATTTCCAGCATGAATATGTGTCTATTTGTCCCAATGATGTCCACTTCCTATACATGAACTCTATCATATACTGCAAACATGTTTGGTGTCTCCAACATGTTGGTGGCTCCCCAGTGATGATAAAAGAGGCACGCAGCAGAGAAGACAGGTGGGCAGACACTACCAAAGCGTATCCTATTTAAATTTTAATATGATTCCTCTTAAAAATTACTTTTGGGAAGCATGTGGGTGGCTCAGTTGGTTAAGTGTCTGACTGTGGCTCAGGTCTCACTGTTCGTGGGTTTGAGCCCTGCATTAGGCTCTCTGCTGTCAGCGCAGAGCCTGCTTCAGAGCTTCTGTTTCCCTCTCTCTCTGCCCCTCCTCCACTCGCACACACACTCTCTTTTTCTCTCTTAAAAATAAATAAACATTAAAAAAATTACTTTTGAAATTTGTCTTAAGAACTTGTGGTCCAGGGGCACCTGGGTGGCTCCGTTGGTTAAGCTACCAACTCTTGATTTTGGCTCAGGTCATGATCTCAGGGTTCGTGAGATCAATCCTCATGTCGGGCTCTGCACTACCACTGCAGAGACTACTTGGGATTCTCCTTTTCCCTCTCTCTCTCTACCTCTCTCCTGCTTACTCTCTCTCTCTCTCAAAAATAAATAAACTTAAAAAAGAAAACACTTGTGGTCCATTACTTTAAAAGTGTCCAATGCAGGTAGATCATGCAGGGTAAAATTCACTTTTTAGCATATTTAATCTTATTTGAACTTGCATTTGAATCCATTGGGCTATCTGACTAGGTTTGTAGCCTTTAGTTGAAAAAATTATTATATAATTTATTATATGGTTTGTACTAAAATGTAATCAGTCTGATTTTCTGTTTGTTACAAATTACTCAAAATTTACTAAAGAAGAGTCTCAAAACATTTGAGTGATGAAGAAATGTATAAACTCCCAAGTGCATGGTTTAAAAGGACAATGTTTAGGGGCGCCTGGGTGGCTCAGCTGATTAAGCGTTGGAATCTTGGTTTCAGCTCAGGTCATGATCTCATGGCCTCGTGGGTTCTAACCCTACGCTGGCAGCACGGAGCCTGCTTAGGATTCTCTCTCCTCTCTCTCTCTCTCTCTCTCTCTCCTCCTCAACTTGTGCTGTCTCTGTCTCTCTCAAACTAAATAAAATAAACCTAAAAAATAAATAAAAGGACAATCCTATGAACCAGATAAAATTCCCATGATATAAGGGATTTAGGGATCTGATTTATTCAGATATAGGGATTCCTATTTAGCAAACTTAATATTTCACTCTAACTAATATTTGTCATTTATTATATGCATGAACTTCAAGGTCACGAGCAGTAAATGTGAATAAATAGTGCTTAATTAACAAATATGTGTATATATATATATATATATATACACACATATATATGCATATATATACACACACACACCCCAAACATTTGTTTGTTAATATATACACACACACACACACACACACACACATATGTATACATGTAAAAATATATACACATAGATGTATTTACATGTATATAACATATATGTCACCGTATTAGCATGAATAAGACACTTCTATCACTGGGAACATTTCAAAGGTTTTAGGAGCTGTGTGCCAGAAACTAAGGATAAAGATCAAATATATGTTTTCATTATACCATAGAAGTACATTGTAATTCTTATCCTTATTCTTCTCTAGGTAAGATATACTTTTTCTTTGGCTTCTTGCAAGAATTTTTTTCTTTAATTTGCTGCAGTTCAAATATGAGATGCTCACCTGTGTAGTGTTTTGGTCTTTATACTGCTTTCTACATCTGTAGTTTGGTGTCCACCATTAATTTAAAAACATTCTGGACCATTACTATTTCAAATATTTCTTTCCTATTCTCTCTCATTTCTCCTCTTATTACATTACACATATATTACACTTTCTAAAATTGTCTCACAGTTTTCAGATACTCTGTTATTTTCTAAAATTATTTTTCTTTTTGCATTTCTGTGTGGGAAGCTTCTATTAACTTTCAATCTTACATGAATGAGTTAATTCCATATAGAAAAAAATTAGATCACTGTTGTATTTATATTCATTTTACTGTCTATGATGAACAAACTTTAAAACAGTACTGATTTACTCTATGTATTAATGGGCTCAAATAATTAAATACATACAATTTACACTCTCTAAATGAGCAACCTACATTTTCAGTGAGCAACCTATATTTTATTAGCATGTTGAAGATAAAAGTATAGTATGCAAACATGATAATATCTCTATTTCAATTAAAATTAATCTACACATAATGAACACACACATACATATGTATGCACAGATTTCTTAACTAGATTTATCCATTGGAAAAAAGAGCAGATTTCCAAATTCACAACCCAGACAGTTTAGTTCCTTATGCAGTAAATGTAGGGTTTAGAGTTCTTTTTTTCTGTTTAAGGGTCTTTGGCTTAATTCACATTTGAAAAGGAAAGAACAGAATGCATTTTATTTATTTATGATGTCTTAGCAGCAAAGTTCATGTTTGTTTAAAAAAAAGAGACTAAGAGGAAAGTATTTTCAAATGCTGAACAATCAGCAATTTAAGTAAAATCTGTCAAAACCAGATGTTGTTTTGACAATCCATCCTAAATAGACTTGTTTTGCATTCCTATCTTTGGTTTAAAAAAAAATAAAACAAAACAAAACAAAAATAGTGCACTGAAACAATGTAGTCTTCAGCAAAGGGTAGACTTTGTTGTACTTGTAAATTTGGAACAAAAAGAGGGGAGGGGAATTAAATAGTAGGATTCCATGCTCAATGGATTGAATTAGAATAAATTAATTTATTATTAATATCCAACATTATTATGATTGCTTAAAAAGACATAAACAATAATTGCATACAGTTGTCCAACCAACAAATGAAAAGATGGTCAACATCACTCATCATCAGGGAAATGCAAGTCAAAACTACAATGAGAGATCACCTCACACCTGTCAGAATGGCTAAAATCAACACTACAAGAAACAACAGGTGTTGGCGAGGGTGTAGAGAAAGGGGAACCCTCTTTCATGTATACATAGGTATGTATATATCTATCTATATATCTATATATATATATATATATATATCTATATAGATGTATACATAGCTATGTATACATCTATATAGATAGAAATATAGAGATATAGATATGTAGATATACACACACACACATATATATACACATACACACATACATACACACAATGGAATATTACTCAGCTATAAAAAATAATTAAATCTTGCCATTTGCAATGATGTGGATGGAGTTAGAGAGTATTACACGGAGCGAAAAAAGTCAAAGACAAATACCATATGGTTTCACTCATATGTGGAATTTCAGAAACAAAACAAACAGGCAAAGAGGAAAAAAAAGAGGCAAACCAAGAAACAGACTCTTAGCTATAGAGAACAAAGTAGGGTTGTTGGAGAGGGGGTGGATTAAGGGGATGGGTTATGTGGGTGATGGGTATTAAGGAAGGCACTTGTGATGAGCACTGGGTGTTGTACGTAGGTGGTGAATCACTGGATCCTGCACCTGAAGCTGACATTACACTGTATGTTAGCTAACTGGAATTTAAATTAAAACTGGAAAAAGGAAAAAAAACCTTAAATACCAATAATAAGAACTTAGTAGTAAAGGTTGAATAATTTTTATTTATTAGAGAAGTATTGCTACAAATGATACATCCATATTATCAGTTCTAGCTATTTCAGTTAGCCTGCTACATTTTAATGAACATTTGTCATTACAAAACAAGGTTGGTGTTACTATGATTTGAGAATTTCAGTTTGGTTTTATCTGTCTTCCAAGTACAACTTTTACCTTGTATTAGACTTGCTTTCATTTATTACAATATACCTATTTTATTTATTTATTTATTTATTTATTTATTTATTTATTACAAAATATTATCTAAGATGTGCATTCAAATGTACTTACCTGAATGTATTTCAAAATAATTTATGAAGTAAATTCAGTGATATAACTGGTGATTGTTCTAACTCTTGTGACATTTAAGAATTTCCATGTTTTTGCCAACTCAAAATTTAGTATTGAGATTCCATGTTTGCTTATAGAGCTCTGGAATCGACTTGAAGATTTGCAACAGAATGATAAATATCTTCAAATATCTAAATACAAAAATGCAGCATTTGCTTATTTCCATGGTGCCATAAGCCCACTCACTATGGCCAATTTCAAGCTATTCATGAATCACTCAATGCAGAATTGGGAAGAGCTGTACATGCAGTTGAACATCATTGTACAGTATTTCTACTTTATAGATGTGATAGGTATAAATAAGTCCAAGAGGATAAAAAATCGTTAAATGTAGCAAAACAATTAGGAAATGATGGCTTTTAACTATTATTACAATTTTAGTGTAATTTATTTCATTGTAAATTTATATAATGTATTTTTAAATAATGATTGTGTTTAAAAACTGACTCACAAAAGTCCTAGAAATGTAACAATTTAACAAGCTGGTAGGAACTGACTCGAGTATACCACTGACTATCTCCATTAAAAGTTCCCTTGTCCTTTCCTTCCTTTCTTCCTTTCTACATGCACATTATCATTAGTTTGGAATTTGCCTAAAATATCTCCTCAAATCGTCAGCTGCTCCAATAATTCCCTCTTCATCTTGCCATTTCCACTATTCATAATTGATTTTAATAATTATTGAGCAACCAGGATGTGCTAATATTGTATGAAGACAGCACAGTCACACATATCAACCCATTAGAGCTGCTAGATGATTGAAACAGCTGCTTCTCCTTAATAACCAGCTCATTGGACATTGATAGTTTGTCAATAGATAGTTTAAAAAGGTATGTCTTGAAGCCACCATTTGGGTAAATATACAATTCATTATGTACACACAGGTAAACACAAAGACTTGATCTTGATCAAAAACACACAAGCAAAACATAGTTTGTCTAAGAGTCAGTCATCACTAGAGGAATTGTATCTGTCCTCTTGTTGTACCTTACTTAATCAATTTGCTGTTTGGAATTCTCCAAGAGATAAAACACTCACAGCAGTTTGGCTAATAACGCCCTGCTTCAGCTAAATAACAGTGTCAGAATCTATGAGTTATAATGTAACATTAAGGAGTATAATGACAGTTATTCTCCAGAGGATGTTTCAAAATCACAATGAAGTAACAAGCAATTTGTTGAGGATCCTACCCTGCCAGTTGCCAAAGCATTAGCATTCCATCTGCTAGGCAGTGGGATTAGCATATCCCTAGTGAAGTTGTTATGGCAACTTTCAAGACTAAATCAGTACTTTGTAAAATCTTTAGGAAATCATGTGTGAAGACTGTATTAACTTCTTCCTTTAGGTATATATTATGTTAGCTTTTTTCCTTGTTGCTTATTTATTTATATTCATTTGTTTTACCATGTATGAGATGATAAATGGCGGCACCACTACACTCTTAACACTTTTTTTTTCCACTTGAGCAACTGAAGGCAATGGTCATACTATGTTTCTTCCTCTTAGAAATAGCCCAAGAGGGCCCAAGCCCTCTTAGAAAAAGCCCAAATTGCTGTAGGTCAGCAATACCAACAGCTTTACACGAACTGAAGCATTTTGAAGAATAGGGATGCATTGTATGTGCCTTTTCTGGGCTTGTGTGTTTGCATTACCTGGTACTTTCACCAATATCCATTGATTCAGAGCTGTGATTTTTGGTTGTTTGTTTTCAATGTTTATCTATTTATTCTGAGAGAGAGAGCACGAGTAGGGGAGGAGCAAAGAGACAGAGAGAGAGAGAAAAAATCCCAAGCAGGTTTCATGATATCAGTGCAGAGCCCGAAATGGGGCTCAATCACACAAACCGTGAGATCATGACCTGAGCCTAAATCAAGAGTCAGACGCCTAACTGACTGAGCCACCCAGGCACCACCACAGTTGTGATTTTTGAAAGTTATTTGTAGCATACAAATATACAAGTATGTAGAAAACATACTTCCTGTGGTGTTTTCCTGAAAATATATTTTTATAAATACTTTGTAGCCTTTCAAACACACTTGAGATTAAGCCAAAAAGCCTGTATCTCGCTGGTTAGAACGTCAGGTTGATAAAAATTAAGGCTGCTAACAGTTCACCTCCACTTATACATTAGAAGAATATTTCTCTGCCCAGTGTACCCTGAGAATATTAACCTGAGATAGGACAAGAGTTCAGAGTGGTGGCTTTTATAAATTAATAACCCTAGGTTAGCACTATCAGGGCTTAGTATGCAAAGAGTCTGCAAGAGTTCTGAGGCAGGTTTATAGTTTTAATAAAGAATTAGAAACATCTGGCAGCTTGTAAGCTCTTTAGTTTTCATATTCTGTTTCTCTTCAGCCTGTTCTTTTTCTTTGTTCTGTTTTGCCCAAAATCACTTTAAACGTTCTTGATCTCAGAAAGTGATTAACCTCTGTTACCTCAACCAAGTTTATAAAAACAAAGTTACTACTCTTTTATATTTCTTTTAAGACAGATGCATAATTTATAAGTAACTGATTCAGCCTAATTTACTTTAGATAGCAAACATGTTTATTTGTATAGTATTTTTCAATCAAACAGCTGCAAATTATTCTGCTTAGTATAATACTAGCTGCAGTGACAAATAAGTGTATGATGGCTTAGCAAACAAGATGGTAACTTATTTTCCACTCTCATAAATTTCTGATCAGTGGATGGCTCTCCTCTAAGACAGGATGCATATACCTCCCATTCTTCTGCCCTACCGTCATCAGCATATGGCTTCCAAGCAAGATCATTTTGCCCACCTATAGTAAGCCAACTAAAGATGAAAGAGCCAAAACCCCATGTAGAAATCTTAGAAGAGGTATACCTCTGCTCATATTCCATTGGCTAGAACTGAGTCATATGACTACATTGAACAAAAGGAAAAGTTAGGAAAAACAGCTCAACTTTGTTTATAAATTCAAAAGGCAATAGATCTGGTGCCCAGCTAGCAATCTCTACCATAGTATATTACAGATTAGTGTTAGGCCACTGTGAAATCAAATGATGCCTTCTGTGAAGTTTAAAATATTAATGTCTGCCAGTAATTTGAAACAATGCTTCTTAATTATGCAGGCTACATTTCTAAGTAAATAAATACTACCTTGACTTTTGTTCACATGAAAGTAGAAAATAAACTCTTTTGCACTGATATCCATCCATTCACTTATTCATTCAGTATACCATAATAACCAGCTTTCATATTTTGTCATTTTTATGTTCATTTTCACCATTGTGTCTAATAATAAACCATGCCTTATCAATCTTGAAATCATTAAAGATATATATGAAAAAGTATTATAGTTCCGCAGGCTTAAAATACAAAATAAATTTCTTTATGCAAGAAAACATTTTTCTTTCTGTATATTTACTTTCCCACTCATTTCAGTTTTATTTTTTGAATACACAGAGGTAGTCAATGTTAATAGCCACTAGTAACTTATGGATGGTGCCTTTAGTTTGAAACTCTTTATGAGCATATGTTCTATTGGTATATAATTTACAGAAACTTTTTAAAGATGTCTTCTCATTAGAGATCACTTCCATAATATTTTGAATATAAATTTAATGCTGTTTCAAATCCCAAAAGAATTTAGTACGCTAATGTTATCTTCTTAGATTGTCAGTCTTACCTGTATTTTATACTAGTATAAAGTCTTTCTGTACTTAGCACAATACACAATGCTTCTACATACTATTAGGGAACATTATGAAGGATAAATAAACTTATAATTATAGTCAGGAGAACTGATTACTAATAACAGAAAAGAATATCTAGCATTTTAGCTTTGTTACTAATTTAGATGCTCGCAATAAATGGAACTTATTTCATGGCTTAAGGAAAATAACTCCTCTAACTATTCACTGTATTTCCTTTCTTTATACAAACTTCTCAAAGTCAATGAATTACAAAGAATACTAAGGATGAAACCTTTGAAATATTCTTCCATCCATACATATTTAACATTAGATACATATCCAACAGTTTGCATATGTTTTCTTTTCTTTGCTTCACTGCGATTGTATAGAGGGTATTTCTTCCAATCTGAAGAGATGGCTGCAGAAGAATCAAATAAATCTTATAAGCAGAACTGGAGTAGAGATAAGCGAAGGAGCCCACTGGACAGCTCTGCTCATAACTGGTTAGGGTTGGCTGAATCATGTGCACCAAATACATCCATACATTGATTCTTGCAATCTGTGAATGCTACCTTATATGAATGTAGATGTAATTTATAGATGTAATTAAATTGAACATTTGAGATGAGAAATTTTCCTGGATTCTCTGGGTTGGCCCTAAATATAACCACAGTGCTCTTATAAAAAGAAGGCAAAAGAAGATGTGGCTTCAGAAAAGTACAAGGTAATGTGATTATGGAAGCATTAGAAGAGAAGGAGGGAGGTTTGAAGATGCTATGTGGTCACCTTTGAGGATAGAAGAAGGAGCCATAACCCAAGGAAAATAGGCAGCCTGGAAAAGGCAAGGAAATTGTCTTCTAGAGCCTCAAAGACAAATCACCCTGCTGATACCTGGACTTTAGAGCAAGGAGATGGACTTTGGATTCTGGCTTCCAGAGTAATAGATTAAATATGTATTGTTTTTAGCCACTAAGTTTGTAGCAATTTGTTAAGTGGCAATAGGAAATTAATGCACTGGTATATAACCATATCTCTCCATGCTACTTTTTTTTTTTAACGTTTATTTATTTATTTTTTATTTTTTTAAAAAAAATTTTTTTTAACGTTTATTTATTTTTGAGACAGAGGGAGACAGAGCGTGAATGGGGGAGGGTCAGAGAGAGGGAGACACAAAATCTGAAACAGGCTCCAGGCTCTGAGCTGTCAGCACAGAGCCCGACGCGGGGCTTGAACTCATGGACCACGAGATCATGACCTGAGCCGAAGTCGGCCGCTTAACTGACTGAGCCACCCAGGTGCCCCACGTTTATTTATTTTTGAGGCAGAGAGAGACAGAGCATGAACGGGGGAGGGTCAGAGAGAGGGAGACACAGAATCTGAAACAGGCTCCAGGCTCTGAGCTGTCAGCACAGAGCCTGACGCGGGGCTCGAACTCATGGACCGCGAGATCATGACCCGAGCCGAAGTCGGCAGCTTAACCAACTGAGCCACCCAGGTGCCCCTCTCCATGCTACTTGTGGGAGAAGCTGAGTTAAGCTTTTTTCTTCTCCTGCAGTGGCTTATTCCCATGTCATATTTACTGCTCCAATGCTCAAGAGGATTAGGAAGTCAAAGGTGATAGTATGAGCTTTTGCTATATTCGAGAATTTTAGTGGCCAGATGTTAGGGGAAAATGTGGCTAGGGAGAAGTAGGGGATTAAAAAAGAAAATCATGAGCAACAAAAGACAAGAATAAACCACATTTTCTTTCTGAGTGGGATTTTGTATTTAGTCTCTAATGTCCAAAGAACCATCATCTTCTTCATAAAATACACACTACTTTCCTCTAAAAGTCTCTGTCATGTCTCTGTGTATGCTTCTCTCTCTCACACACACTCTTGATATTATACCCAAGGAACTGGATCTAATATCAGACCCCACCCCCCAACACACTTGACATGGTAAGTGGCACCAAATGTGCTTACAAATGAAAGATTTCAGAAATTCTGGAACTGTTGGTCCTGAACTCATGTACAGGATGGACTCCCTCCATTTCTTGCTGATCTCTGTTTTTACAAAAGTTGAAAAACTCACAATTATTCATTCCATGGATGATGTTGTTTAGCCATTTGCAATGTTCAAAATTTGAGAATTGTGTTGTATCATCTACTACAAAAAAAAAACTAAAAGAAAAAAGAAAAGAAAGAAAAAAGAAAAGAAAAAAGAAACAAAAGAAAAGAAAAGCATAGTACTTGGTAGGTCTCTTTTTGTTGTGAAGGCAACATATTCCACACCTAAAACTACTGGATAAAATACAAAGCTGCCAGCCTTTAACTAAGCCTGGAGTAGAAAAGGGCTCCGTAGCAGGTCAAGGCTTCCATGAAAGCAGTCCTGTTACTAGGGCCATTAGATACTAGACCTGAGGTACTGGGTATGTCAGTGGTGGGAAAAGATGCTGTGTATTTTTGATGGAAAGCCTCAGTGGAAGAATTACAATGCAGTGCCCTGCAGATTTAGAACAGGAATTATATGCTTTCTGAGAAACAGATCCCGGCCTGTTACTAGGCCGTAGTAGAGATAAACACTTCATCATGTGCACAGAACGCCCTTTTGTGAGCTGTGTTTTGTTTTATCCTCCAAATCAAAAAATTGGATAGGCCCAACAGCAGTGTATTATAAGATGGAAATGGTCCATCTAAGATCTAATCTCGTAGGCCCAGAAGGCACAAATAAACTACATGAACAGGTGTCCGAATTCCCATATCACTCACAATAGTTGCACAGAATCCTTTCCTTTTCTAGTACCTGTGGTAAGAAGAGGGTTCTGTACAACCAGCTACAGGAGGGAAAAAGGCCCAAACCTGGTTTTACATATATGTTAGCAGGATATAAGGATGCAAGCTAAAAAATGGATGACAGCTGCACTATAGTCACGTGAGAGACATGATGGGAAGTGAAAAGAGTTGCAGTGTATCTGGTCATCCATTTATTATACAAGGAGAAGTGACATGAGGTGAGAATATATACAGATTTCTGGGCAGTCATCAATGGCCTGGGTACTGTGTGAGTGATCTGGAAGGAAAGGGAATGAAAAATTAGAAATAAGGAAATGTGGGGTAGAGACATGTGAATGGATGTCTGGTTGTGGACAGAGAACATGAAGATATCCGCATCATACATTAACACTTACCAGAATATATTCACCATGACAGAGGTACTGAACAACCAAATAAACAAAATAGTTTGGACAGCTGATGTTAGCCAGCCTCATCCATCGGTCACCATGGAAGTGCGACAATGGGCACATGAACAGACTGATCACATTGACAAAGACTGATGCTACACATGGGCCTAACAGCATGGAATCTTACATACAAAAGATGATCTAGCTACTGAGGCCTCTGAAGGTCCAATCTTTCAGCAACAGAAACCAACGTTAAGTCCCAAATATGGCACCATTCCTTGAGGAGGTCACATGGATACAAGTTAACTACAGCTCTGTCACTTGAGCACAAATCAACTACATTAGTCTCCTTCCATCTGGGAAGGGCCAGTGGTTTGTCCTAACATGAACAGTTAATCTCCCCAATATGGATTTGCCTCTCCTGTCCAAAAAAATGTCAGCTAGCACTATTATCTATAGATTACAAAATGCATGATCCATAAAATTGGAAGTTCACACAAAATATCATTTTACCACAGGACCTATTTCACACACAAAAAATGAATTATATGAATGGGTCCATGACCATGGGATCCACTATTCATCTTGTCTTCTATACCAGAGGCAGACAGACCCACAGAATTTCAGTACAGCTAAAGTGTCAGCTCAGAGACAATATTCTGCAGGGGAAGGAGTGTCATCCCTCATATAGCAGTGATCTGAGAATCAAAGCAACTATGCAGCTTAATCTACATTAATATGACTTCTGCATTCCTCTATGTTCATCAATTTAACTTTACAATTCCAGAAAACATTTGCCCAGGAAGATACATATGGAGAATTACTTTATTGTTTATCCAAGTAATTTCCTAGAAGATCCATCAAACCTTCAATAGAAAAGCATCAAACAACAATTTATACTCCAAGATTCTTTAGATTCCTTACCTCAATATCTTCACTGCTATGTCCACTGATGTTGAACTATTAAGGTTGACCTTTGATCAACACTGGTTTGAACAATGTGGGTCCATTTGTATGCAGATTTTTTAATAAATATATTGGAAAACTTTATGGAGACTTGCCATATGAAAAAACTTGCAGACAAATCATGTATCCTAGAAATATTGAAAAAAAATTAAGAAAAAATTAGAAATGTCATGAATCCATAAAATATAAGTAGATGCTAGTCTATTTTGTCATTTACTACTATAAAATATATACAAATCTGTTATAAAAATTTTTAATTCATTGAAACTTACACACACAAACACAGAGGGTACATGGTGCCATTTTCAGTTGAGACAAATGTAAACAAATGTAAAAATGTAGTATTGAGTCATAACTGCATAAAACTAACTATAGTACACACTGCACTACCATAATAATTTTGTAGCCATCTCCCATTGCTATTGTAGTGAGCTCAAATGTTGTTAAGTATCCACTTAAAATGTCCTGTGACACTAACCATCTCACATTTCCCTAGTAAATTGCATATTGCAGAAAAAAGTGATCCTTCACCATTTTTGCATATTTTTTTATCATTTTAGTGCAACACTGTAAAACCTGAATAACACTATGGGACCCATATGAAGTGCCACTAGTGATAGTAGAAGTACTCCCAAGAAGCAAAGAAAGTCATGACATTACAAGAAAAAGGTGAATTGATTGATATATACTGTAGTTGCCGACCATTTCAAGATAAATGAATCTAGCATAAGGAACGCTACAAAAAAGGAAAAGAAAATTCATGAAGCCATCACCGCAGCTCTGCCAGCAGGCAAAAAATCCTTGCACTTTTTGTGAAATACAAGCTTTTGAAAATGCAGCTTTTATGTGGGTGCAGGACTGCTATAAGAAAGGCATACCTATAGACTTTAATATGATCCAAAGAAAAGCAAAGTCATTACATGACAACTTGAAGCAAAAGGAAGGTGAAAGATCTAAAGCTGAAGAATTTGATGCCAGCAAAGGATAGTTTGATAAATTTAGAAAGAGGTTTGGCTTTAAAAATGTCCACATAACAGGAGAAGCACATTCTGCCAAGAGACAGCAGACAAGTTCCCAGATGCTATTATGAAAACCATGGAGGAGAAAGAATATCTGTCTGAACAGGTTTTTAATACAGACAAAGTGCACTATTCTGGGAAAAAAAAATGCCACAAAGGACATTTACTAGTAAGGAAGAAAAGCAAGTACCAGGATTTAAGACAGGAAGTATAGGCTAACTCTACTGTTTTGTGCAAATGCAGTTGGGTGTATGATCAGGACTGCCTTTATCTATAAAGCTGCTACTTCCTGAGCTTTGAAGGGAGAAGAGAAACATCAGTCTTTTTGTTGTACAACAAGAAGGCCTGGACAAGAACTCTTATTCTGCATTGATTCTATTGATGCTTTGGCCCTGAAGTCAAGAAGTACCCTGCCAGTAAGGGGCTGTCTTTTAAAGTTCTTTTGATATTGGACAATGCCCCTGGCCACCCAGAACCCCATGAGTTCAATACTGAAGGCAACAGAGTGGTCTACTTGCCCCCAAACATAATGTGTCTAATTCAGTCTCTAGGTTAGGGGGTCATAGGGACCTTTAAGGCTCATCATATATGGTGCTCTACAGAAAGGATTGTCAATGGTATGGAAGAAAACCCCAACAGAGGGAACATGATGAGAGTCTGGAAGGATTACACCACTGAAGATGTCATCATTATAATAGAAAGAAGCCACAAAAGCCATCAAGTTTGAAATAATAAACTCTTACTGGAGAAAACCACGTCCAGATGTTATGCATGACCTCACAGGATTTACAACAGAGTCAATCAAAGAAATCACAAAAGAGACTGTGGATAGGGCATTAAAAGGAGGGGGGGCGGTGAAGGGTTTCAAGATATGGGTCTTGGATAAATTCAAGAGCTAATTAACAGATGGTTTGATGGAGATGAGTGCTTCCACACCAGTGCCATAAAACAAATTGACATTAGACAATCTGGCAGAAGGTTCCAACTATTCAAAATTGTGTTTGACTTCTATGACATGGATCCTTCTATGATATGGGCACTGAAACTAAAGCAGATGGTGGAAGAAGAATTAGCAACATATAGAAACATTTTTAAAAAAAAAGAAAAAGCAAAAATTTCAAAGAGAAATTACAGTCTATTTCTGTAAAGTTACACCAAGTATGCCGACCTCTCTTGCCTCCCCTTCCATCTCCATCTTTTCTGCCTCTGCTAGTCCCGGGAGACCAGCCCTTCCTCTTCCTCTTCCTCCTCAGCCTACTCAATGTGAAAATGATGAGCATGAAGACCTTTATAATGATCCACTTCCACTTAATGAATAGTGAATAATTATGCAGTTCATAAACTTATGCTGTATATGTATGTGTCTTTGAAGGAAACTCTAATAACTGTGAGCAAGAACTGCATAAAACCTTTTTATGTCATCATCACCACTTAAGTTGTCATCGTTTAGAACATCTGTGCAGTAAGTGAACAGCGTATCCCTAAATAGGCATAATGTGAATGATATTTAATATAAAATTAATAATGTGTTCATTTTCTTATGATTTTATAACTTTGCTTTCAAAGAAATACACTACTATACTGGATGCCTCTCTCTCTAATAAATGGAGAAACTGCATATCAGCTTATTATCACAGAGTAGCAATGTATCTAATACTGCATTATGAATATGACTATAATACTATATGCTATAAAAATGTTATAGCAACTTCTTCATTAGTGTATACATTGGGCTACTATGATGCAATCATATTGATTACACTATACCATAAAGCAACTGTATTTATGTTTCTTCATTATCAGTGTATGAGATGTACACCCATAAATGTTAATGAACTTTTTTTTACATTACCTTTTCATTTTTGAGGTCTAGTGTTAGTGATAACATCTACAGTGTTTTGATTCATGAAAGATAATATTGCTGTTAGTACTGACTGATAATCCATCGTGTAAACAGATGACATAAACTTATCATATCCATAAACACAGTACTGTAAATGTATTTTCCTTATGATTTTCTTACATGCTTTCTTCCAACTTATTTTATTGTAAATATATAGTATATATATATTTTATATATATATTTACATTTATTTATTTATATATATTTATATTATATTATATATAAATATTATATATTATTATATATATTATATAATATATTATATATTATATTTATAATAATATATATATTATATATTATATTATATAATATATAATATAATAATATATATAATATACATATTATATATATAATTATATTATTATATAATATATATATTATTTATATATATATACAATAAAATACATATATTTTATTGTAAATATATAGTACATAATACACAAAATCAAAAATATATGTTAATCAACTATTTATGTTATTGGTGAGGCTTCTGGTCAACAGTAGCCATGTTTTTGGGGAATTATAAGTTATACATGGATTCTCTTTTTTATTATTATTACTTTTTAATTTTTATTTATTTTAGAGAGAGAGAGAGAGAGCATGCGAGAGGAAAAGAGGGAGAAAGAGAGAATTTTAAGCAGGCCCCACACATGTTACAGAGCAGCCTGATGCAGGGCTTGATCCCATGACCCTGGGATCATGACCTGAGCCAAAATCAAGTGTCGGATGTTCAACCAACTTAGTCACCCAGGCCTCCATCCATGAATTTTCAACTGTGAGAGGGTAGGCGCCCTAATGTTCACATTACTCCAGGTCATGTATATCATGACCTTTACTCAGTCTTAACCAAGTCTCCACATTGAAAGACCTGCCTTAGAAGACACCTCAAAATCTCAATATCAAATATTTGTATTCTTTTCTCTGAAATGATATTAAGATTATGTTAAGATAGTATTCTCCTTTACCACAATAAGCAAAAATCTCAGCTTTATCTCTTCAATAGGCTGTTTTGTTGATATTTGGGGAGCTGGCATTCAGATCTTTGTACAGAAGCTCTGAATATGCTTCATAACTAAATTGAGGAATGCACTATATAGAAAGCTATTACATTTTTGTGAAAATGTTTTCCCTATTCTATGATGAAGCACGGGTCAGGCACAAAATGTACACCTAAGTGAATCTCAGATCTCAAGTGTTTGATAGATGCAGGCTCTTCCTCTGCCAGCTTCCTTGGCAAACTCTGCTCCAGGAGCTGCTACTGAGATAAAAACCTTTGGTTATATTTATGGGGGCATATCTAAAGCAACTTGAACATATGTATGAAATACATAAAACATACATATATGAAATACATATAAACATAAATAACAGATGTCAGATACAACTTTTCTAGAAATAGTGTTAGAAAACATGTATTTGTCACCTGCCTAATAGCTTTGCTGTTTGTAGATGTGTGATTTTCTTTAGAGATTTACAGGGGCAATTTCTATTTATCAATTTTAATAAGAATAGATGACAAAGACTGTTATGAGTTTCGTACATTAGCCATGGAAAATTCCAGAGGCAGATCATTCTCTTCATATGATCTAAGGTCACTTCTGCAAGGTGGTTCATTTATGCATTGCTGTACCTGGACTTGTAACTCTGAGAAAGTCCTAAGAGATATGTGACATTCTTTTCTACCAGCAGATTTCTCTCACTGGTGAGGAATAAAGAACTAATTGGTAAACAGTTCTGATAAATGACTCACCTCGACATCATTTTTTTAACATAGGAAGGGCAATATTTTACTAAAATTGAAGAAAGCATTTTTTTCATTGCTAATGTAAGGAAAAGAACACCTCAGTGATCATAACTGTCAAAATAATTCATGTAAATCCATTGACCTAGTAGTTCACAAAAAGAAAAGAATACAACATATTATATATAATGAGTCAGGTAATCTAACATAAAAATAACATAGAGCAAATAATATACAATGGGGAAAAGATAGTCTCTTCAATAAATGGTGCTGGGAAAACACAGCCACATGAAGGAAGGAAGAAAAGAAAGAAAGAAAGAAAGAAAGAAAGAAAGAAAGAAAGAAAGAAAGAAAAACTGAACCACTTTCTAACACCTTACACACACACAAAAAAAACAAACTCAAAATGGATTAATGGATTAAAGACCTAAATATATGACCTGAAACCATAAAAATCCTAGAAGAGAATATGGGCAGTAATTTCCCTGACATCAGCCATGCCAATATTTTTCTATGTATGTGTCCTCAGGCAAGGGAAACAAAATCAAATTAAACTACTTGGACTGCCTTAAAATAAGAAGCTTTTGAATAGCACAGGAAACCATGAACAACATGACAAGGCGACCTACTGAATGGGAGAAGATATTGGAAATTGATAAAAGGGTTAATATTAAAAAAATATAAAGAACTTATACAACTCACCACTAGAAAAACTAACAATCAAATTAAAAAATAGGCAGAGGACCTGAACAGACATTTTCTTCAAAGAAGATACTGATGTCCAACAGACATATGAAAAGGTGCTCAACATCACCAATCATCAAGGAAATGCAAACTGAAGCCACAATGAGACATCACCTTACACCTGTTAGAATGGCTGAAGTCAAAAAGATAAGAAATAGCAAGTTTTGGTGAGGATGTGGAGAAAAAAAGGACCCTTTTGCACTGTTGGTGGGAATGTAGACTGGTACAGCCACTGTGGAAAATAGTCTGGAAGTTCCTCGAAACATTAAAGATGGAAATACTACATGATCCAGTATTTTCACTAGTGAATATTTACCCAAAGTAAATGAAAACACTAATTCAGAAAGATATATGTACCCCTATGTTTACTGCAGCACTATTTACAACAGCAAATGTATAGAATCAACCTAAGTGTCTACTGACGGATGAATGGATTAGGAAAATGTACACACACACACACACACGGGAATATTATGCAGCCATAAAAAAGGATGAGTTCGTGCCATTTGCAACAACATGGATAGACCTAAAGGATATTAAGCTAAGTGGAATAAGTCATACTGAGAAAGCCAAATACCATATGATATCACTTATATGTGAAATCTAAAAAACAAAAACAAACAAACAAAAAACCAAATGGATAAACAAGCAAGCGAAAAGCAAAATCAGACATATAAATACAGGGAACAAACTGATGGTTGCCAGAGTGAAGGGGGTTAGGGATGGACAAAATAAGGGAAGAGGGAAGCAGGAGATACAGGATTTCAGTTATGGAATGAGTTAGTCATGCAGTAACAGGCACAGTAGAGGGAATGTAGTGAATGATACTGTAATAATCAGTGCATAGTAACACATGGTAGCTACAATTAATTGTGGTGAGCAAAGCATGATAGAGAAGTTGAATCTCTATGTTGTACACCTGAAACCAATGCAACATTGTATGTCAACTAAACTATGCTTTCCACTTTTTATGGTGGAAAAAACATAAAGAAAAGAAAAAAAAATAACAAAGAGCAAATGTGTTGTAGTTTTTCCTCCTGATAGTATACCAATTACATTAAATTTAAAAATAAATAAAAAGTGAAAGAAATACCTAGATAGAGGTGTTATGCTTTTTATGATAGGTTGATATATTCATCAGTTAATAGCCTAAAACAGTTGTTCTCAAAGCACGGTCCCTGGATCAACAGCTTCAAACCAAACCGGAGAACTTATTTGAAAGACAAATTCTCTAGCTCCACCCCAAACCTACAGAAATTCTGGGAATGGCACATAGCAAAGAAATTTAACAAGCTCTCTAATATGATTCTGATATACACTAGCCTAAGAAAGAATGTAAGTTTATGTTGTACAAACACTGATCAATCAATAACTATTTGGTAACTATTATTTGCCCAGAAAAGTAAAAAGAAAAAAAAAAATAGAAGGCATGTATCTGGAAATGAGAGCGATGTTTTAAAATATAAACCTAAGTATTGTTACACTGAGCGCCTTAGTTCTCTCATCTTGAACATATGTAGAAATTAAGAATTTGTTTCTTCCCTTTTTAAGAATTTGTAATCACTGACTGAAAAAATAATCTAAATAAAATGTTATTCTAAGCATAATTAACAGAAGAAAAATCTGTATCTTAACATGAAATGATGAATCTTTTGGGGGAGAGATTAAGTCAAGGTCTGATTTGAAAAGGTAAAATTTGAATACATCTAGAGAAGGGCAGCACATTCTAGGTGGGAAAAATGCTTTAAGTGAACCCATGGTAGAAGCCAGAATTAGAAATCCAGTGTTCTGGCAGAAAGCCTCGACATGGTGGGAATTGGGGTGAGGGAGATCTTCAGGGCCACGTGGCAGCCTGAGAAGTGGGCATTTGCTGTAGAAGTGCAAGGGGTTTTCATGCATAGGATTATCATGGGATAGTGGTACTTTTCCAACTTCAGCCCTAACGGTTATGATCGGTTGATGCAAGAAACATGGTAAGAGTTTGTCGAACTAACCATACAGGAGATAATAATGTCCAAAATGTAGTTATTTTGATGAGGACTGAGAAGTGGGAAAGCAAAAAGAGAAGTGAAAGGGTCTACGTCATTTCCATTATAAGCCTTTAGGAAAGAGAAGACAAAGTGGTGGTGGCAACAATCCCCTGGGCCCCTGTTGAGTTGTTTGATTTGTTTGTTAAAATCTGGAAGTCAAACTTAGGTGATTTGAAACATAAGTTGGAAAATCTAGCATATAAACCATATGATATCATTGTTTGAATATTTTTTACACTCCAGTGACTTGTAAAGTATAATATATCCACGGGCATTATCATATCGAATATGTCCTTTTATAATCATAATAATAGTTAAATGTGCTGATGCTGAAGTCAGATTATATAAACTAAACTCTCAGTTTAGTCACTAGCCAGTTTATATGATCTTGGACAGATTACTTCATCTTTCTTAGCCTCATTTGCTGTTTCTAAACTTTTTAACATAATAATAATGCTTACATCATTGGTCTAGAGTCAGGATTAAATAAGGAAATCAATATAAAATTCGGCAAAGGGCTTGGCACATAGTAAATATTCAGTAAATGTAGTTGGGTATTACTGAATAAAAAACAAATCAATAGATAATTAATAGATTCTTATTAAATTAATGAAAAAAACCCCAAATCTTCTTGTGTAAAATATTGTATAAAATATTATTGATAGCTATATTTCATCTAGAAACCTTAAAAATATATATTTTGAATGTGTAATGTTCCATAGATATGTGGACATTTATGAGATCCATTTGGCAAAAATGATCTTCAGTTCATACATTTTAGAAAACACTCTCTAATGTCTTTTAGTTATAACTCCTATTTTTTTTTCTTACACTGCTTTTACTTTTTCTGAAAATATGTCCTAAGTCATCATATATTTTTAGATAATTACTTACATCATGTAAAATATTAAGTCTGACCTATCTGAATGTTCACCCTAACACTGTTTTATTATTTAGAATCAATAAATAACTGTTCACTGATACAGATTTTAAAATGTTTCAAGAACATTTCTGACATTTTAATACTTTGTTCTTAAATAATAACTATCCTGTTCATTAATTTCCATTGTAACCTCAACAAATAGATTAATTCCTGATTTTATTTCCATCAATACACTTTTTTAAAATAAAGAGGGTACAGAAGGTAGCTGCTATTGACTTTCTCAATAAAGGTGATACCATTTTATTAATTCTAATTTCTCCCAGGAAGAGACTGTTTCCTGTGCCTTCCCAGTACACTGTCAGCTGGTGGTTTTTCTGGTTTTATTTAATACATCTGTTTTATTTTATTTTTTTACTGTTTGTTTATTTTTGAGAGAGAGACAGAGAAAGAGAGGGGGAGACACAGAATCTGAAACAGGCTCCAGGCTCCGAGCTGTCAGCTTAGAGCCTGACGCGGGGCTCAAACTCACGGACCATGAGATCATGACTTCAGCCGAAGTCGGACGCTCAACTGACTGAGCCACCCAAGAGCCCCTTTAATACATATATTTTAACATACTCACTTTTCTGGGCCTCTGCCAGCTGTCTCAATTCTGTTTAAGCAACTCTGACATCTATGCCTCATTTACTTGGTGCTTCTATGCTTCAAAGAAAAATTTCTTGAAACACACTAAGCCTCTCTCCAGTATTGTTAATGCATTACTAAATTCAAAATGATGTCCCTATATGAACAAACACATTTCCTATCAGCCGTTATCACCTTCCCTGGTTTAGCACCCTCTGAATCCATTCCCTAGCATGTTCTTCAGATTCCTGCTGGTACATGTGAACCAGGACGTTAGGTCCTTTGGCACAGAAACTTCTTTCCATAGCAAGAACTATACTTTTCCACCTGAGTTCTGGTGACACTGGACCCTATTTATTGATCTAGAGAGCAGTGAGTAAAAATAGAGACACACCAAAAGAGGCAAAGAATAATTTTTTAAGACATTAACTTCAGTCAGGCCTTTTAATAATCTACAAGTGGCATGGGGATATCCTTCTCTAGCAAGGAAGATGGCATCTTCCCATCCTGCTTAGAGTGTCCAGAAACATCTAGGAGTATAAAGATCTCTGACATCTCTACCCAAATATCCTAGCCTCAGCGTCTCACTCCTTCCTTATCAGGGCTCAAGCTTCAACATGAGAGATGTGTCACGGCTGTAAATCAAGCGTCTTTTGTGGTGAGCACCTCTTACAAGTAAGACCCTAGTTTTCAACACTCTCTTACCTCTAGCTACAGAAGATAAAGGGTTTTCTCAAGTGCTGCCAAGGACACTTTCTGCATTTTACTCTGTACTCTAAATTATTTTATCTGCTAATCTATATATGTTACTTTCTTGGGACACCTATAATATTAATAATCACCAACAACACAATCTGTATAATAAGTGTTAACACTCATTCTTTTAAGCACTAGGGCTATTACATAAACCACTGCTAACATTCCATCTGTGTTCTCTGCTAATCCATACTAACAACTGCATTGTACAGGATGCTGTGGATTATTATCATCCCTGTTACCATCAGCGAGGAGATCCTTGTTGACATCTAGATAGCAAGTGATCCATCTCCAGAATCTCATCCTTCACCACCTGTTTTAGGAGTTCCCTAGAGGCATCTACTCTAAGAAAAAATATTTGATTGAAAATTAACTGCAGGAAGGATTATTAGAGGAGTGGGAAGTAAAACAGGGAAGGAAATAAAATAATAAAAGGTGCTTTAATTAGGTTGCTACTGAAAGTAACTAGGATTCAATTTTGAGAGAAAACCCTGCTCTATGCTGGTTATCTGATCCAAGATTGAAAAAAGCTAAGACATTTATCTTTCAATCCACTTTGGTCAATGAATGAGTAAAGATCACTAAAGGCCTAATTTAGGTCATTTTCAGCCTGTAATGTGTATGGGTCTAGAGAAAGCTCTCAGGAAGAAAGAAGGAAATCACTGACAAACCATGAGTGCCAAATGCATATGAGTGGGGCTCCAACAGTATCTACTATAATAGTTACATCAGGTCTGGCCAATTTGTAGTCTAGAGGTCAGCCATCTGGTTTGATTCTTCCCAAAGTAGCAGAAGCTTCTTAAGAATCCCATTTAAAAAAATACTCTTTAGTGCTGATTAGAGGGGAAAAATGTACATGGCAATCCAGATCACCTTCAAACAAGTAGAGTTCTCAAAGTGGATGGTACTGGCTCCATGGGGCATTTTGAGAATTTGTGGTGTCTTTTCAGGTAACGCAAATGATATAAGGAACAACCCTGTCATTTAGTGATGTGGTACCAGGATGTTAGTTTCAATGCTCAAAATATTCCCACAAAATTATTATCTCAGTTTCTACAGGACTTTCAAATGTCAACATGCTCCCATTCATGTGGATGAAATATGTTCATAGTAGTCAGAGAACATAATTCTGTAACTCAATTTTAGATGAAAACAAAAAGTGTTTTTAACATTTTTCAATCGTCCAGAAATACAATTCCTCTAGAAATTGAGAGGAGTTTGTTATTTATTGTATCAAAAACTACTAAATTTCATTGTTTTGGAAAATTAAATCAATGCTGCTCTGCATGATTAGAATCAATATAACAATGAACCTATGTCAGTCTGTACTTTAAAATTTTAAATTCACAATTGCTTTTGTTTATATTTATTTATTGTTTATTTTAAATGTTAAGAATTTTAAAAAGCCAACACTCTTCAGTTGAATATTTTCTTGTTTTTCTCAAATCCAAATATATTTATTTTAAGTGTAAGACATTTTACTAATGTAATAGGTCATCTCATGAGCTACTACCTAAGATTTGTATTCTGAAACACATATCTTTTTATTATATAAATTGCATTAAGATTGGGACACATGTAAATATTTTGTTTTCAATTTTATCTTATATATTTATAAAAATAGTTTTTAGTGCTCCCTCTACAATCCAGAGTGATATTAGTCTCTTGGGGTTAAAAACTATTGCTCTATATGACAGTATTTGTGATACTTAAAAAAAATTCCCAGGACCAGTTTCCACCTCCTGCAGATTATGATTTATAAGTTCTGGGCTGTGGCCTGGGGGATTGTGATTGAAATAATTGATTAGGTAGCCTCGATTATAGTATGATATATAAAATTATTACCAACAACTTAGGCAAATGGAAAATTCAAAGTTATTTTTTTACTCCCTAAAATTAGTTTGTATATAAAATCAGAACCCTCATATTTTCAATGAATAACAAATAGAAACAAAAACTTCATTGCAATTAATTAAAAAATTCACAAATGTTTATAATATATGCTTCCTGAGAAAAGAAGAATACCTTACATGTTGTTAAAGTTGTATCACCAGGAAAAATAGCTTAATGAACTAAGTTGGTCACTTTAAAACTAGTACAGAATGATTTTATTATCACGATACTCTCATCATTTAATGTAGGAGAAGGAAATTCATTTTAAAAATTAAACTATATCTTGATATTTACCTTAGCTAAAAAAAAGAAAGAAAGTATTGGTTTCTCTCATTAGTGTGTTTTACTAAAAGAACAACATGAAATGGTTCAAAAGTTCAGCCTGCATAAACATTTAAGATGTTTGATTCTTGGTTGACTCTTAGCCAAACCACCCAAACCTTTCAAGTCTGAGAGAGTCGACTGGAATTCTTTTAAGAACAGTCTGTCTTAGGATATTCTTGGCGGTTTTTTTAACCTCAATTCTGTAAGGCCAGTAAAAAAAAAATAAGTACAAGTATAAGCACAGTTTTCTTTTAAATTCATAATTCTGATATGCTTTTTTCTTACCAAGTTAAAAAAAAAAAAAAAGAATTTTAGGTTGAAAGCATAGGAGTGCCTGGCTGGTTCAGTCACTCTTGATTTCGAGGTTATAAATTCAAACTTCAAGTTGAACACAGAAATTACTTAGAAAATAAAAAGTAAAAAATAAAATCACAGACACACATGCAAAAATCAAAATACTTTGGCTTTATGTACTCTAAAACTGTTTCATTTCTCCTTTATCGCTTGTGATTTTCCACCCTCCACCAGCATTTCTAGTGCCCTACTTTCCTACCACTTGCACCTGAGAAAGGGAAAAGAAGGGTCAGAACATTTCACTTTAATATTTTTTTCTAAATATCTCTAAGTGTGATGTTCTAATCAGACGTATACCTCTGCTTCTAATTCTGTAATAAGCTTCGGTCATACTTCCAATTTTCTAAAATATTAATGAAAATATAATAATGCCACTACTACTAATTGTTAGTATTGATAAATTCTTGTTAGTGCCAGAAGCTAAGTGCTTCACATTAAAAATAAATAAATTTTAACGTCAACCTTTAGCGTTAGGTATTTCTAGTCACTCTTATAGAGGAAATACACACACACACACACACACACACACACACACACATCTGTTTGGGGAACCTCATCCAAGATCACTTTACACTCTATTTTAAATAATTTGCATGACCCCGAAGTATCACACTTTTTTGGTCTCACCCATGGGCACTGCAAAATATACTCCCTGTGCCTGAAATGCCTTTCCTCGAACCCTCGGCTTCAATTCAGGTATCATTTTATTGATTCCATAGCCATATCCAGTTCCATTTAGGTGCTTGTTCTTTGTTATCCAAGATCACTCGGAAGTTTTCTGAATTTCTTTAAGTTTTCTGTATTGGATTTTCTTCTAATAGTCTGTGAACTCATTTGTGGCAAAGATTTCAACTTTTATCTCTGCGTTCCTAGGCACCAGAGTAGGGCTGTCCAATAAAACTTTATATGATAATAGAAATATTCCATTTCTGTGCTTGCCAGTACAATAGCCCCTAGATACATGTACTTACTGAGCACTTTAAATGTGGCTAGTGTGGCCACAGAACTGAATTTTTAATTATTTTTATTGACTGATTGATATAAATTTAAATAGCTATATAGGGCTACTGTAATTGTGCAATGTAGCTCTAGAGCACAGCTGACACTGTGCTCTGTGCAGGTACACAAAGAGTGTTACACAAACGAGTGAATGAGTGAGGGGATAAATTAATAAACTTAAATGACTGTAAGCTATCTGAGTAAAGAATGGAGACAGGGAGAACTAGAGGGAGGGAGATGTGTCAGAAAGTTTCTTCAGGCTTTCTATCCATCTGCACCGCCTCCACTTACTCATAAACATCAGTCTTAAGGTGGAAGTAATGATGGAAACAAACATGACGTTAAACTAACAATGCTCTCAGAAGCACCAATCCAAGATTATGACTCTAAGGGTGATTTCAGGCCAGGAACAAAGAACAAGTATGCCTCTCTACATTTGCCAGCATCAGTGTTCAGTCTTGCCTGTTTGTATAAATAAATTGCATTAGAACTTCAGATCATAATTTCAAAATTTCTTTTCCATAGTAAAAAGACTTTCAATACATTTGGTATATGTACAGTATGATTCATTCACTCCTGTGAGAAAGTAACTTCTCTTGCATAATCTACTATAAAATGTTTTAAATACTCAAGCTTTTAAGGAAGTTAAGTATTTTTTGGCATTTTTACTAACAAAATTATTATAAATATTATCAGTATTACTTTTCATCTTCAGTATCTGGTTACATGTTCACAAAAGAAATAATACATATTGAAAATAAACCTTCAAGACGATTTAAAAGACATACTCTGCTTCTTAATTATTTTTTTTGCTTGCCAATAATTAATTCTTTGCTTAGTCACTTAGAATACCTTAATTGGAAGATTAAAAGGCTTATATTTAGAAAAAGTAGGGAAGATAAAAAGTTAAACACAGGAATTCTGGTTACACAAATGAAAACCAACATCATTATGACTCTTGTTTGGAGTTTATCATCACCCCACAGGACTGTGTAGATCAATCTCTCATGTCCATTCAGTTCATAGTACTTATTTAGTCTATGTTGCATCTTTACTCATATTTCAAGGTATGTTTGCTACAAATCATAAATCTCAAGTCAGTTTCAATGCATCAGGTGTAAGGCATGAAAAATAAGCCTTTTAAATTTTTACTTCAAACCATAACATTTACTTCAAACCATTAACATAATGCATTCATTTCTTAGCAAATGAATGATTCTATCCACTTATGGTAGAGCATATCAATAACTAAACTGTCAGCAGCTTATGTACAAAGAACATTAGATCATTCATTTTGATGATTCCTATTCAGTGAAACATGGGTGTGATGACACATGATAGGTTCTTCCGCACTGAATGATCCCTGTTCAAGGAGGAATATTTCGCCTGATCTTCTGGAAGTCTATGGGGAGACAGCTGTTAGTTACCAACCTCTTCAAGGATTGCCTCAGAGGCAGAGCTCTGCTTGGCCCAAGGCTGCATCCCTTTAAGGATGGCTCACATCAAGTGAGCGACAAAAAGGCCCAAAAAGGCAACAAACAGGCCCAAACCAGAGCAACTCTCACGGGCCATTTTATCTTCAGAGCTCCGCCAAGGAGTCTGCCAAGGCTGTCATCTACTTCCCATTTTTCCTTCCCTTCCCTTCCCTTCCCTTCCCTTCCCTTCCCTTCCCTTCCCTTCCTTTCCCTTTCCCTTTCTTCCTTTCTTTCCTTCCTTCCTTCCTTCCTTCCTTCCTTCCTTCCTTCCTTCTTTTGATGTTTATTTATTTTGAGAGAGAGGGAGAGGGAGAGAGAGAGAGAATGTGTGCACATGTGGGGGAGGGGCAGAGAGTGAGGTGGAGAGAGAGAACCTCCAGCAGGCTCCATGCTGTCAGTGCATAGTCTGACATGGGGCTCAATCCCACTAACCATGAGATCATGTCCTGAGCCAGTATCAAGAATCGGCCACTTAATCTACTGAGCCACCCAGGCACCTTTCCTTCTATTTCAACTGAAGTTTCTCTCGCTACCTTATCTAGGTTCCTTTGCCTTCCTGTCACAGGTGTTTACCCCACGGGTCTTCCCAAATGATCATATTTGTCCTCTAAACACTGTCTCAGAGTCTTCTCTACAGGAATTCCCGACCTGCAACAATGTCAGACACAGCTGTACCTTAGGAAAAAATAGTGTCCAGTATGAAATAAACCCCTATCAAGAACCCCATCTTACTTCCAGAGCAGGAATAACGAGGGAGAGACAGAGAGACAGAAAGACAGAGAGGGAAGGAAGGAAGGAAGGAAGGAAGGAAGGAAGGAAGGAAGGAAGGGGAGAGGGAGGAAGATAATCATTTAAGCTAAAGTAGAGTCATTGGGTTTTTTTTCATCCTAGGCTAATAAAAGCAAACATGTTTTGAGAAAGCACTAGTGTGAGAAATTTTAAAAAATGTATAAAAATACTTTTAAAAGCTTCATTTCTGAAGGTTTACTGACACCTGCCTCATTCTCTCTCTTCATTTTGTTGATTTTTATAATGCCCTCTCATCACATTCTTTTATTCCCTCCAAACTAAATGCCTAACTTGTACTCTTTTTATTCTCTTCATTCCACCATATTTATGGAGGATTTAAAAACACATGGATGGGGGCGCCTGGGTGGCTCAGTCGGTTGAGCGTCCAACTTTGGCTCAGGTCATGATCTCACAACTCGTGAGTTCGAGCCCCGCATCTGGCTCTGTGCTGACAGCTCAGAGCCTGGAGCCAGCTTCGGATTCTGTGTCTCCCTCTCTCTCTGTCCCTAACCCACTCGCATTCTGTCTCAGTCTCTCTCAAAAATAAACACTTAAAAAATTTTTAAAAATAAAAAATAAAAAAAATAATAAAAACACATGGATGAATCCTTCAATGCCATTGTTGTCAGTACTTGGATGTGTTCATCACCAGTAACCTACAACTCCATGCCTCCCCAGAAACTCGCTCTCACAGTCACACACCTGAAATTCTTATTCCTTGACAGATCTCCACCACAGCTGATAATTTAAGCCCAGAGAATGTTGTCTACAACTACTTATCTTGTCAACCACTGGTTTTTTCCCAGGATGTGTGTCCTTCTACTTCATCAACCCCCCAGTCTCATATTCCCTTTACTTTCCACAGCCTGCTTCTCTCTTCATTTCTTCTTTCTTTATTTGTCAGATTCCACTGACAATTTTTTTTTCAATCTCTCAATTTCTTTTTTGCTTACATCCATCTGGCAACTGTCGTGTGTGTGTGTGTGTGTGTGTGTGTGTGTATACATGCACACACCCAAAGTGATGTATGTTGGGGAAAAATTGAGTGAATGTGTACATTTTTAGAAATATAGGGGTGCCTGGGTGGCTCAGTCGGTTAAGCATCTGAGTTCGGCTCAGGTCATGATCTCACAGTCTGTGAGTTTGAGCCCCACATCAGGCTCTGTGCTGACAGCTCAGGGCCTGGACCCTGCTTCAGATTCTGTGTCTCCCTCTCTCTGACCCTGCCCTGCTCGTGCTCTGTCTCTCTATGTCTCAAAAATAAATAAAAGCATTAACAATAAATATATAAAATAATCTCCCCAAATTTAATATATCCTTCAACTCTTTTGCAATTCTTTTCTGTTTTCTTGGTGAGTTTTTTTCCCCATTTTCCTCACTGAACATATCAAAGTTTCTCTACTCTCTTCAAATATTTACCTCCCTTTCCTTAAAATGTTCAAAGATTTCTAGAGAACAGAGAAAACAGGTTTTCTACACTTCCTGACATCACCTCACAAACATCTCCATAATCATCCCTTTTCCCTTCCCACCTATTACAATGGAAGAAGTATTCTAACACCAAGGCTGCTACATCTTCCACTTGTTATCTGTATTTCATCCTGTTCAGCCTTCTCAAGGAACTTAATTCCTGAGTTTATCTTTTCTGCTCTATCTTTAGTGTCTTTCTCCCTTCTTTCTTTCTCGTTCTCTCCATCTTTCCTTCTTGCACAGAAAACTTTAATTTCTCAAGATACTACCTTGCATGAGACAATCTCACTCTTTCAATTATCATAAATCAATATATTTTAGCCTGCATCTCTCCTGAATCGGTCTTACTTATCTAAAATTTAAGTTGGCAAATTCATCTCACATACTCCTCAAATTCAACATATCCCAAGATGAATGTGTTTCTTACTTTGGAGAGAAATGTCATAATTTACCTATTTGCTTAATTTAGGAACCTAGGGCCCATTCTTGTAATCTATTTATTATTTACTTGAAATTTCAATCTATCACTTATAACATGTCAGCCTTACCTTTTAAACATCACCAATAGTCGTTTTAGCTGTTATTCAGCATCTGTCCCTGGATTATTACAAGAATACATTATCTAGTCTTCCTTCAATCTATTTAATGCAGTTAAAAATTACCACGTTCCTCTCTTACCCCAACAATTTCAATGATTTCCCTGTCAGGATTTAGCCTAAGATCTTTAACTTGGTTCCTGATCTTCCACAGAAGTTGGCTCTGTTTCTCATCACATCTCTCAGTCACTGTATTATCCAGCCCCTCTCTACAATTTACATTTTGTTGAATGCACTATGCTATCTTTTATCTCTCTTTATCTCTTTTGAACATGCTATGTCTGCTGCTTCTCTTGGCAACCATCTACCTATACTTTAGGTCATAGGCTGGATGTTCCTTTTTCCAAGAAATCTTCCTTGCTCGTGGGTAAGCTATGGATAAATGTTTACATAGATGCTCCCATGATAAGTTACATTAGCTCCACCACAGCAATCATGTTATTGACTTGAGGAGTTTCTTCATGAATCTGTAAGCTCTGTAAGAGCATGAACCATGTCCACCCTATTCACAACCATAGTCTTGGAGGTGGATACATGGTAAACACAGAGAAATTATTTATTATATAACCAAATAAATAAGAACAAAAAGAAAGAAGAGAGACTGGAGACTACTCAAATAAAAAAGACATGAAGATATGTAACAAATCTGTGACCTCCCTCCCAAAATAAAAGGTAAAATGATGTGATTATATGAGAAATAAACTAGGAGGAGTAAGGTTATGAAAAATGCATATTTTCTTTAGGGTATTAATTAAAGTCTGTAATCTTTGGCAAACATTTGGAAGTGTTTGTGCTATTTTAAGATCAATAAGCATTCAAATATCATCAAAACTTGGAGCCTCAGATTTACAAGTGGTTAGCTTATGAAGAGATATTGGTTTCCTTCATCTTAAACATCAACTGTAGTTCAAAGATAGTAACAGGGTTTATTTTGAAGAAAAACAAGAAGCACTTCATTAAGAGCAAAGTTACATAATATTTTCATCTACCCAGATAGATGTTGTCAATTCATCTTTTTTTTCTACCATGTCCCAGCATTATGAAACATGAATACATAACTAATTTCCACATTTGATTGTTTTCTTGATAGAGAGTTACAGGCACAACATGGGAGCAAATTTGGTGTTGGTGAACTTTCCAATATTTCCTCTTCTTATTATTAGCTAAATATCCTCTCTTTTTTTCAGATTGGTAAAGATTAAAACTATTGGAATATACTGAGCCTAGTAGGATACAAGAAGAGGTTTATGGCAAAGCAAACACACACACACACACACACACACACCCCAAACAAAACCCCAAAATGCATTTTCCATTATTTCTCTACTTTTATTTCTGAGAATACATATATAATGCAGTAATTCATTCTCTTATTTCTTCACTTCCTCTTCAATGTTCTATCTTTTATATACTTCAAATTATTTTCTTTTGAGCTATAGATGACCTTTCATGTGAGGGAGGTATCAGAAGGGTAGTATGAAGTGTAAGAGCCAGTCAGGAATTTTGCTCACTGATTTTATGGATAGTCGAAATGACAAGTCTTAATGATGATGCTTGTGACCAAAGTGGTGGCAACACAGAACCCTCTTTCCCCCCAAATTCACAAACCTCTCTCTTTTATTTCCTGTAGGTCTTTCTTCAAATGCCATCACTTAGATCTTCTCTGACCATTCCATACACAGTATTACTCTCCCACTCCCCTTTCGCCACCCCTCATTTAAGATACATACAGTTTCAGTTTTCACCATAACTCTTAGTGTGATCTGAATGACTACATACGCACTGATTAGTTTGTTGTGTGCCTCCCACAGCTTCAATATAATTGTAAGGGGAAAGACTATGTTGTCCATAGTTGTATACCTGGCGCCCATAACAGCTCCTGGAATGTAGTAGATGATGAGTAGATGTATGTTGATTTAGTGAATAACCATCTTTCTCTGAGGCTGAAAAGATCAGAAAGGGTTGAACTGCAATAGAGATCTATAGTATTACCAAAAAATCACTTGTCAGGAAAGAGAAAGGTAAAAACACAAATAGCTTTCACAATATTCCTTTTTAAAGATCTTATTCTAAGTTCATTTTAAATGTTTATTTGAATAAAGCCAGATAAATTTTGAATCTATTTATTTAGTTAACATCAGAATAATTGAATATGGCTAATTGCTATGGGTTAGAATAAATATTACAGAAAAGTCATAGTCTTAGACTTCAGTTAAATATGTGTGTATCAGTATAGTATGCATATATTTCAACTTTGCTGTCATGCTAATACATGTTCAGCATTCCAAACTTGAAAGCAAAGTTTGTTACACTACATACACATACACACAAACACACACACACACACACACACACACACACACACGACACAAAATATCTAATTATATATAATATATATAATTACATATAATATATTATTTTATATAATATATAATATATATGATTAAATATACATATTTAATATTTTACCTAAAATTTTAAAACATTATTTTCTTGAAATTACTTTCTTGAATTTTAATGTTCATATATTTCTGAGTCTTTATTGAAATTTTGAAAAACTATTGATTAAAATTTAGGGAAAACACTTGCTGCTGTTTATAGCCAAGTCCTAGAAATGAAAAATAAAAGAAAATTATATTTGAGTTTACTTTTAACTTTTTATTAAGTTAAAAAAATTGTAACATAAATAAATATAGTATATATTGATTTACACTTAATTCATTGTAATTATAAATTACTGACTTTGTTACATTATAACTCTGAAAGAATCAAATGAAGGTATTAATTTCTGCATTTCTCCTTGTTTTTATGGTTCTTCCCAACAAGCAGTTAAAAATATTTTACATAGCTGAGAAAAAAAGGGAAGGAAGGTACCATTAGCTACACAAGGCAGAATCTGATCCAAAGAATCTTTGCAAATAAAATCCACTGTGAAACAGTTTAAGATAAAAATGCATGTTAAGTTAAAAAAATGGAAAGCATACACAACAGTTTCCTTTCTGTCAGACTGTTTGTGAAATTATTTAATACAAAGGAAGATATAATTCACAATAGGACCTCTTTTTTTTGAGTAACAAAAGTGAAGTCAATTGGAAGGACATAGGAAAGTTCACATAAAGAAAGAGAACACTCAGGAACTGGGCTCAAAAAATACAGAAATGGGGCAGCTCATGGCACATATACAGTAAAAACTTAGGAATGACTTTAATTCATAAGGAACTAATTATAGAGTTTACTGAATTTATAGAGTTTACTGAATTTATTTACTATTTATATACTATTTATATAATAGTAATACTACTATTTATATAGTAGTAAATAATACTATTTATTACTATTTATTTACTATTCATTTACTATTTATATACTGTTTATTTACTATTACTCTATAAACTATTTATAGAGTTTACCAAATTATAGAGTTTACATTAATGTAAAAGTTTTCTTAATTACAGCAGAAATATGGGAAGTGTCAGTGTTAGGTCAAATGCTCAATTTCTTCACTAACATGTACAATCCTGTAAACATACCTGTAAGAAATGTTTTTCTTTCATTTTTTAACACAGCATAGAAGGTTAATCATAATGCTTTTATAAGTCATCAGCCCATAACATCTGCTACACTGCAAAATCACATTTTCAAAAACTGTATCAATTTTCTTTTGAATGTATAACTTAACTAAAACTTAAATTTAACATAATTAAAATTGCACTAGAGCAGAACTCTGCCTTCAATTACTCTTGTAACGAAATATTTATTTTTAACTCATTTGAGATATGTCTTTAATATTAAAAATGTTAAACTATCATACATCTTCACATTTTTTTGTTTTGTTGCTTTCATTTTAGTTTGACTTATAATATTTTATTTAGCTATGATCTCTTCTAAGACCTCAGTTTTAAAAGCATACAGAGTTCAGGTTGGAAGGAAAAGGAGTTAAGCAGAGCAGGTGACTGATAAAACTTACAGGATAACATCTACCTCTCTCTAGAAGGGACACTTGAACCCAGCTCTGCTTTATGGGTGCCCTATGGAAATATTAGTCCAGTTTTGCCAGATAGTCTGTTTTGTTTTTTTTTTTTACAAGAGAACTAGTTAACTTATTTGTATTCAAGATGTTGTCATTTTTAAATATTGTATACTTAAAAATATCTTGGTATGGTGAACAAAAACGACCTGTAGACTGATGCTGTCTTGACTGCCACTGATTTGTGGCACTGTTGGTGTATATCTTTAAGATTTTGTTCTGAAAGTAACCCCTGATTGATGATTATATATTTGCCTATGTTTAGTTCTGCTTTAATCTGAACACTAATAGTGTTTAGCTCATTTCTTATTTATTTAAGCACCTGATGTGTAGTGGGTATCCAACTTATTTTTCCTATAAAGCTGTTCATTAGCTCCATTTTTCCTAGTGCCTTATAATGGCTCATTTTTTTAATTCCCAAATTGGTAGAACTGTTTGTATGAAAATATCTTTTCCTCGTTGAATGTATGTGTATATTCTTGAATGAGTACCCCTCTGTAGTTTTATAGTACAATGTTCAGTTTGGAGAGTCAACTCATTTTCTACCATTTTTAACAACTTTATGATTAGTGCATAACTATTCTTTAAAGTAGACTAAAGGGCACTTGGGTGGCCTGGCCGACTGACCATCCTACTCTTGATTTCAGCTCAGATCACGATTTCATGGTCAGTCATGGGATCCAGCCACCTTGGGCTCCCTGCAGGGTGTGGAGCCTGCTTGGGATGTTCTCTCTCCCTCTCTCTGTTCCTCCCATGCTCATGCTATCTCAATAAGTAAATAAATAAAAAATAAGACTAAAAATCACTGTAATAAATGCAATAATTTAAAAATCATATATCACTTTGGAGAAAACAACTTTATATGAAATCTCCCCATCTATCTCTCTATCTGTGTCTCTGTCTCTGTCTCTGTTTCTCTCTCTCTCTCTCTCACACACACACACACACACACACACACCTCTGGTACAGTTTTGTGACTCTTTCTTAGGCTGACTTTCAGACTTTTTCTCAATTAAGTTCATAACTTAGTTGCATAATTATATAATACTGAGAATTGAAACATGATTTTTTTTAATTTTTGTGAAATATCTCTACTTATGAAGTGGGATTCCTTGGTTTCTGGACTGTATACTGCTAGTGTACACACAAATCTCAGAAATTCTGCAAATTTTTTATAATATTTTCATATATATTTGATTAGTCCTGGAGATAATATCCATAGATTCCATTGGATTGTCAAAGACTTTGATGATCTAAGAAAAATAAATGTCTGGTGTAAACAATTTTCCAGATTTATAACATATTAAAATATCAAATATACTTAAAATTTCTTAAAGTGCTTTGACAGTTAACAGAGAAAAATAAATACATGGAAGGTACTATATTCTAAACATAAGAGCAACTAATGATTTAGTGAAACATTAGTTCACTAAATTAGGTGGGAAATGCTAAATTAGGTGGGAAATATAAATTACAGCCCATTTTCCCTTCATGTAGGTGATTACATTCCCCTCCTAAAAATAATGAATGCATTAATATTGATTATTATTATAATAGTTATTGTTCTTATTGTTCACCAGTTAGTGGACACTCACAATGTACTAACCACCATGACAAGTACATTGAATGCAGTATCTAATTTCACTCTAAAAAAGTCTCAATTATGAGGTATTATTGTCATCATTTTCATACAGAAAGTGACCTTAGGAAATTGCCCAGATGATTAGCAGCTGTGCTAGAAATAGAACTTTGATTCTTTTTTTTTTTCTCTCTCTCTCTCAGGTTAAAAATAAGCCTTCTCTTCCCCACTTTTTTTCACTCTTGTGTCTTGGCCATATAGGATGAAGTAAGTTCCAATAATGGCTTTTTTATTAAACATTGAGGCTCTCACAATGACAAAATTTTAGCAGTTGAATCCTTGAGATTAATCCACTCCTAGTAACTTTAGAGCTTGAATGAAATTATTACTGCTTTTCAGTAACAGCTATGTTTAGCAGTAAGCATGTCAATCGCCACAGCTGCTCTTATTAAACAGTCAAGAAAACAACCATTCAGGATTTTTCATATTCACTTACCTCAGGGAGCTTTAGTATTGATACAGCACACATAAAGAATCAGAGTCAATATTTGATGTCTGACATCTAGAAACATACATGTGAGTCTGTGGTGAGGGAGTATTTTGAAAGATATTGTTGCAAAAGAAATTTTTGAAATCAATTTCTTAAGCTCCTCTTAATATCAACAGCCAATCATAATAGATTTAACCTTTAACCCATACATTAGAGAGAACTCAGAACATGGTATGAGAGAAAGTTGGAAATCCTTTGTGGCTTCAAGAATCTGTGGAATTGGAATAAAAGACAGAGATAAAGCATGGAGGTAAAATGCTCAAGTTCCAGCTTTCCCTCTTCTTGGGGTAACATCTCTTGGAGAAGATTAGAAATATACATAATCCTGTAGGTGAGATTTGAAGAAAGACAATCTGAAATTGGAGGCCACTCTCTAGTGATGCTGTCTCCTCAGGTAACGAGAGATGATGCCTGTTTCAGGTGGGTAGCATGAAATACCAAAATGGTGATGTATACAGGTGATACTTTGGAACTTGAGTAGACACAATTAATTAATTACCCAATTAATTAATTAAGAGAGTGGAACAGGATGGAGGAATCATTGTGTGTTACTGAATTCCCATGTAATGTTTCTAGTCCTGTACCATTTCATCATGATAAGGTTGTTGCTCCAGTACTTTAGTGTCTTTTGACTTATGTTCTGTATTCTGCACAACCAAGTGAAGAATGTGTGTGCTAAGAGCTGACTTTGTTAATTTGAGTTGCTGTGGCCATTGAGGAGTGGTTTGGAAAACCTGGAGATGGTAGGAGTAAATGTGATATGTCAAATACATAATATAGATATAGATAAAACCAAAGAAACTCTAAAGTAGTTCTTTTTCTAGGGAAAGCATAATAGTCTGGGTTCTCTAGAGAAACAGAAGTGATAAATTAAACTTAAATTAGCATATATACATGCAAGTTGGAGAACGAAGGAAGCCAGTGGTGTAATTCAGTTCCACTTTAAAGACCTAAGAATTAAGGTGACTATGGTGTAAGTCCTGCTTTGAGTCTGGAAGCCTGAGAACCAGGAGAGCCAATGTCCAGAGGGCAGAAGATAGTGGATGTCCTGTTTCAAGCACAGACAGCAGATATTCCCTTCTTCCACATTTTTGGTCTATTCAGGCTTTGAATGAATTGAATGGTGCCTACTTTCATTAGTGAGGATGTTCTTCTTCACTCAGTCTATGGATTTGAATGTGACTCTCTTCCAGAAACACCCTCACAGACATAATGTTTTACCAGCTCAGTCAAGTTAATAGATAATATTAACGATCACGTTGAGGATAAAATGGATTGTTTTGTATAATCCTGAATGCAGATTATAAATATTGGCACAGCTTTTTAAAATTATGCATGGCTAGACCCCATCACAGAAAAACTGATCAGAATATTGAGGATAAGTCATGGATATTGGCACTTTTAGGTCTCCCTAGGTGACTCTAATGCAAACGACTCCCTAGGTGACTCTAATTATTTCTTATCTCTAGGAAATAAGGTGATACCTCTTTGCATTCTTCCTACACTTTTTGAAAATGCCAGTATGACTTTTCTCCATGGAAGGTGAAGTTTGGTATTGTAGGAAATTTGTTTTTTTTCTTTTCTTTCCTCTTTTTTTAATTTTTTAAATATAATTTATTGACAAATTGTTTTCCATACAACACCCAGTGCTCATCGCAACAAGTGCCCTCCTCAATGCCCATCACCCAAAGTGGGAAATTTGTTTTTTCAAATGTAACATGTCCTTACATGCTCTCCCACTGGCAAACCTTTCCAATTCCACCCCCACCAATCCTCAGCCCCATAGAAGGGTGGAATGTAACATGCTCATTTGGCTGGATTTTAAAATGATACATCTGTTTGGACAGAAATTTTGTCAGCTCTGGGTAACAAAATATGATTTGGAAGTAATGTGTATTTTATTTAACTATTGACTACAAATTAAAAATAAAAAGCCCCCCCCCCTCGGCAAATTCTTAAATAATCTTAAATAGAACAGCTTGACTGGCCACTACCAGCCATTTTTAGGTGATTTTTAAAAATTATTTTTGCAAACAGGAAAAAGACAGTAAGGGATTTTAGTGAACAAAGCCAAAACTGTCTCAACATTGTAACTCAGTTCCAAGGTTTTCAGAATGATGCATTTTTTCTTCTTAACTTTTACACATGGTTTTCATAATATTTACATTCCTTTTTTTTTTTTTAATTTTCCATCCTGAGTCATAAGCACAAATAACATATTTCTATCCTGGGAATAGTTTTTAAGAAACTTTCTTATTAGTATTTAATACCCATAAATATAACATGCTGCTGTTGAGAAACTTTAACTTGCAAGAATGGTAACACTACATTTATAATTGTGTAATTTATGAGAAAAAAAGCTATTTTTACATAAAGTCAGTATATCTTGTTAAGGATAGCATTGAATCTGTAAATTGCATTGGGTAATATAAGTATTTTAACAACATTAATTCTTTCAATCCATGAGCATGGTATATCTTTCCATTTGTTATCTTCAATTTCTTTAATCAATGTTTTATAGTTTTCAATGCACATGTCTTGCATTTCCTTGTTTAAGTTTATTCCTAGGTATCTTATCATTTTTTGTACAATTAAAAATGAAATTATTTTATTTCTCTTTCTGCTACTTTATTATTTCTGTATAGAAATGAGACAAATATCTGTGTGTTAATTTTGTATCCTACAACTTTACAGAATTAATTTATTACTTCTAATAGTTTTTTGGTGGAGTCTGTAGGGTTTTCTATATATACTATCATATCACCCACAAATAGTGACACTATCAAAATACCAATAGTACTTTTCACAGAACTAGAATAATCCCCAAATTTGTATGGAACCACAAAAGACCCTGGTTGCAAAAAGCAACCTTGGGACAGAAGAAAAAGAGGTGGGGGTTTCACAATCCTAGATTTCAACATATATTACAAAGCTATAATGACCAAAATCATATGATAATGGTACAAAAACAGACACATAGATCAATAGCATAGGACAGAGAGCCCAGAAATAAGCCCATGCTTATATAGTCAATCAGTTTATAACAAAGAGGGCAAGAATATGCAATTAGGAAAAGACAGTCTCTTCAATAAATGGTATGGGAAAAATCGGACAGCTACATTCAAAAGAATGAAACTGGACCACTTTCTTACACCATATACACACAGAAAAAAATCCTCAAAATGGGTTAAATACCTGAATGTGACACCTAAAACCATAAAAATCCTAGAAGAAAACATAGGGAGTAAACTATTTCACCTCAGCCTTTGCAACATTTTTCTAGATATGTCTCCTGAGGCAAGGGAAACAAAAGCAGAAAATAAACTATTGGAACTACAGCAGAAAAAAAAATGCTTTTGCACAATGAAAGAAACTATCAACAAAATGATGAAGTAACCTACTGAATGGGAAAAGATGTCTGCAGTTGATATATCAGATAAAAGGTTAATATTGAAATCTATAAAGAACTCAGCACCAAAAAAAATAAATAAACTGACTTTTAAAATGGGAAAATGACCTGAATAGACATTTTTCCAAAGAATGCATACTGATGGGCAACAGACACATGAAAAGATGCTCAACATCACTAATCATCAGAGAAATGAAAATCAATACCACAATGAGATATCACCTCACACTTGTCAAAATGGCTAATATCAAAAAGAAAGAAATAACAAGTGTTGGTGAGGATGAGGAGAAGAAATATTCATGCACTGTTGGTGAGAATGTGAATTGGTACAGCCAGTATTGAAAACAGTATGGATATTCCTCAAAATATTAAAAACAGAAATATCAGATGATCCAGTAATTCTACTACTACTTATGCAAAGAAAACAAAAACACTAATTTGAAAAGATATATGGACTTCCATGTTTATTGCAGCATTATTTGCAATAGCCAAATTATGGAAGCAGCCTGTCAGCAGATAAGTGATTAAGGAAGATGTTGTGTACACACACACACACACACACACACACACTGAAATATTACTCAGCCATAAAAAAGAATGAACTCTTGACATTTTCAACCATGTGGATAGACGAGAGGATATAATGCTAAGTAAATTAAGTCAGTCAGAGAAAGACAGATACAATATGATTTTACTCATGTGGAATTTACGAAACAAAAACAGAAAAAAGAGAAAAAACACAACAAAATGAAATCAGACTCAAATATAGAGGACAAAAAGGGAGGTGGGTGGGAGGATGGATGAAACAGATAAAGGGGATTAAGGGTACATTTACTGGGGTGAGTATTATGTAATGCATGGAATTGTTGAATCATTATATTGTACACCTGAAACTAATACAACACTGCTTATTAATTATATTTGAATTTTAAAAATGGTAAAAATATTGTCACATAAATAAGATTTGCAGATGGGAAAAAACAGATGTATAGATAAGGATGTGGTATATATACATATACAGAGGAATATTACTCAGCCATAAAAAGAATGAGATCTTGCCATTTGTGACAACAGGTATGGACCTACAGAGTATAATGCTAAGTGGAATACATCAGAGAAAGACAAATATCATACGATTTCATGTGGAATCTAAAAAACAAACAAAAAAGTGAGAAACAGACCCACAAATTCAGAGAACAAACTGGTGGCATGGGGGTGGAGGATGAGCAAAATGGATGAAGATGAGTGGAAGGTACAGGCTTCCACTTATGGAATGAATATGTCATGGGGACGAAAGGTACAGCAAGGGGAATCCAGTCAGTGGTTCTCTAATAGCATTGTGTGGTGACAGATAGTAGCTACAGTTGCAGGGAGCATAGCATAACGTATAGAGGTGTCCAACCACAGTGCTGTACCCCTGAAACTAATGTAACATTGTGTGTCAACTATACTTCAATATTTAAAAAAAATAAAAATAAATCAAAAACAATTATAACAGAAAATATAAAAGCAGTATAATTTGTGATTTTATACTTTTTTTTACTATGTTAACTTTGATTTTTTTCCTATTATATAGCATCTGTGTGATACTATTATGTGTGATAATAATGCCTATATGATATTATTATTTATGTGACATTAAAGTTTGTAATGACATACTGGGTTTGACTAAAGGCTTGCTAAACTCTATTTCAGTTCTGAAACTGAGTCTCCTAACAGAATACTGACATGGTGTGAGTATAGCAACATTCAAGAAGAAGACAAAAAAACTGTTTTTTATATTTTCCTGCCTTCATTGTGGATTTTAAACATTATAGTAATTCCATCTCCCTGCTTTGAAGTCTCCATTTATAAGTCCTGACATTAAAATAATGTTATATGAGTATTTGGAAACATAATCTGATATTTTAATATAAGTGCGTTGACTTAAATAAAAACAAATTTGAAACTTAAAAAAAAAGTTCCACTTTCAGTACAATTCATGATACAAAATGATTTTTATTTTACAAAAAGTTCAAAGTTCTATTAATTTCTGAATTTTCTTTATATATCCAAGTATTTTCATATCGTTAATTAATTCAGAGATATTTGAAGAAAATTGGGATTACATTTAAAATATTAGACACTACCAACTGAATAGTAATGTGGAACAAACTTTATTAATTAAAATAAAACATATGGGAGAAATAAAGATTTGACTGACAAGCACTAATTTGCTCACAACTTTGAAGAACTCTATTTTGTACAAAATGAGGCACACCTGTATATCACTTTAAAAAAATACCAAGTACAAGCTTTTTGAGGAATTGCCCTCTGCATAGTTACGTCAGATATTGTGGTCATTTCAAAGTAGGTAAGACAGCCTCACTGCAAAGATGATTACTTTTTAGGAAAGGAACAAAAATTAAATAATCATATTATAAAGTCAAAATATTAAAACAAAATAAAACAAAACAAATGCTTTTTAAAATGCAGAAAGTACTATTGATTTACCATGGAAATAGTCTGTGGAAACGTGTGATCCCTTAATCCAGTCCTTCTATCTCCCCTTTGTCTTACTCCTCTGACTTCTTCTATTTTTTTTAAAGTTTACTTATTTATTTGGGGGCAGGCGGCGGCGGGGGGGGGGGGGGGAGAGACCTGAGCCGAAATCAAAAGTCCGAGGCATAACCAACTGAGCCACCCACGTGTCCCTGCCCTTGTTTTTTTAAAAAAATCTCTATTCTATTAAAGTATTTGACAGTCAGGAAAGACACCTGCATAGCAAAATTTAAATTTTCATCATTTCTTTCTTGTTTGTGTTGGCTTTCAGGAGAAGCGTGTGGCTTTATTCTGACTGATAAAAACTGAGGAAATGTACTGGTAGTTCCTGAAGAATCTCCTTAGTTTAATAAAGGTTCACAATGAAGGAATGTATTTTCTTTTCCCCTTCTGGCTTTTGGGCATTTAATGTGTGACGTTAAGATGCCTGCAAACTTTATAGGCATTTATGTAACAGGAGACTACAAGCTTAAGCTTAAAACCAACATCCTGAGAATAGCTGAAAGATGAAAAAACTGGAACTTTGCCAAAACTCATCGAACCACTAAATTAATTGCAACACCATCTCCAGAGCTCATGTTGTGCGATGATAATAATAATAGTAACAATAATCCCTCATTTGTTCAGCACTTTTTAAATTGTTTAAATGTTTATTTATTTTGAGAGAGAGAGAGAAGAAGGAGGAGGAGGAGGAGGAGGAAGAGGAGGAGGAGGAGGAGGAATGGCATAGAGAGGAGAGAGAGAGAATCCTAAGTAGGCTCCGCACGGTCAGCACAGCCCGATGTGGGGCTCTATCTCACGAACCTTGAGATCATGACTTGTGCTGAAATCAAGAGTTGGATGCTTAACCAAGGGAGCCACCCAGGAGCCCCTGTTAAGCATTTTTTAGTTGGAGATTCCATATTTCAATATTAGAATCATGTCTAGGGTAGCATGATGTCCCGCCCTCCATATCATATATTCAAATATTCAATATTTGAATATATGAATTCAAATATTCATAGTTATTTGAAGCCATGAAGCTACCTCAACTTACTGGCAAGGAAGTCTGCCTGAGAAGTCCAGAAGGCTAACTGGATGTTCTTATTTTGGTGTATATACATTTAACCTTGCAAATTTAAAGTACTGATAATTTCCTTGAAGTTTTGCTATAACTTCTCATAAATGAATTCCCTTTATAATTGACCTGTAGGTATTCTAGGTCAGCAATTACTCTGCTGTGTGTATTTTAACAGCTCAGAAATACGCTTATATATTGCTGGTATGATTTCCATTTTCACTGGCCACTTCACATAACAGGTTGATACTGTTAACTCAGCCTTTCAGTGTTGGAGCTTTCACTGGATCAGTCCCTCTGCAACTCACTGCCTCACCTCTGCCATTTCTTAGGAGGTCCATGTTCTCACAATACATCTTTACTCCTTTGCAGTATTTCCATCTGAAGATATCTGGTATCTTCCTGCTAGACCTTTAGGTTTTACATGTCCCTTTAGGTTTTATGTGTATGGAATGAGACAATCTCTGGAAAGGTAAAGGTTAACCTGTCCAGGAATAATTTCCCTGCGGGCTGGACTCTCCCTAAAATACTGGTCTCCTGAAAAGCTCCACAGAAACTGGGTATAGCTAAGTCTTTTGCACCAGCCTCGTGATAACATGAGGGCATAGACTAGTGTTCCTCCATTCATTAAAGCTGACAGGTACAGCCGGGCTGGCACCAAGGGTTTGCTATGATCACTGCTGTTGGAGTCCAGTAACTGATCCTCACAAGGGAGTGGCTGGTGCTTCACCTAATCATGTAGCCCACAGTTCAAGGATCTTATTTCCTTGAACTTATTTCCCCAAGTCTGATGTCCAGTCCTGTTAGTTCTCTGTGTGCTCTCCTAAAATGTAGTGAGCATAATTAATGTTATTTTTTCTCAGTGAGTTTCTCCTAATAAACATTACTACTCTAGCACTCTTTCTCACGTACTTGGTAATTGGCCTTTGATTGCTTGATACTTCCTAAATTGTGCACTCATAGAGAACTGGTTCCAAAAAAGACAGAAGTCACTTTGGAGAGCCATCTGATGTCCTATTTTGAAACCCACTAAAGGGGAACCTGAGTGACTCAGTCAGTTGAGCATCTGACTTCAGCTAAGGTCATGATCTCATGGTTTGTGAGTTCAAGCCCCAGGTAGGGCTCTGTGATGACAGCTCAGAGCCTGGAGCCTGCTTCGGATTCTGTGTCTCCCTCTCTCTCTCTCTTCCCCCCCACCACCTCTCAAAAATAAACATTAAAAAATTTAGAAACCCACTAAATGTCTTTTCCTCATCCACAAGCTACTTTGTCTTTTGGTTGCACTGATGTTAAAATCCATCTGGATCTGGGAGTGATAAGCTCCTCCCTCTTGGTATTCATTATGTTCACAACACAACAGAGAGCAGCTCGAGTGGAAGAGATGGTGCAGACTGACCTCCTGAAGCTACTACTTCTGCATTCCCTAGCTATCTTTCTATGCCCTGGAAGTTCAGGACTTCTCTTTCTTTACCTTAACTTCACTTACATCCCTTCCTTTCTGCGCCTCTTTTACCACAGGACAGTCCCAGCTACCCTCTCCAAATTCCATGTTCTGTTTATGACTAATTAGATCAGCAATTAGATTATAAATAATCCTGGTTTCCATAACCAAATGTCTGATTTACATCACTGAAGACCCAGTGCATCATGGATTACAACACTGATAAATAATCTGATCTTCCTGTTTTGTTTTGTTTTTTTCCACCAGACCTGAGTTAGTGAGGCATCATGTGAGGAACATCCTGCCAAACTATTGCCTGAAGACAAAATCTGGAATGACAGAGCTACGGCCAGTAACTCCTGACCCAGAGGAACCCCACCTTGGGAAGTAATAAAGAAGGAGAAGAGGAAAGACTCTAAAGCAGGAATTCTTGGTTGTCCAGTTTACTCCAGAAGGACCATGATGCCTGTAGCAAGTGGAACTCTAAGAAATGTTCATCAGTAGAAGTGTGTCAGTATTTGAAGAACATAAAAGCTGTGTGGCAAACATGTAGTGAGTAAGGAACAGAACAACATTAGTCAAGATTAGAGATACAGAGTCCAAGAACATTTAGTGCCTGTAGGTCAAGATAAAATATCGGGATTGTAGTCAAACTACAGTGAGAGCCAATAAGAAGGTTTTGATTATTGATTTAGTTTTGTTTGTTTCCCTACACAGGATCCAATTTTGTTCATTTAAAACAGGTGAACTAGGGAATTTTTTTAAAATGAATGATGAAGTAGAAGATAGGGAGAACTTATAATGCAATATAGAGAAGAAATAATTGCAAAGGAACAAAACTCCTGAAAATATAAGGGGAAAAACTACAAATAAATGTACAAGTATTGGACTTAGGTAAGAGAAGGCATATCTTCTCCATGGACACATGAAGAAAGGAGTAGATGGGTGCAGATACAGGTTCATTTTTGGAATTAGCCATAGAAAGATTGAGGGATTTCTCATATGATTATCTTAATTTTCCCAATGACATGTGCAAGAAAGATGACAGGACTGTAGGGCATTACTGAGTTTCAGGATTATAATTACACAAAAATGTTAGTCTGCCTGCTTGCATAATTTTCCTAATCAATGCTTAGCTCTATACATGCAGAAATAGCAAAGGTGATATGTGTGTGTACATATACACACACACAGGATATTTTTCAGGCAAGTAATGAGTGAAATGGACAAAGAATAGAAATTATGGAACCTAAGATGAAAAGCGAAGTAATCATAAAATAGATATGCTGATTAGCAAAAAGGTGGTGAAATAAACTGACCAAAAGTTTCAGTGAAGTGAAAAAAAAAAATTCCTATGAGGATTTTTGAATAGGTAAATTAGAATGGTAGAAAATTATTAGTGAAATAGTTAGATATGTAAACGTTATTTTGGAAGTATCAAATATAACTAGTGTGTTAAATTTATTTCAAACAAATCAAGCACTCTAACAAGGGCAGAGTTGAGTGTTATTTATGTAAAGGTTGCATCCTCTACACTGTCATCCTTTGATCCACTCTTCCTCTAAGAAACGATCCTGACTTACTTTCTATCGGGTTCCCTTCCTTCATTCTTCTCAAAATTTTCTGTATAGCAGCCCTCACTCCTCTCTAGAGAGGGTGCCCCATCTCTTTGAAAGAAGGGGGCAGTCTATTAACAGAAAGGTACTTTGACAGTAGCTAGAAGTGGTTCATTCTCTACCTCTAATGTGAAGAGTAGATAATTTGATCATATTAAATATGTACAGTATTGCCAGTGGTATATCACATATGACTTAGTGTTCCAGGTTATGGTTCTAAAATATCTAAAGAGAAGTTCCCCAAAGTGTTTTTCTATCTAAAGTCTATACATACAATGCCATTTTTGCTTGACACTTATTATATACTTAAAGATATTTTATTTGTTAAAACTTTTGCTCCCATAGCAATAAAAGCATAAAATGCATTTCAAATTTTAAAGTACAGACTTAGAGAAAATAATATCTTTACAAATTTCTGATACCATATGAAATGTCACACCCACACACACACACACACACAAACTGAAGTGTAAGTAGTAAAAATATAGAGAGAACTATAAAATATGGTGGCCCATTAAGATGTATCCTGTACTCTAGTAAAACTGTAAGCTTGCAAAAATATCATTTGAGTTATTACTTTTTGCAACAGAAGGTGAGTATTCCACCTGGCTATTAGATATCTGAGATCTGTAGGAAAAGTTGTAACCTGATTGAAAATGAACAAATACTTTAAAGTCAAGTTAATGGCTATCTTTTTATGCATTTATAGGCAAATTTCTAATAATTTGCCTAATAATGTATAAAATAAGTGAAGACCAGCTATTTGCTATGAGTAAATACAGAGACACAATTTAATTGTTCTACAAGCTTTTTTTTAAATCAATATTTTACCAAAAAAGTCAATATCACAACTCCAGGGGCGAAATACTCCATATCAGTTTTAATTATTTTTATTGACCTAACATTTATATAATAGTTCCATGGTAACATTCAATCTGAAAAACCTAAGGTATGCGTCACAATCTACATGTTTATCCAACTGTAGTTATATTAATAAGCTTGATATGCATAACACATTTGAGAAACACCCTATAATAGTTTCCAATTGCCTATCAACACAAATTTTGTGCCTTGAAACAACATGAATTTATTATTTTATAGTTCTGGAGTTTGAAAGTCTTAAAACAGGTCTTACTTAGCTAAAATTAGTGTCCTTAAAGGGCTATGTAACTTCCTAATGCTCCAGGAAAGAATTCATCTTTGCTTTTTCCAGCTTTCAGAGGCCAGCTTGTATTCCTTGGATCATGGCCCTTTTCTCCACCTTTTATTTTATTTTTTTAAAGTTTTTTAATGTTTATTTATTTTTGAGAGAGACAGAGACAGAACATGAGCAGGGGAGGGTCAGAGAGAGAGAGGGAGACACAGAATCTCAAGCAGGCTCCAGGCTCTGAGCTGTCAGCACAGAGCCTGATGCGGGACTAGAACCCATGGACTGTGAGACCATGACCTGAGCTGAAGTCCGACAAAACTGACTAAGCCACCCAGATGCCCCTATTTTTATTTTTTTAACTTTATTTATTTACGTTGAGACAGAGAGCGCGCAAGCAGGGGAGGGGCAGAGAGACTGGGAGAGAGAATCGCAAGCAGGCTCTATGCTGTCAGTGCAGAGTCCAACATGGGGCTTGAACCCAAAACTATGAGATCAAGGCAAGCACCGAAATCAAGAGTTTGATGCTCACCAGACTGAACCACCCAGGCGCCGCCTCCCCCACTTCTCTATATATTAATGCTTCCAATTTCAGCTTCCAATGCCACATTTCCTTTTTCCGACTCATCTTCTTGCTTCTCTTATACAAGAGTCCTTACAATTACATGGGATTTACTTGGATAATCCAGGATAATCTCCCCCTTTCTCAAAATTCTTAATCACACCTACAAAATCTTCTTTTTTTTAACATGTAAGGTAATAGATATACAGGTTCCAAAGATTAGGGCATGAACATTTGGGGAGTCATTATTCAGTGTAACACACGCACACACACACACACCAGAGCATATGCTTCAGAACTTAACATTTTTATAGACTGATTTTATGATTAATGACTATCATTAGCTGCCTGGATTGTAATTAGTGAAAATCGTTAATGCTTCCCCCTGTGTTTTAGACCTTATTCAATCTGATACTATAATCCACCTGCATTCTAAATAATCCCAACTCAGAAAACCCACTTTGAATACAAAATAGTACTATTATGATTTTGTGAAATAATATACTGAACATTATTCCATTTAATGACATATTTTGGATTAGGCATTTTGTGGAAGATATAGATATAAAGATAAATAAGAAAAATCTGTCAAAGGTGAACAAGAAGAAACTTTGGGGCATATAATGTAAATATAATACAAGGGTGGTAACGTAAATTGCTATAATGTAAAAGAATCAAAACAGTATGAACAGAAAAATTTTGATATGGAACACTAGTAAAGATCTGACCGAATAGGGGTGCCTGGGTGGCTCAATCAGTTATGTGTCCACCTTTGGCTCAGGTCATGATCTCGCAGTTCATGGGTCGAGCCCCGTGTCAGGCTCTGTGCTGACAGCTCAGGGCCTGGAACCTTTTTCAGATTCTGTGTCTCCCTCTTGTTCTCTGCCCCTCCCCCACTCACTCTCTGTCTCTGTCTCTCTCAAAAATAATAAACATTAAAAAATTTTTTTAAAGATTTGAGAGAATAATTAGTTGTGGTTTTGATTTTATAAGATGAGAAGGATTTTGACTAGTGGACATAGAGAAGAGAGAGAATGCATTCTAGGGAATAAGAACTAGTCAGGAGAAGATGTAAGAACAAAAAGCATGTGGTTGGAAACATACTAGCTGCTAGACAGATGATGTGCATAATCAGATGTTATGGCTTGAAAGAGGTTAGGATCAAATTAATGAGGAATTTCAATGCCATACCAAGGGGGTGGAATTATGTCACAATATGAAGCCACAAAAAATTCTAAAATGTGATGTAAATTTTTGAAATGTGATTAGAGTTTCCACTTAATTGCAGATACTATTCTTGGTAATGGCAATACAGTATTGAAGTTATACTCTAATGGCCAGTTAACAGGTCATGGGATCTAGTATTTTAACTTGATTCCTGATTTGGTTTGTTTATAATTTAATACTTCCAATATAAACATATTATATATAATATATATATATATATATATATATATATATATATATATATATATTCTACTGAGTATCATGATAACATCGGGTATCAGAGGAGGGAGGACTTAAGTTTCTTGGTGGAATTTTCTTTTCTCCAGAAGGGGCAGCACAGTCCTTGCCTAAGTAGGTAGACTAGTACCTCCTAGAATGTCTCTACGAGTGGGTGTTTGGAAAAATGAAAGCCTGGATTTTATCATATTTCTTCTTAGCTCTAAAAAGAAAATCCCTACGGAAATAGTGACCCACTTAAAAGTACATAATTACTTCAGACCAGCGTCCATCTAGTACTGTATTAGTTCATGCTCATTTCTGCATCTGTTACTCTTCTCGCCCCCAGACTCCATGACAAAACTCTTTCTTGTGTTTCACTCCTCCACATGTATTTCCTGCAACACTTAGCATGTTGCTAGTAATATTTTTGTTCAAATTTACCGTCACTTAAATATTAAGTCAGCATTCAGTCATTTTGGTTATAAATGTATAACAGCATTCATAAGGCTTTTCTCCTATTCAGCATTTGATTGATATAAAATCATGCATCATGACAAGACTTTTCTTATTGCTTGCTAATACATGTTCTTTCTCCAAAATCACATTGATCAAAGGGATTCTAGATAGTAATACTAAAAGTCCTCATATGCCCTCATGTAAATCAACAACTAAACCACTTTAAACATGTCTGTCTTAAGCTTTGCTTTCAGAGCATCTCTCAACTTCTTTTTGTACACTGTCTATCTAGTATTCAGGGCATTCTTATATTCCTCCTCCAATCTCTCCTTGAAATGCCATATGACTGATGTTTCACCTTTACTTTTGTCACGCAGAGTTCATTAGCATGGTTTCCAAGTTAACATATTTCTTTTGTAATTATCCCATATCCTGCTTTTAAAACCAAAACTTGCTTTGCTAAGATGACTCCAAAGCTAGTTTTACAGAGAATCCTCAGCATATACAAGCAAACATTAAAAAGGAATCTATGGTTTAATGTGAGGATACATGAAAGAGTTTAGGTGAATCATCCGCTCCTTAAAAGACCTATGTGATTCTTCTGAAGAGACTAAAAAGTGAACCCTTTTTGGACTTTAGTTTCTTCATTAGCATAATTATGGGGTTTGAATAGATGAGCTGGCTTGTTCTAAAACTGTGTAAGTTTCATGATAGATCTGTTCTCAGGCACACTCAGAGAATCATTTTTGTGTATTTATCTGCATAATGGATATATATTCCTCAGAGCTCTATACTTTCCCTTATATTCAAATCAAGATGATGGTGGCCCTCACTAGGCCAGTTTACTGGCTAATTTACACATCCACTCTATCTTCCAGAATGTGTGAGTCAATTTCACATTTCAAAAAACTAACACATTTTTGTAGTTGGAAATTATGGAGACATCAATGAATATTAGAATATTGGACTATTCAGTAGGTAGGTATCAAAAGTTTACTCACTAATGTGTAGGAAATAATATGCTACTGGGGCACCTGGGTGGCTCAGTAGGTTAAGTGTCTGATTCTTGATTTCGGCTCAGGTAATGATCTCACAGTTCGTGAGTTCAAGCCCTGTGCTGGGCTCTATGCTGGGAGTGCGAAAGCTGCTTGGGATATTCTCTCTCTCTCTCTCTCTCTCTCTGTCTGTCTCTGCTCCTCCCTGCTTGCTCTCTCTCTCTCAAAATAAATATACTTTTTAAATGAAAATAATATACTACCACATATTTTTTCAGACTTTCATTTTTTATGTCTTCATTGCTCACATTTTCTTTGTTTTTAGAGATATATTTGTTAGAACTAATCTTAATAGTATGACATCATATGGTGAAAAATTACTCATGTCTTACCAACATTTTTCTCAAATATTAATGATAAAGTTAATTTAGAATAATGGCATTTAGAAATAATGTTGATAATATTTAACTATGGCCTTGAACACACAAAGAAGCAATTTTGCAAATACTTACATAACTCAGATAAATGTATGGAATATGGCTTCTATTTAGAATTGGGAAAGTAGTTTACTAAGATTCACTAGACCATGTTAACCTTTTTTTTCTTTTTCTTTTCTTTTTTTTTTAAGTAAGCTTTATGCCCAATGTGGAACTTGAACTCACAAGCCTGAGATCAAAAGTTGCATGTTCTACCGACTGAGATAGCCAGGCACTCACCTGTCACTAGAACTTTTTAAAGTCAGCAAGTCAAAAACATAATTATAGTTGTCAAATGGAAGCATTTCTTCTGAAATGCAGAGCACAGATTTACTATCTGTGTATTAATTGGGTAAAAATATTATCTATTTTGCTATCCTGCAAATATATTCCAGATAGAAATGTTTATAATTATAATTCTGCAAAAAAAGCATATCTATATTATGCATAATACTCAATTTTTCCATACAGTACACAAGCATTAAATTAAGAAAAGGAATAAAACAAGTTATTTAATATATTTTATGCTTTACTCAGTGACAATTTCAAAATTATGCCCTATTTTCTCCAAACTAGCTTGAGCTGCTAAAAAACAAAACATAAAAATCATGATTGCCAAATCAGTCCAGTCTGTAAATCAAACTAATTACTCTCTCAAGAATTTCAGAACATTTACTATTTTACTTTTAATAAGTGAGTATAGTTTACCAGGTCAAAAATGAATTTCCAATGAAGTTGTCTTTATTTTGTTAATATGACAGATTACATTGATGAATTTTTAAATATTGAATCAATCTTGCATTCTCAGAATTAACCTCACTCAATCATGCTGTAGAATACAATGGATTGGTTTTGAAGTATTTTATCCAGGAATTTTATGTGTATTTACACGAGAGATCTGTAGTTTTTCTTTTCACTTTTCTTTTTTTCTGTGTGTATGTGTGTGTGTGTGTTGCCTTTGCTGGTGATGGTATTAGGGTAATGCTAGCCTTTTATATAAAAAATTGATAAGTTTTGGCTCCCATCCAGTTTTTTGGAAGAGTTTATATAGAATTGGTATTAATTCTTTAAATGTTTGGTAGAATTCTCTAATAAATTTTGTGGACTTTAAGTCTCCTTTGTTGTAAGCTTTTAAATGACCGATTCAGTATGTTTTAATAGTTGCAGACTATTCTGATTATCTATTTCATTTGGGGTGAGGTTTGGTCATCTGTGTTTTTTTGGGATTTGGTCTAAGTCTTTTAACTTGTCAAATTGATTTGCATATAGTTGTTCCCAGTATTACTTTTATCTAACTTTTTGATGTCTGGAGGGTCTGCAATGATATTCCCTTCATTTCTGATACTGGAAATGTAGGTCATCCCTTCTTTCTTTGCCTATTTTGCTTACAGTTTATCATCTTTTTTAAAGAACTCATATTTTGTTTCATTGTTTTCCTCTGTTGTTCTTCTGTTTTCAACTTCATTGATTTCTGCTCTTTATTATTTCTTTCTTTGTGTTGTTTTGTTTGTTTTTTTAATCTTTTTGAACCCAATGTACCCAGTCATGTCAAACCATATTAGTGACTGAAGCAAAAGGAAATAATCACTAATGTTGATCCTCTCTTTAATTAAAATTTGAATAATTCTTACATCATAGATTTTTATATTAATTTTCATTTTTTAAATTTTACACTAAAGTATTACTTGTCTTAATTATTGAGGTTTTGGTGACCTTAAAATTTTGCCTCTGAGGTAAGTGCTTCGCTGGCCTACTCCTAACACTGGTCCTCCTTAAATCTAACTTCTTTTATTAAGAAATATGTAGGATATGATTTTGCCCCTTTGTAGCACCTTTAAACACTTCACTAAGGATAATAAATTAGGGAACTACTTTTCAATCATTTCATGACACTCATCATATTAAGCTGAGTCCTTCAGAAACCAGACTCTGAGGAGTGTGTTTCTGGGCAAATCATTTATTTAAAAATTATTCCCAGGAGCTGCCAGTAGAAGAACGTAAGAAGAAGGATAAGGAAGGGGAAGAAGCCAAGAAAGAGTACAATTTTAGTTAAAATCCCAGGGAGAGTGGCTTCAATCTGATCTTGAATGGGATCCTGGGAGTGTAAATTGTGCCTCAGAGTTGTGCCTATTTATAAAAGGGAAGATGACTTTCCTTATATTTGAATGTATCCAAGGTCAAAAAGTTGGCTGGATAGTGAACTGGGGCTAAACTCCCAACCACACTGACTCTCTCTGCCCTTGAAGGCAAATCAGCTCCAATCCTTTGAGACCAGTCTTCAGAAAGACTCAAGATACTGACCTGGCCATGGAAAGCAAACGGGAGAAGTAGCAGATGTGGCATAAAGAAATGGTAAAAATGAGAGGATCTGGACCCATCTCCAAGTGTGGGCTGTATCTGTTATGTAAGTATATATCAATTACAAATACAGAAGGAATTTCAGGAATATAGAGACTTATTGTAATACAAACTAATGACTAAATTTGAGTGTTCATCAACTTTAAGTATACATTCATGTATATATTTTCTTTGAGTTTATTTAGTTTGAGAGAGAGAGAGAGTGAGAGAGAGCACGTGCACACACAAAAGCGGGGGTGGGGCAGAGACAGAGGGAGAGAGAGAATCCCAAGCAGGCTCTGCACCGCCAGCACACAGCCTGATGGATACGGGGTTGGAATTCACGAACCCATGTGATCATGACCTGAGCCAAAATCAAGAGTTGGATGTTTAACTGACTGAGCCACCCAGGCATCCCATACATATATTTATGTATACACTCTCTATATACATAGACACAGGTATATGTGCACATACACACCCCTCTATCACACTCATTCACTTTCTTTCTCTCCAAGAATTCTCCTTCTTGTAATATTTCTTTAAAATAAAACTTTGAGGAGGGGCGCCTGGGTGGCTCAGTCGGTTAAGCGGCCGACTTTGGCTCAGGTCACGATCTCGTGGTCTGTGAGTTCGAGCCCCGCCTCGGGCTCTATGCTGACAGCTCAGAGCCTGGAGCCTGTTTCAGATTCTGTGTCTCCCTCTCGCTGACCCTCCCCTGTTCATGCTGTCTCTCTCTGTCTCAAAAATAAAATAAAAACGTTAAAAAAATTAAAAAAAAATAAAATAAAACTTTGAGGAGCACCTGGTTGGCTCAGTTGAAGAGCATGTGATTCTTGATCTCGGGCTGTGAGTTTAAGCCCCACGTTTGGTGTAGAGATTAATTAAATAAATAAATAACTAAACTAAACTAAACTAAATGAAAATAAATAAAAACTTTGATAAATTTTGGAAGAATAGATAAGTTATCAGTAGTGCGGATAAACACAATATTAGAAGGATAGCTGGATAGCAGGGAAAGTTTTGACATTTTCCTGAACACATTCTTAAAAGTATAAGTCAAAATTCTGTTTGTGTTGTTTTTGAAATTTTTGCTCTTGAACATTTAAAATAAGTTTGAAAAACTATGTAGCACCTCAAGCATTTTTATTAGATATCAATATTTTATCACCACAAAATTTAAGATAAATATTTGATAACATTTTTAAATGAATCTCTTAATATATATGTATATATGTATAATAGTATGTTGCACAATAGTTTGTTTACATAGTCCTGTAAAATATATTAAGTACATTAGCAATTTTATACTAATTTTTATATATTAATATAAACCACTATCATATCTATGTATCTATAAAGAGTTGTGATTCAATATCCACCAATACCTATATAAAAACAATAAAAAAAGTTTTCCTTAGGAGTCAGGCATTTTACTTTGTTCTCTTTCTTCTTTGAATTAATATTTCCATCCCTCTATTCCACTTGCAAATAGAAATTTATATTAATAAATATTCAATTACATTTGTACTGTTAAAACAGTACTGTTCAAGCAGATCATTTTTTTAAAAGAATATATTAAAAAAATTGAGTACCTTAAAATGTATTCCCTTAAATTTATCCATGTTCCTTTTTCACTTAATGTTATGATATTTTTAGAAATATAAGATTAAATTGAAATCTACTATATGTACCTAGAAGTTTTAAAAACAACTTTTATATATTCATTAAATTGTCTTGCTTGTGTTGTAAATCATACCTACATTTTCCCTTTTCAATCCTAGGAAATTGTATCTCCAAAATTGGGTAAAATCTTTGCAATATTTGACTCTGTATCTTTTACTTAAAAATAAAATCTTAAGGGGCACCTGGAGGGCTCAGTTGGTTGAGCGACCCACTCTTGGTTTCAGCTCAAGTCATGATCTCACAGTTTGTGAAATCCAGCCCTATGTTGGGCTCTGTGCTGACACAGTGCAAAGCCTGCTTGGGATTCTCTCTCCCTCTCCCTTGCTCCTCCCTCCCCCTTTTCTTGCTCACAAAAAAATAAATAAAACTTTAAAAAATATCTTTAAATTTTATGACAACATAAAATACGTATGCTTATTCCTCCTTTTTCCTCAAACCTTCCACCATCCCAGAAATATACAGCATTATCATCATTTAAAAGAAAAAGTTGGGGGAGTAATGGGGATTGATACCTATAACACAGGTGATGCTGTGGGGTTTCTTTTTTAACTTCCTGCCGAAATACACTGCTATATTCTTTTCTTTGTAAACTAGTAGTCTTCAACTGTTGTCTTTCATCTTTCTTTAATTCAGTAGAATAATTTATAAATGTATGTTCTAAAACCCTCCCCCATGAATACAAATATTTCCAAGGATAATTACAATTAAGTTTTTAGCATACGAAAAACTTAGTAAAGTTTGCAAAAAATTGTGTGAATTATAGTCTTGAATAAAATTTACATTGAAGAATATGTGCATGACTCAACTTTGTTAGGAAAAATCCCACACACTTTCCAAATATTCAATGGTTGATCTTAGTAAACTAAATTAGTGTGCTAAGTAAGATAGGTCATGGATATGATGATTGCTTTTTCCGTAGAAGATTAAAGATTGCTTTTTTATTTAGATGAATGAATGATTCACATTTTTTAAGTTATAATACTTATTACTTAGAATAATTGGATATATGAGACTTATCCCATTAAATCAAAATATAATTTATTTTAATTATTTCTAGGAAAGTAATATAGTGCTTAAAATTTATAAGTTAAAAATTGAAAAAAAATAATAATCTTATTTTATCATTTTGCTGCCCCTAAATATTTCAGCAACAAAGCAAAAAAGTTTATCATATTGAATGAGCTACATTAGCAAATTATACCAAGGGGAACGATGTAATGAGGTAAAATAACACAATTAACTTTATTTATTTATTTATTTATTTTTAACGTTTATTTATTTTTGAGACAGAGAGAGACACAGCATGAAGGGGGGAGGGGCAGAGAGAGTGGGAAACACAGAATAGGAAGCAGGCTCCAGGCTCTGAGCCATCAGCCCAGAGCCCGACGTGGGGCTCGAACTCGCGGACCGCGAGATCGTGACCTGAGCTGAAGTCGGACGCTTAACCGACTGAGCCACCCAGGCGCCCCATAACACAATTAACTTTAAAACACTGAGGCATTATTAGAATGCTATTGACTTTTCCGGATATAATTATGGTGTCAAAGGAAAACACATCTTAAACTCACAGATCCTAAAATAATTTAGTTAAGTTGTAACTTTGCTTCAAAGAAAAAGTCCAAATGGGCTTTCCATTGGATTAACAAAACAAATGTCATTATATTTATTTCTTAATGAATTTATAAAATTACAGAAATCAATTTTTAAGAGTTCATTTAGAAATAAATGGTCTAAATAAAGTGAAATCAGGGATACTATTTAGAGACAATGTATTTTTATTGCATTAGATTATAACTTACTGAAAAATGTTTCTGATATATATTAAGATACTTTTCTAGGTTAAAGTTATCTTTATGTAAATCATTAAATCAGACAGTTATCCTATAATCAATTATTTTATATATGAGAAACTACAAATACACGGTGTGGGGTAAGAACACTACATAGCAGAAGAGAAATTTACACAAATATCAAGGGAGAAACATGCTATTAGCATAGTCATTCTAATGGAACCAGTAAAATTAAAGGCATGTATTGTCAAAACAAGTGAACGGAATGAAAGGAAGAAATAAGATAGCATTGGCTGAATTATGGAAAGAGCCTAAATGTCCATCAACTGACGAATGGATAAAGAAATTGTGGTTTATATACACAATGGAGTACTACGTGGCAATGAGAAAGAATGAAATATGGCCCTTTGTAGCAACATGGATGGAACTGGAGAGTGTGATGCTAAGTGAAATAAGCCATACAGAGAAAGACAGATACCATATGTTTTCACTCTTATGTGGATCCTGAGAAACTTAACAGAAACCCATGGGGGAGGGGAAGGAAAAAAAAAAAAGAGGTTAGAATGGGAGAGAGCCAAAGCGTAAGAGACTGTTAAAAACTGAGAACAAACTGAGGGTTGATGGGGGGTGGGAGGGAGGGGAGGGTGGGTGATGGGTATTGAGGAGGGCACCTTTTGGGATGAGCACTGGGTGTTGTATGGAAACCAATTTGACAATAAATTTCATATATTAAAAAAAAAAAGATAGCATTGGCTGCACTTACTGAAATTAAACTTGTGCCTACTCTATGACAAACTTTTCCAGATGCATATTACAGAAATTCACATACAGAAACTTAAGTTTACATAGAAAGATATTCACTGTAATATGGCTTATAGGAATGAGAAACTGGATGTAATTGAAGATCTATTACTACATGGAAGAAATGTGTGGGTACATTATGGCATATTACACAGCAGTTAGAACCTACAGATTTATGTAGAAGACTGGTAACATTACTAAATTTTTTAAATAAAACACAATTATACAGCATAAGTGCAATAGTGATATTTATTCAAATTAAATACTCATCATCACCACCATCACTTCTACCACCAGTCACACAGTATGTGTTTTCACAAATACGTAGATATTTAAAGACATAATCAGATGCATTACAGTGGATGCACAGTGCAGTAGGGGAATGGAAGTGGGAGGCATGATGGCATAGGAAAAACACAGATCTACATTTATATCTATAGATATACTATAAACATATATAAGTGTATTTGTATATATATATTTGTATAAATAAGGAATGATTACATGTATATTACATGTATATATTTGCACTATTTATAATTTATAGATAGGATATAATAAACTCATGTGGGTATGTATATGTGTATATGTAGCTATATGTATTTATATTTACTTAAGTATATCTAATATTTAAATAAATATGTTATATCTAATAATACACTATTTCAAATAAATATTTTGTCTAACTTATGATATAAACATATGTCTGTGTGTGTGTGCATGTGTGTATGAAAATGAGAAGGAAAGAGAAAGAGACAACAATAGAGGTCTTGTAAAAGACTCTATCCAGTCTCCATTTTTCTCTCTGAAATGTGAAATGTTTGTTTAGGGCAGCAATTGCTTAAGAAAAACAACAACAGCGGCATCTGGGTGACTCAGTCGGTTAAACATCCGACTTCATCTCAGATCAAGATCTCGTGGTTCACAAGTTCGAGCTCCATGTCAGGCTCTGTGCTGACAGCTCAGAGCCTGGAGCCTGCTTCAGATTCTGTGTCTCCCTCTATCTCTGCCCCTCCCCTGCTCACGCTCTGTCTCTCTCTTTTTCTTTCAAAAATAAATAAACATTTAAAAAAATTATGAAAAAAAGAAAAGAAAAACAAAAACATCAAAATCCAGGTTTCTTTCTGGCTGGATCTGGACATGAGATCCTGTGTTAAATAATGGAATATAAATAAATAAAGTTGAAGGGCAAAAATGTCCTAGAAAGTTCTTTTTAAAAGGGACTAGTCTGGGGCACTTGGGTCACTCAGTGGGTTAAGCCTTGGACTCTTGACTTCGGCTCAGGTCATGATCTCATGGTCATGATCTCAGGGTCGGGAGAATGAGCCCCCCTCAGGCTCTGCACTGACAGCATGGAGCTTGCATGAGATTTCTCTCTCTGCCTCTCTTTCTCAAAAATAAATAAATAAACATTTTAAAAAATTAAAAAGATAAAAGGGACTAGTTTGATTGGCTTCATCTCTACAACTTTGTTTCTCCTTTCCCCTTCTTTCTAGGACAGAGATATGATGCCTGCCACAGGCAGGTCATAACAGAGATGGATCCTTGATTTCTTAAGACTTATTATGTAAATCTTTCCCCACCACCCATTATAAGAATAGCAATTTGTTTAAGATGAAATAAGGAATGATTACATCAATCTTCCCAATCTGAGATAGGGTAAAACTTTATTTGCTATTATGAACATTTAAATATTTTTAATGATTTTGATAAAATATACCTATGACATTCTAATATAATCTCTGAAGTAATCCCAATGAATGCAGTTACAAAGGAACAAGACAGGTTTACCTATTTCATATATTTCTTCACAGAATTTTAGCTTTCAGTATTCTCTAATTAACATTAAATTCAAATGATGCATTTTTAGTGTGTTGTCCATGTTTGCCACAGTGGAATCCATGTACCCACTGCACTTCTGAGTGCAGTTTTTTTTTGTTTGTTTTTCCCTCCAAGAGTCAGTTATGCTAAATTTTATTTTATTGCAAATGATGAGACAAAATTCAAAATTCATTTTATACTTGGTCTGAAATATAAGAGGTTCTGGAGGTCGTATCTCAGCTGGGAACCATGCTAATGTAGCTGATTATTAAACATTTCATTATGGTAATAATGAGATATGTGTAAAAACTGCCTCTATTAACTCAGGAATCCAGAAGATGGTGTTTATGTTTACTTGTATACTGAAATGTCTTTCCCTAGCCTCGACAAACAATTCAAGGATTCTTGCTTATCTGTCATGCTCTAAACTTGTCCATTTATCCAAGAACAAGGGCCCTATTGTTTCTTCTGTAATTGTTTAGGGCTCTGACTACAAAACCAAATTCATAGCAATTTTGTTCCAATCATACATTCGTGTTTAGGTTTGTAGTTTTAGAATACATCTCTCCCTATAACCTAATCTGGATATCAATCGTTGTTGCCCTAAATCTTTGGACGTTCAAATTGCTTACCTTGGGCAATTATAGTAGATGGAATCATTGGTCCTAAATTCTTTCCTACTCCCTATATCCATGCCCTTTGACAGTTAACGTTGTTGTTCCTTTTGCTACTGACACAATGTACTTCCCAGCCCACTGACTTGGGGCTCTGTCATTTGACTTGCTTTGGGAATAGAATATGGTTAGAAGGAATAATGTCCAGTTACAGCCCAGGCCTTAAGATGTATTATATGTTTCTACTTGCCTTCTTGTGCCTCTGTCAATAGTATAAGAACTTCCATTGGAAGCCCTACAGCTTAGGTCCAGAATGAATAAATGAGAAGAGGACTTGATCCCAAAGAGTGACAATAGCCAGTGTGACCCAAAGTCTGAAGCAGAGTCAGACAGCCCAGATAAACTAAGTCCTAACCAACCCAAAGATGCATGAAAAACAAATGGCTTTTGCTGTATGCCTCTGAGTTGTGGTTGTCTACTTTGCAGTAAAAGCTAATCGATATGGTAATATTAGCTTTCCTTACATTTTTTTTTTCCATCAACTGTTAGGGCTTCAGACTTAACTTTTGATATAGCTAGCTCTTTAGGGAATGCATGTGCAGAAAAGCTTGAATTCACTTGGTAAGGTCTGAGAGAAGTTCAAGTGGTGTTTAGAAGTCAGGCCAAACCTTAATTAACCTAAAAGATGTCTCTGATTCAAAGTCCTTGGTTGGAAGCAACAGAAAGAGATTTTGAATAAATTAAAAAGGAAGAGGTGTGTTGTAAATTACCAAATAGGTCAGATAATCTGTAGAAAATCTTCAGAGCCTCATTCAAAAATTGACAAAAACCATGGTGGCTGGGCAGCAAGGAACAGTCACTCTCACATCCCAGAAAAAGTATTAATTATGATGCTATTGTAAACACCGCCAATAGAGAACACTGAGTGGGGATGGTAAAGGTTGACTCTGAAGAAATAATCCCTTTATTCTTAATTTTTTTAGTACTCTTTGAGATTCAAATTTCCAGACTAGATACCTAATTGTTTACATTTAGTTCACATGCCTGCATCCGGTTTTAGTATATGTGTTGCCAAAGCAAGCAATACATACACATGACTGCAATCTGATGTCAAGAAGTAAAGAGAAGGGCCTGTGTGTGTTGGAGAGGTGGGGGGCAGGGTAGATTTGGAAACTTAAGCTTCTGTGTTGGAAGTGGAACCTTAACTTCACTCCAAATCATACAATAGTGGAAGGATATTCAAAATACAAAGAATTTTCAAGTGTGGGGTGTTAAACAACAATAACAGCAATTAATGATCTGTACGATATTCCTGGGGTATCATATTTAAACAAAATATAAGAACTGAAGCAAGATATATGGGAATCAGGAAAAGAGATAAAGTGGTGACACAATCTGGCATGATAAAGTGGGCACAGAGTCAAATAACAAATGAAGTGTCAATCAGGACTGTTCTGGAAACAATGAAGTTCAGATGAACTAAAGAATACTGGGGGGACTTAATTTTATAAACTTGTGGCCCTTCTGTGTGAGGATCCTTTAGACAAGGGGCTTCTGTGTTACCCATGTATCCTATCATTAGAGTGACAAACCATCTCCATTACCTGTGGACTCCCATATATTTTGCAGAGAATTATAAAACCCTAGTAATCAGACTCCATGAACAATAACATTAAGTTTTTAGCAGCCAAGAGGAGATCTGTTCCATTCCTTCATGAGACATTCATTTTTAATTTTTCCTCACTAAAGGATGCTTAGCATGGCAAATTGAGGTTAATAAAATAAATGCAACGTTGCTCATAGAGGGTGTTAATACATGCAGAGCTACTCTGTATGTAAGCTTCTGTAGTACTATTTTGATGTGCTGACAGTTTCTAATGAAAGTAACATTTGCCTGTTAAAGTTTTAAGAATCACTCTAAATTGAGGCTTACTCTATTCTTTTTTTTTTAGAAAGCTATTGATTAGGTGCTCATAGATTTTAATAACCAAAGAGACATAAAAACACCTCTCATTTCACAGAAGAGACTTCTGAAGCCAGCAGAACCAATGCTTTGACAATTATTAGACAGTGAATAAGGGGCAGATCTGAAATTAAAACCAAACTCTCCTTATTGCTTCTCCAAAGAAAATATTTCATTTTCAGGTACAGAGCATGCATTTTGCATGCTGTTGTTCAAATTATTTCTACCAAGGGCTATAAACTCAGCTCTAAAGGGGTCAGTAAAGTCATATAAGTGAGTGAAGAGGAACAATGAAAATGTATAGGTGTGGACTGTGTGAATGGCAGTGCGAACTACAGAGCCGATGCTCTATCTAAAGAGGCTGCCTCCTCTCAGCTCCTGCTGGCTACTGCCATTGGCAGTGCATGCCCAAAGTGACCTCATGTGGTTTTTTATTTCAAATATCTCTATTTTTAAAAGTTATATTTAAAATAAAAACTGAACAGGGGCACCTGGGTGGCTCAGTTGGTTTAAGCATCTGACTCTTGATTTCTGCTCAGGTCATGATCTCAGGGTTGTGAAATGGAGCCCTGTGTCAAGCTCCGTGCTGAGCAAAGAGCCTGCTTAAGATTCTCTCTCTCTTCCTCTCTTTCTGCCCCACCCCTGATTGCTCTCATGCACACATGCACATGCTCTCTCTCTCTAAAATAAAAAAATAAAAATAAAAACTGAACAAGATGAAAGCCAGATAATACCCATTTAGGAGATGATTTTGGTTTGCAGGCTGCGAGTGTGTAATTACAACTTATACCATCTACTATGCAATCATGTGGAATATCAATATTATTCACTGAATTTAAAAACAAGAAATATTCAGCATCACTGTCCTCAGTATGAGAATCTACCAAAAAAATATATTTTTAAAAACTTCTAAATCAGTTAGTATCATAATTGATTTGTCACGGCTAAGCATATTCCTTTAAGGTCTACAAACACTACCTATGTTAAATCTTCAATATGAACAATGATAGAGATAATTAATCTTATAAATAATATAAGAAAATATAACTTGGAACTGGTGATCAATACACCCACATAACTTTGAAATCAATCCATTAAACTCATGCATGAAATGTAGACAAATCTCCATAGCTCTTGATATAATTGAATACTTGTCAATTTCTTCATCAATAATTCGGTGTTAATTAATGGACTGGTAGTTTTTCTAAGAACTAGTCATTGATTATCATGATACAATGATGCCATTGATAAGTAACTATCCTTTAACCAGTACATGTGGTTCTTCTTTTATATAAAATTTAACATTCAGTTGAAATGGCAAAATAAAGTCATTTCTTATTCTTAATTTAGTTGACTAATCTGCCAATGAAACCTAGTTTTCTTGGGTTTTTAAATCACATTGAGAAAATAGTATTATAATAATTTTATATATCAACATACAGTTTTGTATTAAAACAATGTTTTTAACCTCCTCTCCCAAAAGAAACCTAAATTACATGTGTTCAATTAAAAATGGAATTTATGTTTTAAAAGTTTGGGAAACGTTGCATACTAAATTCTTCTGATAGAAGTTCATTTGGCAAAATAATGTCTTAAAATTCTTAAGTTTTCCCACAATGAATTCTATCTTATTTAACCTAATATTTTTCAAGTTTATTTGAGCAAGGATTCACTTTTCTCCTTGATTTTGAGGAAAAATAATTTGGAGAAGGCTGATACAGAAAGGAAATAAGTTGCCCACCAAGGCCACACAAGTGATTAAAATCAGATTTAAAAATAAAAATACTTATAAGTATTTCTGATTCCTACAATATTTTTAAAAAGACAATTTAGGGCAAATTATGTGGATGCATTTTCCTCAGTCTTGGTGAATATTAAAGGAACACATCTTAATCATGTAAAATCTTTTGCAAATTTTGAATATTTACCAACTAACCTATTTTAATTCATCAGGATGTTCACATGAGTGCTAAAGACAGAACTTCCATAAAATTAGTATTTTCAAGGGAAATAAACTGTGGAATGAGTGACAAAAGAAAAGATGTCCTATAAATTTTCAAATGTATTCAGATTTGTGTAAAAAATTTAACAGATGCTTTCTTTTTTTTTTTTTAAGTGAAATTGTCTCTTCATTGTTTCCTCCACCCCAAAAGAAGATTTTGCAAATTGCAAGGGCACAGATGGATTACAACAGACTCCAAAACTCTCTAAAGAGACTGCCTTATTTGAGGTCACAACGGTCCCTCCAGCTCTAAGAAGGATGTAAAATAATTACAAGCTACCATTGCTCCAGCATATGGGGGAGAAATTTCTCTGCCAGGCCTCCTCCGCAGCAGTGAGGAAACGAGAACTTTTCCAGCTTCCCTCCAGCCCATGCTGCCTTTACTCTTATTTCATTTTTGGTTTGGTCATTCACTCATGGCACAGCAAAGCATTTTCTTTCTTCTTATTAGAAAACACTGGTCCTTACTGGGCTCTGCTCCCAGGTCATAGCTATAAAAAGACAGCAAGTCAGTGTTTTATTTTCCCTAAGGCTGAAAGAGCAGCGGGCTTCTCATTTCTTGAAAGGCTGCACAGATCCCTTCAAGGCTATATATACATCAAGACTCGGTGAGGCGCCTGAGTTGGCTCAGTCAGTTAAGCATCTGACTCTTGGTTTTGTTCAGGTCATGGTCTCACTGTTAGTGGATTCGAGCCCCATGTCAGGCTCTGAGCTGGCACCATGGAGCCTGCTTGGGATCCTCTCTCTCCTTTTCTCTCTACCCCTTCCCTACTCATGCTTTCTCTCCCTCTCTCAAAATAAATAAACTTAAAAAAAAAGAAAGAAAAAGAAAGAAAGACTCGGTGAGGATCATTACAAACACATCCACAAGGGTTTTTTTTCCTATATCCTTTTGCAAACTTTTTATGGTAGTAGTTTTATAGACAAAGATACAAAAGTTCACAAATTGTATGTGTGCAGATACACAAACCTTCACAAACTAAAACACATGCAGGCAAACCAGCACAAAATCTGAGAATATTATTTGCTTCAGAAAGGATCCCTCCATGGCCACTGTAATTGCTATTACCTTTTCAAAAGCAATTACTATTGTGATTTCAAACTCTATAAATTGTGCTTGTTTCAGAATTTAATTTAAATGGAATAAAGCAGTATTGTACTCTTTTCTGATTTATTTTATTCAGCATTATGTTTCTGTTGCATACAATTATAATTTGTTTATTCTCATCTCTGCACAAAATTTATTAAAATTCCTCAAATCACTTATCCATTCTAGTGTTGATGGACATTTAGGTAGATTCAGCCAGTGTCTATTTTGAATACTGTGACTATGAATCTTTTATACATGTGTTTTGGTGAACATATAAATGTAGTTTGATGGATTATAGCAAGGAGTAAAATTTGTGGGTCACCACAGATCTGGCATACTGGTTAGTAGTGGTTCCAATCCATAATCCTATCAGCAGTGTACAAGAGTTCCAATTCGGCACATCTTCACAGCAATTGGTGGACAAGCCAGAAGCACCAGGAATATGAAGTTTGGTGGTGTGGCTGTCCTGCAGAAGCAGGGACATTTGTCATAAAAGTAAACATGCATATCTGTCCCAGGAGTGACAAAAGTTAAAGGAGAATCTAGTGGAAGGTGGAGCATTTGCAGGCTGAGTCACTGTTAATGATGTCACAGTGAATCAGCAGATCAGGGACATGTGTAAGCTATGAAATGGCTGTTGCTCTATATTCAACTCCAAAGTCTCACTCAAGAAGCTCTTTTACGGCCCACCTTATCTGGAAATAAACCCGAAAGGGAACGGTGGGAGATGGGTTTCAGCCTAGACAAGTTGACACATAATAGAGCTATGAAATTTGGTAGCGTCACTCATTTTTATTTTAGCAATTCTGATGTGTAGAATTTTTTCAAAATGTCATTAGCCCATTATCTACGTTGTTTTGTCATTTTCATTTTGACTCTTACATATTTAGAGTCTTTAAATATTTGGATTTCCTATCTCTCTTCTTTTAAAGATGGATATATCCAACATCACTTTCTCATTCTATGTCCTGACTTTACCTACTTTTAATGGTTTCTTTTGATTAATACAAGTTTTTATGAAGTTCAATTTATTACTCTTTCTTTTATGTTTAGTAAATTTCTGTCTCACTTAAGACTCCCCTTGCCTATTCAACACAACTTCTTGAAAAGATCATTCTTATCAGATTGACTTTTTCACTTAGTAATATGCATTTAAGGTTCCTCCATGTCTTTTAATGGCTTGACAGCTCATTTCTTTCTAGAACCAAATAATACCCCATTGTCTAAATATACCACAGTTTATTCATTCATTCACCTACTGACAGACATCTTAGCTGCTTGTAAATTTTGGCAATTGTAAATAAAGCTGCTATAAACATCTGTTTGCAGAATTTTTTAAAGAGTATATCACACCAATTTTATTTCAATAAATGTGAAGATTGAAATGGAATGGGCAAATTCATAGAAAATATAAACATTTCAAAACTCCTCAAAACACATATTATTAGAGAATTGTATGCAGGTTTTTGTAAGTTTCCAATTCATTTTGGTATAATTCCAACTAGCGTGAATGATAAATCATATAGTAACAGTATGTTTAGTTTTGTAAGAAACTGTATTTTCCAAAGTGGCTGTACCATCTTGCATTCCAACCAGCAATGAATGAAAGTTCCTGTTGTTCCATATCCTTGCCAAGCTACATACTGTATGATTCCAACTATATGACATTGTGGAAAAGGCAAAACTACAAAGACAGTAAAAGAGAAGTGGATTCCAAGAGGTAGGGGGGAGGAAGGGATGAATAAGCAAAGAAGATTTCTAGGACAGAGAAACTATTCTGTATGATACTACAATGTGGATACATGCCATTATACATTTGTCCAAATTTACAGAAAAGACACCACATTAAGAATGAAGCCTAAATTGTGGCCTCTGTGTGATACTGATGTGTCAAGTGCGGGTTCACTGATTATAACAAAGATATCAGTTTGCTACAGATGGTTGATAGTAGGGGACGTTGCATGTGGGGGGTAGTGGATACATGAGAACTCTTTGTACTTTCCAATCAATTTGCTGTGAAACTAAAACTGCTCTCAAAAATAAATTATATTAAAAAAATAATTAGAACACTCTTTGCCCACTGCATAATAGCAGCATCACAAATTATGTGACTGTATACACGGGAGTCAGCTTGTAAACTCTCAATTCTCTTCTCTTAGTTTAATTTATGTCATTGCATCAATAGCCCACTGTTTTAATTATTATGGAATTATAATAGGGCTTGATATCTGGTGTGTAACTTTACACATGGTAGTTGTTGAAGGTAATTTGAAGATATTCTCTGTCAGATTATCAATCACATTTATTCTCACTTGCTGAGAAATTTTTGTTTAGTTTTGGTTTTGTTTTGTTTCATCCTTTAATAAGTGATTGTTGAGTTTTACCAAATGCTTTTCTACATATATGGAGATATTCAAATGATTTTTTTTTTCTGTTAATGTTATAAATCATGTTGACTGGTGAAATTGAATCCTTCCTTGCATTGCTGAATTAAATCACACTTCATTGGTATTTCCATTTTTCTATATCCCTTTGATGTTTCATTTTCTGTTATATCTCTAGCTTCTTGAGTTACGTGCTTAAGTCACTGTTTTCAAATATTACTGGGTTTAATTCTCTAATATTTTGCTTAAGATTTTTGTATCTATATTTATGAAAGAGACTGCTCTAATTTAGTCTTCTTATTATATCCTTGCCAGATTTTGGCACTGGATTTTTCTTTAATGAGATTTTCTTTTCTTTTTATTATTTTATTTTATTCTAATGTATTTAACATACAATGTCATATTAGTCTCAGGTGTACAATATAGTGATTCAACAATTACATATATAACTCAGTGCCCATCAGGATAAATTTGTCTTTATCCCCTTCACCGATTTCACCCATTTCCACCAACACCTCCCCTACAGCAATCCTCAGTATGTTCTCTTTAGTTAAGAGTCTACTATGGCTTGTCTTCCTCTCTGTTTTTATCTTATTTTTCCTTTCCTTCCCCTATGTTCATCTGTTTTGTTTCTTAAATTCCACACATGAGTGAACTCATGGTATTTGTCTTCCTCTGACTGACTTAGCATAATATACTCTAGTTCAATCCATGTTGTTGCAAATGGCAAGATTTCATTCTTTTTGATGGCTAAGTAATATTCCATGATGTATGTACGTAAATGTAATGTATATGAATATGTATATGTATATACATATATAATAAATATACATATACATCTATCACAGTTTCTTTATCCATTCATCAGTTGATGGACATTTCAGCTCATTCCATAATTTGGTTATTGTTGATCGTGCTACTACAACAATGGGTGCATGTGCCTCTTGGAATCAGTATTTTTGTATCCTTTGGATAAATATCTAGTACTGCAGTTGCTGGGTCACAGAGTTCTACTTTTAACTTTTTGAGGAACTTCCATACTGTTTTCCAGAATGGCTGCATTAGTTTGCATTCTAACAATGTAAGAAGGTTCCCCTTTCTCCACATCCTCGCCAACATCTGTTGTTTCCTGAGTTGTTAATTTTAGCTATTCTGACAGGTGTGAGGTGGTATCTCATTGCAGTTTTGATTTGTATTCCCTGATGATGAGTGATGAGCATTTTTTCATGTGTCTGTTAGTCATTTGTATGTCATCTTTGGAGAAATGTCTGTGCATGTCTTTTGCCCATTTCTTAACTGGATTATTTATTTTTCAGGTGTTGAGTTTGCTATAGATCCTGGATACTAGCCCTTAGTTAGAAATGTCATTTGCAAATATCTTCTCCCATTCCATAGGTTGCCCTTCAGTTTTGTTGTTTCCTTCACTGTATATAAGCTTTTTATCTTGATGAAGTCCCAATAGTTCATGTTTGCTTTTGTTTCCCTTGCAACGTGTCTAGTAAGAAGTTGCAATGGCCGAGGTCAAAGAGGTTGCTATCTATGTTCCCCTACAGGATTTTGATGGTTTCCTGCCTCACCTTTAGGTATTTCATATATTTTGAATTTATTTTTGTGTATGGTATGGGAAAGTAGTCCATTTTTATTCTTCTGCATGTCACTGTCCACTTTTTTCACTACCATTTGTCTTTTTTTCCATTGGATATTCTTTCCTGCTTTGTTGAAGATTACTTGGCCATATAGCTGTGAGCCCACTTCTGGGTTTTCTATCCTGATCCATTAATCCATGTGTTTGTTTTTGTGTCACTATCATGTGTCTTGATGGTTATAGCTTTGCAATAACAACTTGAAGTCCAGAATTGTGATGTCTTCAGCTTTGGTGTTCTTTTTCAATATTACTTTGGCTATTTGGGGTCTTTTGTGGTTTCATACAAACTTTAGGATTGTTTATTCTAGCTCTATGAAAAATGCTGGTGGTATTTTGATAGGGATTGTATTGAAAGTGTAGATTTCTTTGGGTAGTATAGACATTTTAACAATATTTGTTCTTCCAATCCATAAGCATGGAATGTTTTTCCATTTCCTTATGTCTTCTTCAATTTCTTTCATAAGTGTTCTATAGTTTTAAGAGTACAGATCTTTTACCTCTTTGCTTAGGTTTATTGCTAGGTATCTTATGGTTGTTGGTGCAATTGTAAATGGGATTGATTCCTTGATTGCTCTTTCTGCTGCTTCATTATTGGTATATAGAAATGGCACTGATTTCCGTACATTGACTTTGTATCCTGCAACTTTGCTAAATTCATGTATCAGTTCTAGCAGTTTTTGGTGGAGTGTTTAGGGTGTTCCACATAGAGTATACTGTTGTCTGCAAAGAGTTTGACTTCTTCCTTGCCAAATGTATGCTTTTATTTTTCTTTTTGTTGTTAGACTGCTGAGGCTAGGTCTTCCAGTACTATGTTGAACAAAAGTGGTGAGAGTGGATATCCGTGTCATGTTCCTGACCTTAGTGGAAAAGATCTAAGTTTTTCCCCATTGAAGATGAGATTAATTGTGGGTCTTTTGTATATGGCCTTTATGATGTTAAGTAACGTTCCTTCTATCCCTACTTTCTTGAGGGTTTTTATCAAGAAAGTATGCTGTGTTTTGTCAAATGTTTTTTCTGCATCCATTGAGGGTATCATATGTCTCTTACCCTTTCTTTTATAGTGGTGTAACACGTTGATTGATTTGACAATTCTGAACCACCCCTGCAGCTCAGGAATAAATCCCACCTGATCATGGTGAATATTCCTTTAGTGTACTTTTGGATTTGATTTGCTAGTATCTTGTTGAGAGTTTTTAAATCCATGTTCATCAGGGAACTTGGTCTGTAATTCTCCTTTGTAGTGGGGCCTTTGTCTGGTTTTGAAATCAAGGTATTGCTGGCCTCATTGAATGAGTTTGGAAATTTTCCTAACATTCCTATTTTTGGAACGGCTTGAGAATATAGGTATTAATTATTCTTTAAATGTTTGGTAGAAGTCCCCTGGGTAGCCATAGGGCCCTGGACTCTTGCTTGTTGGGAGATTTGGGATTACTGATTCAATTTATTTGCTGGCTATGGACCTATTCAAATTTTCTATTTCTTCCTGTTTCAGTTGTGATAGTTTATATGTTTCTAGGAATTTGTTCATTTCTTCCAGTTGTGCAATTTGTTGGCATATAATTGTTCATAATATTCTCTTATTATTGTTAGTATTTCTGCAGTGTTGGTTGTGATCTCTCCTCTTTCATTCATGATTGTATTCATTCGGGTCCTTTGTCTTTTCTTTATGGTAAGTCTGGCTAGGGGGTTATTAATTTTGTTAATACTTTCAAAGAACCAGCTCCTAGTTTCATTGATCTGTTCTACTGTTTTTTTGTTTCTTTGTTGGTTTTGTTTTTCTTTTGGTTTCTACATCATTTATTTCTGTTCTAATATTTATTATCCGCCCCCCCACCCCTGTTGGTTTTGGGCTCTATTTGCTGTTCTTTTTCCAGCTCCTTCAAATGTAAAGTTAGGTTGTATATTTGAGACATTTCTTCCTTCTTCAGGAAGGCCTGGATTTCTATCTACTTACTTCTTATGACCACCTTTGCTGCATCCCAAAGTTTTGGGATTGTCGTGTTTTCAATTTCATTTGCTTCCATGTACATTTTTATTTCTTCTTTAATTTCCTAGTTAACCCATTCATTCTTTAGTGGGATGTTCTTTAACCTTCATGTATTTGTGGTCTTTCTAATTTTTTGGTGGTTGACTTCAAGTTTCATAGCACTGTCATCCAAAAATAAGTACAATATGATCTCAATCTTTTTGTACTGATTGAGGCCTGATTTGTGACTCAGTATGTGATCTATTCTGGAGAATATTTCATGTGCATTTGAAAATAATGTGTATTCTGCTGCTTTAGGATGAAATGCTCTGAATATGTCTGTCTAGTCCATGTGGTCCAGCGTGTCATTCAAAGCCACTGTTTCCTTGTTGAGGTTCTGCTTAGATGATCTGTCCTTTGCTGTAAGCCTGACTAAAAAAAGATGAAAACAGAAAATGAAAACAAATAAACAAAAAAAAAAACTACAAGCCTAATTAAACAAAGAAGGAGAAGAAAAGAAGAAGAATAAGAAGAAAGAGGGAAAGGAAAGAAAGAAAGAAAGAAAGAAAGAAAGAAAGAAAGAAAGAAAGAGAAAGAAGGAAAAAAAAAAAAGCCTGGTTCTATCTCTACCAGAAGTGAAGCTGATGCTTTAAAGCACTCTATGATCAGTAGACTTGGTGCACAAAGGGTGTCTGCATTGGTCCTCTGGGGGAGAGGCCCACTGTGATGGCTCACAGTCAGACCTAACCTACTAAAGATGCCACTGCAGGGCACAGTGGGGTAAGGTTTGGTGTAAGCAGCTCCAGCCTCCACTAGGGTTGCTGTGCTGCTCACTGATGTCTGACCATACTGGTGGGGAGGGGGGAAGATGGTCACCCTCCTCTCTAGTCCCTGGGTTGGGGAGCTTGCACCACTTGCTACTCAGGAAACCTTCAGACAAGTGAACAGTCATCTCTCCTGTGTCCCAGACTTCTGTCAAATCCCTGCCCTCAACCCATCTGTGCCCAGGTTATTGGCATGCCGGGCACCACAACTCTTGCGTGTTTTATCTCTTGTGGGTGGCTGGGATTCAAAACTGCAAATCTTAAAGGACTTGGCAAGGTGTGGACGTGCTCCCCTTCTCTGGAGGACAGCCTCACAGTGCTGTACCTGGTGCCTTTCTGTCCCATAAAAGCAGTAGTGGAGCTGTGCAGGTGCCTGGAGTTTATGGTGAAGCACAGCAAAAAGCTGCGACCAAGTTATTCACCCTCTACATGTGCTTCTCTCACCTGCTATTGAACAGCTGCTCAAAGGTGACAGCCAAGTCTTTTGTCCTTCAGAAGGCAACATACCCTCTTATAAATGCACTATAGGAAGGGAAATGTTGTCTCTCAGTGTGACCCAGGGGATCCCCACACCATGCTGTCCACTGTCTGTTCCCAGGGACTCCACCTTCCTCCCCAGGAGCATTGCCTCCCACCCAGATTGACTCTGGCGAATGGCACTAACTTCTAAAACCTCAGAATTTGAGCTCCATCATTTGCAAAAACTTGCAAATAGTCAGTTCCTCCAGTCAGTGGTTTTGGGAGATTCCCCAAATCAATGGATTTGGGGGACTGCTTTTCTTGCACAAACCTGACACAATGTGCTCTCTCTCTCTCTCTCTCTCTCTCTCTCTCACTCACTTTCTCCTTCTCCTCTATGGAAAAAGGCTCAACGGTTTTGGGTGATTTCCCCAGGTCAACGGTTTTGGAGAGTGCCTTTACCGCATCAACTGGATGCAATACTCTCTCTCCCCCTCTTTCCTTCTCCTCTGTAAAAGGCTCCCTCCCCTCCATGGCATAAGTGTTTTTTCTCTCCCCCAATTCATGCCTCCACACCTCATATCTGCCAGGTTCTCCCCCTCAAATTATGCATATTGTTCTCTTAATCCTCAGATAAATTCCCTAGGTGTTCAAAATTATTTTATATTGATCTAGCTGTGTCAGAGGGGTAAGGCAAGCCCAAGGTCCCCCTACTGCTCTGTCATCTCAACTCTTCCTCCTTAATGAGTATCTCTAGAAATTTCATTTATTTTGGCTAAAAGAGAGCTGAAACTTGACTTTCAAACATTCTTCATTATACTTTTTTCCAATCATTTATACTCTTAGCTTTATTTTTCCTTTTACATTCCATTATAATCTTCTGTTCTTTACCTCCTTTCTTGAGTTGGAAATTTAGAAAACTGTATTTTTTTTCTCATTTATACATTTGAAACCACAAATTTCCTTCTGAGCAATGTGCTAGCTGCATCCAACAAGTTTGATATGTCTTGTCTTGATTGAGATTAAAGTATTTTTTAAAATTTTCATTGTGATTTTTCTTCTGTGCCCATGGATAATTTAGAAGCACACTGTTTAGTTTCTTGGTAGTCGAAGGTGGGGGGGGGGGCAAGGAATATTCTAGTTATTTTGTTGCTATATTTTACCCTAATTCCACTCTATTCAGAGAACATAATCTAAATATTTCAATCTTTTCAAATTTGTTGAGGTTGTCTTAATATGTCACCATTTGGCCAATTTGGGTAAATGATCTTTGAGCATTTGAAAATAATGTAAATTTTGAGGCTATTGGGGACAGTATACTCTTCACAACAATTTGCTAATGTTTGTTAGCTCTTCTAATCTCCTATAGCATAGAAAATTGTTAAGTCCCAACAGAAGAATTTTCCCCATTTCACCAAAACAAAATGCAAACCATCAATATCACAGCCATTGCTCAACAATACTGGTAAGTTGAAACGTATAAGACTAAAGACATTTAGTTATTTAAAGCTTATTAACTTTTAGTTAAATTTAGACCTTTTGTAATAAATATAGGAGGGCTTTGTATATTTGAAAATTTGTGATTATCCATATTGTCAAACTTGTTTGTTCTTCCAATATATTTTTTCAGATGTTTATTCTCACCTTTTTATTTATTTATTCATGTATTACATTTTTATTTATTTATTTATTTATTTATTTATTTTTCATTTATATTTTATTTATTTATTTATTGCAGCATTTGCCTGTCTACTGATTCTTAAAATTGTGGTAATACATGTTTTAATCCTGCTTTCTTTTTTTTACATTTTTATCTTATTGAAATAAAATAGTGTAATATTGGTTATAATATAGTGTAATATTGGTTTCTGGTGTACAATATCGTGATTCAACACTTCATAGAACACAAATCAACACAAGCAGTGCAAATCACAAGTGCACTCCTTAATTCCTGGCACCTATTTAATACAGCCCCTCTACCCACCTCCCTCTGGTAATCATAGGTTTGTTCTCTATAGTTCTCTAAGAGTCTGTTTCTTGGTTTGCCTCCCTCTCTCTCTTTTTTTTCCCTTTGTTCATTTGTTTTTGGTTTTAAATTCCACATATGAGTGAAATCCTATGGTATTTCTCTTTCTCTGACTGACTTATTTTGCTTGGCATAATACTCTATACCCTTCATTTATGTTGTTGCAAAGGGCAAGATTTAATTCTTTTTATGGCTTAGTAATATTCCATTATACATATATATAGTATATATATGTATATGTATATAATATATATACTATATATATACACACACACATTATATATATAGTATATAGTGTGTATATATATATATATACTTCCATTATATATAGTATATATATGTATATGTATATAATATATATACTATATGTATACACACACACACATTCATACATACACACATCTTCTGTACACATTCATTAGTCAATGGACATTTGGGTTCTTTCCATAATTTGGCTATTGTTCATAATGCTGCCATAGACACTGGGGGATATGTACCCCTTTGAATTAGAATTTTTGTATTATTTGGGTAAATACCTAGTAGTGCAATTGCTAGATATAGGGTAGTTGTATTTCTAACATTTTGAGGAATCTCCATACTGCGTTCCAGAGTGGCTGCACCAGTTTGCATTCCCACCAACAGTACAAGAGGTTTCCCCTTCCTCCACATCCTCATTAGCACCTGTTGTTTCTTGCATTGTTGATTCTAACCATTCTGACAGGTGTGAGGTGATATCTCACTGTGGTTTTGGTTTTTCCCGGATGAGTGATGTGCATCTTTTCATGTATCTGTTGGCCATCTGTATGCCTTCTTTGGAAAAATGTCTATTCATGTCTTCTACCCATTTTTATTTGGATTATTAATTTGGGGGGTATTGAGTTTGAGAAGTTCTTTATAGATTTTGGATACTAACCCTTTATCAGATATGTCATTTGCAAATATCTTCTCCCATTCCATACGTTGCCTTTCAGTAATCTAACCAAAACAGCATTAAATAACTATTACATTTTATTGTTTAATTCAAATCATTTAAAAAAATTAGACAACTTGAAACTTAAAAAAATTTTAAGAGTATACATCAGGTGAAACAATGCATTTGATTGCTTACTGGTACTCTTAAATAATTAGTGTCCCAGTTTATTTCTAATAATATGGGAGAGATTTATTTACTAAAAGCTATTTAAAGAGGTTCCTTTTCCAATAAAGAAGAGATAAAATTATTCTGTCTGTACTATGAGGTTTACTCAATGTTTTTTTAAAAAACATGCAGTATTGGCATAAAATGAGGAAACATATATTGTTAAAAGAAAAAATGCAAATAGCTAAAATGTGTGTGTGTGTGTGTGTGTGTGTGTGTGTGTGCGCACGCGCACATGCATAATGATAAAGTCTGGGAGATATGCATTTTTTTAAAAGCAGTGATTTTCTGGTTCACTCTTTTTATACCTGCCTTGTTTAAACCCTTTTCCCCCCTATTCTTAGCATATAATACAATGTTACCTGCATATAAAAACCATTACAAAGTTGAAGAGAAGACATGAAGCATAGAGGGCAGTATACACAAACTCAGAGAAGTTCAAAATTATAATGCCTATGTCAGGAAGTTTGTCCTGGCAGCATTAGATAATACATTTCAAAATGGAGTCCTGTTAGGAGATGGGGGTGGCTAAATGGGAACTCTTGCTGAGTTGCTTAGACTCTATTTTGTAGGTGACAGAGAGCAATTTCTGGATTCTAGGTAAAGGAGAGGAAGTAACACAAACAAGTTTAAACTTCAAACTGAGTAAACTAGATAATTACTAGGAACTGTTTTAGAGAAGATGATGAAATGGAGGTGGGTAGGGAGTTAAGAGTTGAAACAAGAAGGTTACTGAAACAGTCCAAATGAGAAATGATAAGGACCAGAATATGACAATGAGCAAAGGTAGAGTAGATGAATTGAATGTTGAAACTGTTGGATTTTGATAATTATACGTAACAAATATTCATATGTTAGCAGGTTGTTGGATACAAATGCAAAGTGCAAAGTGAAGTTGAAGGCTACAAATAAAGATACAGCATTTTCCAGCCCATATGTAGTAATTACAGTCATCTGCAAATAAAGTCCCTCTGGGAGAGCATTAGAGAAAGAATAGTGAAACCAGGGCAGAACCCTTAAAGTGATAATTAACTGTGCTCAATTGAGGAAATAATGCCCCATGAACTAGAACAGTGAGAGAGCAAAAAGGAAGAGAACCAAAGAATGGAAGTGTCACAAAAACTAAGAATGGTTTGATAGTATACATAACAACATTTCAGGAATAACTGGAAAACTAATAAGCATGTAAAAACTTCTGTTAGGCAGTTAGGGTTTTAGTTACATTATACATCCTGGTTTTACATTTTTTTTTGTGACTATAGATAGACATATTTAATTAACTATTTAATACTTTGACATTTACCTTAGTAAATTTCCACCAGAAGCCTACATTTTAACAAAATCAGTGGATAAAGGGGAAATCAATTGCTGGATGACTATACACACTCCATTTGAACAAGTACATATGATACGATGGCTACCTAAATATGTTAAGTAAGCACTTGAATTTTCTACCTGGTTTACCCAAAAGGTAGAATCTCCCAGAGGATGATGTTTAGAATTAACAAGACCAACTAATTAAATTTAATTAGGTCAACCTGCATGAGATAATTAGCATAATTAATTTAGATTTTGAAGTGCCCCAAAGGGAGGCAGTATTCGTGTATTTTTGAAGAGAGCTTTAGTAAAAAGAAAGAAAAAGAAAAAAGGAAGTAGGTTTGAATATTAGAAAAGTGACCCAGAGTAATTTGTCATGACCTTTTATGTATAAAAACTTGTTTTAGTAAAATTTATAAATACTTATCAAAATTATTCAGAGAAACCTTTCCCCCAAGTTCTGCTCTATCTTCAGATGGTTGTTCTTGCCTCCTCCCTTCACTTATCTGTACCTCCTACTACAACACTGAGAAATGTGGCTCCCATTATCCACCACCCATTAGTTAATTATTCAATCCCAATATACACGTAGAGTAGTAACAGAATTCCTAATGGATAGAATACAGTAATAGTGTATAGCTTCTTTGACTCTAGTTTTACCTATTCCACTAAATTTCAAAATTACTTAGCCCAGCATCCTTTTCTCATTCCTTTCATTATAAGGTGGTTTCATGAATTTATTATACAGTTCAATTGGTTTATCACATCTGGCATTCCATCCTGGGATCTTCTGACATCCAATTTTTTTTTTTTTTAATTTGTATAGATTCAAGTTTACTCTTCCTGTTGTGAAGTTCTATAGGTTTTGACAAATGCATGAAGTCATGTCATGTATCAACCAGTAGAGTACCATATAGAGTAGTTTCATTGCCCTAAATAATCCCCTGTGCTTCGTGTATTCAACCCTCTTATAGTCCCCTGAAAGCCTGGCAACCACTGATCTTTTTATCATCTCTATACTTTTGTCAATCCCAATATGTCTATAATCAGAATCCTACAGTATGTAACCTTTTCATATTGGTTTCTTCCATATAGCAATATGCATTTAAGGTCTCTCTTTGTCTTTTTGTGATTTCATAGCTTATTTCTTTTTATTGCTGAGTATAATATTCCATAATATGGACGTGCCACAGTTGGTTTATCCATTCACTTATTGAAGGACATTTATTTACTTCCAATATTTGATGATTATCAATAAAGCTGCTATAAACTTTGCATGGAGGTGTTGTGTGGATATGTTTTAAAATCTGTTGGACAAAAATCTAAAAGAGCTATTATTGGATTGTATGGGAAGGCTATGTTTAGCTTTATAAGAAACTGCCTGTTTTCGAAACAGATGGTACCCATTTGTGTTTGCACTGGCAATTAATGAGAGTTCTTATTGCTCTGCATTTTCCTAACAATTGGTATTGGCAGGTTCTTGGGGGATTTTTTTTTATTCTAATTACACCTAGTGGTATCTCCTTTTTGTTTAATTTGTAATTATTTAATGGTAAATGATGTTAAACATCTTTCATATACTTACTTGCCATTTGTGTATCTCGTTTGATGAGGTGTCTGTTCAGATATTTTACCCATTTTTAATTCTTTTTCCTTATTTATTTATTTATTTATTTATTTAATTTTATTTCCTTGTTGAAATTTAAGATTTTTTTGGCATATTTTGGATACAAGTGCTTTATCAGATATGTGCACAAAATATTTTCTCTATGGCTCTGGCTTGCCTTTTGATGCTCTCCACTTTAGAGGGTAGTTCTAATTTTAATAAAATCCAAGTTATCAATGTTTTTCTTTCACGGATCATGCCTGTATCTAAAGATTCATCACCATACTGAAAGTCACATAGATTTTTTCTACGTTTTCTTTTAGAAGTTTTATAGTATTGCATTTTATATTTGTATCTATGATTAAACCTTTAGAGTTATTTGTAATTGTAAGGTCTGTGTCTAGTTTTTTTTGTTTTGTTTTGTTTTTGTTTTTTGTTTGTTTTTTTGCATATAGACTGAAAAGACAACTTCTAAGTTCTTCACAAATTGGAGATATGTAAAAAGTGTCCAAAAATACATTTCTAAGTAGAAGAGAAAGAGGAGGGAATAGTGGGTTCTGTATACATAATTGGTAGGTTAGATATATGGGAACATAATGAATATACAAGTGTAATATATATTCATATATATGAAGTTTTGAATACTAACATATTCCTTCCTGAAAAAATTAAAAATAGATAATTGGGTAAATTATTTTCATTGTCCAAATACTATCTATTTTCTCTCAGTGTGAATATTTCTCACCTTACGTTTTTTCCTTTCTCAATGTTATCCTTTTTCCTGATAACTAGTAATTTGGGATATTGTTTGGGATATTACTGGCATATTCTCCATTACATTTGATGAGTTCCTAAACATGTCTCTGGTTTGGGTGTCTCCTTTTGTATCTTGCACAAAATATCATGGCAGCAGAAACAGAATCATAGAAATCGTTATTCTCATATATAATCACCTTGAACAATAGACCACTGGTAGAAGTTTGATAGATGGTCCTAAATGGATTATATATTCTCTCTGTAAATTAAATAACAGTGATGTTGGCCTATTTACATGTACAGGAATATGATGGAATGTGTCCATATCTCTTACTAAAGTTAGAATGATTTTTAGAAGTTTCTGCAAGTTAGAATATTATTGAGATATCATGAACTTTATAAGGATCAAATTTGTTTAAATTTATGTTTAAATTAGAAAGGAAACGCTGATTTTTTTGTTTATAATATTGAAAGTAATTATTTTATGGATTCTAAAATTGACTACTAAATTTAAACTTTATTTTTCAGTGAGGTTGAATATGCCTCCAACACTTATTACAGACACCAAAAACTGATTGAGTTTTATGGGCTCTTTTATGATTTAAGTTCTAACCCTAATATTTTTGTTGTTGCTTTCTCTGCAAAAAGAAACAATGGCTTATTATGCTTTTCTAAAGTATAATTGTAGTTTAGAGTCAAAGTTTCAAGTACAAGAAACTGAAGTTGAAAAGCATCATTTTAGGCATGATACTTCAGAAAACATTTCCCCTTCCCTGTATTATCCTTCTCAGTTAAGGCTACCTTACAATCTAAAGGGAAAGCTGCAGGTATACTTGACAATTTAATAATGCTAAGCACACATACGTCTCCACATTAAGTTGACGCACACACAAATACCTATCATCCCTGTGACACTTAGAACGGTAAAATAATAGTAGTGATAAAAATAGATCACAATTTGAGTAGCTATGTTGAAGAATACTAAGTCAACAAACATAAAATCTTCTAAAAGATTAGTTTGTACAAGAAGAGAGCACATTATTTCTGCATGTTTTTAATACAGTATGTATTGTGCCCATAGATAAGAATGCACCATATTGTTTTTAAGAAAATTCCCTCAAACGTGGTTGAACAGTTTTTTTTCAAAGTCACATCTTTAGTGTCTGAGGCTCTTATTTATAGTTTAAACATAGTTTGTTATGCTTCTCTGATAAAAGACCCTTCCTATTTGAAAGACTATTCTAAAATCAGACTGTAACAAACCCCAATTTCTTTAATCTTTATAGATTTCATTTTCAAACCCCAAATATGGGCTTAAGGGAAAAAGAACTGAAAGTTACAATTCAATTCAGCAAATATGTATTGAATGGTGACTTTTTGACTTGCTCTGCAATACAGAGTTGAATGTGGTAGGATCTAACTCTACATTCTGATAAGTGATACGCTTGCAATCTGAACAAAGTAATTTGAAAGCAGAGAAAAGACAGCACCATTCTTTCAGTTATCTGAAATTTTCATTTAAACTACATATTAAAAGATGAATAGGATTTGGTCATGCAAAAAGAGAATAAAGTTAAAGAATTATGTCATAACATCTCTCATACCAGTTTTTATTCCACTCTTCTCTCTCAGGCCAGGTGCTTTGCAACTATCATTTCGAATACTACTATAATATTATAACTACTAAGCAGTCTTCTGGTTTGTACATCTCCAATTCAGTATCAATCCTGCTGAAGGGGTTTGCCATATGCAGTTACCAGAGAGGGATAATTGTTATAACAGGTCACATTTGTTTATTTTGTATATGTTTTATTTCTACAAATATATTACATCCATTGAAAACATGAGAGTATGCATTTTACTTCAATTATTCTTCTTAGTAGAGTATTGGGCATTCAAAACTTGAATGACTGACTGTGAATTCCAAACAGATAATATGTTGTTTTTTCAAAGTCTGTCAGGAAACTATCCTACTCCAAACTTAAATATTCACAAGAAGCTCAGTCCCCATGTTTAACTTTCAAGAAGCGTTTCTAAGAAAATTGTTATTATCCTCTGAGTATCGCCCCTATACAAACCTAAAGACCATTATTCAAATATAACTTTCCCCTTCCTTACCTTCTTTTCCCAGCTAAAGAATCAGTTTCTAATAATTAGTTCTTTACAGTAGATTCAGTTTTGGGGACTTGCAAGTTCTAGTGCAAAATTAATTCCTTGAGTTGTATATAGAAAGAGTCTTGAGCTGTGAAGGAGCTCAGGGTTCTAATGGAGGCTCTACTGCTTACTGATGTCTTGGGTCAAGTGATGGAGCCTTTCTATATCAGGTAATATCTCTTATGGGACAATCAATCAAAGCTAACTCAATTTCTAACATAAATAGAACAAAACAATGAGATAGAAAATTACCCTTTTCTTTGTGCTTTCTACAAAACTGGTTCTGAAACAAGGGATAGACATGGGGGGGGGGGAATTGTTCTTCTTATTCCATGTTATAGGCATTTTTTTCTAAACTATTTCCAGTTGTAAAACAACTAATTATAATTTGCACTTGAGCTTCAAGTCAATTATTTTTAGTAGACATTCTTCCTAGACTCTTAAAAATTATTGACACAAATTTTATAATTCCAAAGTTATTTCCATCTCAAGTTTGTTAAGACACATGCAAAGGAATTTTAATGAATATTTAGAAAAAAAGAAGATAAGCAAAATGTCTCGATGCCATCTGAGAGCAACAGCATATCTACTTGAAAAATTCTGAATAATTTTTATAGAATTCTTATGACTGCTGTCATTAAGTATGCTCATTGGCATAAAAGTCTTAAGATAAATTGGCAAATTTAAAAGAGAATAAAGGCAATGAGAAGAAACCAAAAAAGAAAAAATAATAATTTGTAAAAGAAAGAGAGGGGGACGATAGTAATAAAATAACTAGCATTTCTATCCACAACTTTTTCCAAGGGATTTGTTATCAATGTGGTTTTAATAATCAAAATATTACTGTGGAGATAAGCAAATGAAGATATGAATAATTTACTCCAGATATCAATCACTGGTTGTGGAAAATGGCCCCAATCCAATTCCACCTTGGTTACTACTGAAGACCTCTAAAACCATACACCCCACAATATTTTCGAATTCATGATTCTGGATCCCATTTCTTGGCTCTACATGGCCTAGTGTAACTGATATTTCTTTGGTTACTGTCTAAAATACAGAGAGGCTAGTATCCCTAACATAGATTCCTTTAACAATAAAACAAAAAAACATCCAAACGGTATAAGGTTAAGCCATTCAGTATCTTGCTTAATCATTCTAGAAGCATAAAATCTTCCAAGAAGACACAAAAGTGTGACCACTGGTGAAAAAGCATATATAATAAATAGTCAGGTAATTTGCCTCAATGAAAATATCTGATCCATTTTAATGGTGACTTTTTATTTGGAGGAGTGTGACACTGCATAAGATATATAGATGCCAATTAAAGACAGATAAATGAGTACCCCTATTTGAAATTCTCATTTAGGAATAATATAAGAACTGACTCTCAGGTGAGATCACTACACCTGTCAAATGAAGGCAATGAAGTTTTGGAATCCATGATTATTTATAAGCACTCACAAATCTTTCCTAAATAGTCTGTTTCCATGGAAACAGGAATTATCCACTGAAGTCTGACCTTTCCTTTGCATAGTTTAGTTTTGACAGCTATGTAAGCACTGTTTTAGAAAGCACATATAACCCAGGAAACCTTACAAAAGACATACAAAGTAGAAAGTAACTGAAAACAATAAGCTTTAAAAATGTAGCTAAGATCATATATTTTTAAATGTGATTTTTCATTTTTTCAAGAGTGTGAGGGTTTTATTTTAAGCTAGTGTTATCTTGTAATGTTCAAAAATAAGAGATATAAAAAGGTGGAAAATTATTATTATTATTATTATTATTATTACAGATAAATTTTGTTACATAAGTAAATATTAAAAGGAAAACAAATGCTTGTATAAGGAAATACCTCTAAGCCTATAATGGATACTCATTAAGAATAGCTTAAATGTATAAGTAAATATAGGCAGTATACTTCACATATATTGCATTACCATAATAATCTAATTATTACACTCTGGAAAGTACATATCATTATCCTATTTTTAAATTGCAAAAGGGTCAAGCTAAATGATTTCCCAATGTCACATATCAAGTATTTACATGCAGGGTTTATGTCTTGGGGATTCCAAAGCACAAATTCTTTTAATTTCAGCCTTTAAGATTATGAATGAATGAAGTAATATCAAGTAGAAGAAACATTTTAGCTAAAATATTGAAAATTGTCTTCTAAATTTAATTAATTATTATGATTTGACAAATTATGGCCATATTTTTATCTGCTTCTGCATCTAGGAAAGATCATTTTTTTAAAGTGTTTTTATTAGAAGCACCAGGGTGGCTCATTCAGTTAAGCAACTGACTCATGATTTCAGCTCAAGTCATGATCTCATGGTCATGAGATCGATCCCCACATTGGGATTTGCTCTGGGCAAGGAGCCTGCTTAAAATTCTCTCTCCCTCTCCTTCTGCCCCTCCCCTGCTTGCTCAGTAATGCTCCCCCCTCAAAAACAAACAAACAAACAAACAAACAAACAAACAGTTTTTATTTGTGTTCAGATTTGCAAAGAAATTCAAGGTCTATAGTTTTGGCATTTGAGAGAAAATTAATTATAAAACCTCATAGATTAGAATTTTACAACACAGAATCTCAGAAATCAGATGATATGCTTATAGCAATTGTCAATAGAACTTCATTTTCAATAAATAAAACTTATCATCAAGTACAGTTGAGGACAAGCCATAAAGTTACTTTACAAAAAGGGTTAATTCTACTTACTAGTTTTAACTATTATATATATATATTAGTTAAAACTATATTTATATATATATTATATATATTATATATATATATTATATATATTATAACTATATAATAGTAATATATATATATAATATATATATATTATACCATTTACTATAAATGGTATAGTATAAGCTATCTACCTAAGATAACCACCATGAAGGCAAATAAATAAATAAAATAAAATAAAATTCATTAATGAATCAAATGTAAAACAAATGAGTTTTCAATGTTAGATTGACAGAATAATCTTAAAAGAGCCTTAAAGGACAACACAATGCAATTTCGTTTATTTCAAGAAACAATTTTTAAAGTTGCAAATTATAAAAATGTGAAAATACATCCGTAATAATTTTAAATTATTAAAGATTATGTTTTCATGTTTATGATAAAATTTAAAAATATATGCTGACCAATTCCCTGTCCCCTCCAAGTCTATTTTATATGTTTATACTTTCTGATTTTATGACTTAAGTAAATATATTTATGTGTCACCTTCCACAAAGTTAAAACACAAAAAGAAATAAAGTTATAGATTAAATTTCTGTAGTTGTAGAACACACATTTCTTTCCTGAAATGAATAAACTTATATATTTTAAGCTTTAGCTTCTATTTTCCTCCTCTTAAATTTGGTAACTTAGTCTTTGAAGAAAGTAAACTACAATGTTATAGATTTGAAAGTTGGCATCACAAAAAAGATACAAGCTAATGGGTTCTTTTTAGTGAGACTTTGGTTGAAATGCATGACAAGTCTAAGCCAAATAAGAAAATAATCTGTAGTCAAACTCAGATAAACTTATCTGCCCCTATTCTGACTCAGAAAAATCTGTGGAGTGGGCTGTAGGAAATAAATTTACCAAAATATTTTAATTGGAAAGAATGGAAAGAAAATTTCATGACAGTTCTCAGCATTTAGATTACATTTAATCCTCTTAGAATTTCTAGAAAAGAACCAGGATTCCTAGAAGAAATGCTTGATTACAGAAATTCTTTGTGTAGAAAGTTTATGGATAAAAAAAAAATATCTTTTTTGTGTGCTGAAAAACAAAACAATAATGAAAGACTGATGGAGACATATCAAAAGGATACAGGAGCCAGATTGAGCAAGCAGCCACTGGTCAAATCAGGGAAATTTTGAGAATCAAATAGGCTGCAGGGAAAAGATTCAACCTGCATAGGACTGAAGGAGGGGGAAATGTTTTGAATCTGCCACTCTCAAAAAGGAGTCTACTGCTGCCTTTGTCTTGACTTAACTCTGTGTTCTTGGATAAGTCATTCTGAGGTAAATTCCTTCGTTTCTAAATGAAATATTTCTCTAAACTGACATCCAGTTTTAAAAATCTATAAATAGAAACAACTGGTAGAATAGAGGAGTGAGGAGTGCACTAGAAGCTAAGAAACACTTTCACTAGACAAAATTATGAAGAGCCATAATTTAAAGTGTCTGAAAATTGTCCTAAGGGCATATGGCAAATGTTGAAACATCCATTCAAATAAATTGTCTAAATCTTAGCAAGAATCACATGTCTGTGGTATCTAGTCACAACCCACTTCCCCTACCCTTCTGTCTCCTGCCCATCCCAAGCTACATCTTAAAGAAACTATTCCAAGAGTTTTAATACAGGAAGCTGCAGCCAAGAATGTGAATTCTCTCTTTCCTCATGTCCCACTCTGGGGTTTGTTTTCAAACTGGGAAGTAGGGGATGAGGAGAGGGGAACAGGTAACCTTTAAGAATAGCTCATCCTACCCCCAGTCCCATGTCCCAAGAAATTCTATTCTAAGAAGAGGTAGCTGAAAGGACCAGGGTACCCTTACTCTAACCACTCCCCACTCATTGGACAAGAGTTATCAGAGCAGGATGTAGAGAAGAACTGAAAACATTCCTAAACCACAAAGAGATGAATCAACAAAAGGCAGAAATCTCAGTGGCACTAGACACTTAAACACAACTTCTGACCAACAACTGGCTGAACAATAATGTTATGGACTGAATGTTTGTATCCCTCCAAAATTCTTATGTTGAAACTCCAACCTCCAAAATGACTATATTTGAAGATAGTGTCTTTATGGAGGTGATTAAAATTAAATAAGTCATAATGGTAGGGCCCTGGTCCAATAGTATTTTTATCCTTATAAAAAGAGACACAAGAGAGTATACTTCCCCCTCCTTCCCCCTTCCTTCCCTTCTTTCTTCCCTCCTTGCTTCTTTCCTTCCTTCCTTCCTTCCTTCCTTCCTTCCTTCCTTCCAACCTTCCTTGCTCCCTCCCTCCCTCTCTCCCTCCCTCCCTCCCTCTCTCTCTGCCATGCGAGGACATAGTAAGAAGTTGGCCATATGCAAATCAGAAAGAGAGTTCCCACCAGAAAGTGATCATATAGAGCCCTGATCTGGGACTTCTAGCCCCAAAACTGTGAGAAAATAAATTTCTATTATTTAAGTCACTCAGTCTATGGCAGGTTTTTATTGCAGACTGAGCAGAGTAATACATAGAGGCAAATCCTAAGAAATCAGGTTTAAAATTACATTAATTCCTGGCAGCTTGGAAGACTGTACGCATGGTCAAGGTCATGCCTTCTCAGGAGCCATTACAGAGGAAAAATCCTACACTGCAGAGGAAAAAGTACATAGACTTGGCTGAAGATGTGGCAAAAACATACACTCTTTTAACTATGATTGTAGACTCCAAGCTGTAAACACTTCCAATAGTAAAGATTAACAATCTAACTGGCTAAGATGGCTTAACTCAATCTTTGAGAAATAAATGGCTTATGTGGATTTCAGAGGCAGCCCCTAGGTAGCCAAGCATAACCTTTGAGTAATAAGGGGCCTATGCTAATCCAAAGGCAACCCTTAGGTATCCAGGCTAAAAGATAAAAAAAAAAAAGAAAAAAAAAATAGAAGCAGGATATCAAAGGTCACAAGGTCATACTCAAGGGGGAAATCACTTCAAAGAATCACTTCAACCAAGTCTCTTAGCAAATAAATAAATGACGAGTCCAAAAAACAACATCTCAGGAGTAGAAGACTCAGCATCCTATGTTGCTAGAACATGTTTTCTAAAATATCCCATTCTCAAGAAGAATATTCTAAGACATGCAAAAACCAGAAAATTATGAGCATACACAGAACAAAAAAGGCAGACAACAGAAACTGATTTTGAAGTGGCTTAGATGTTGCAGTTAGCATACACAGGCTTCAAAGCAGCTATTATAAATATATTCAAAGGAGTAAAAGAGACCATGTCTGAAGAACTGAAAGAAGGTATGTAGCAATATCTCATGAAATAGAAAATATCAAAAAAGAGATAGAATTATTTTTTAAAAAAGAACCAAATGGAAAAATTTTAGTTGTAAAGTACAATAACCAAAATGAAACATTCACTAGATGGCTTCAATATTAGATTTGAGTTAGCAAAGAGGAAATCAGCAAAATTGAAGATTGATTAAAAGAGAGAAGGTAATCTGATAAAATGGAGAGTAAAAATAATGAAGAAAAAATGAACAGAGCCACAGAAAAATGTGAGGTACCAATAAGCACATAACACACATAACGGGAGAACCACAGATGAAAGAGAGAAAGGGGCAAGAACTATGATAGTAAAAATGTGAAGTATATTTTGATAAGATGAAATACATAGAACTATCATTATCTCTAGATAATAATAGAAAAATTATTAAAATTATTAAAACAATTAAAAATTTACACTAAAAATTATCTATCAAATTGAACAGAAATTGGGTAAGGAAGAATAGAGAAACAAAAATGATGTGAGACAAAGAGAAATAAAAAGTAACATGGCAGGTATAAATGCAATCATACCAATAATAATGTTAAATATAAATGGATTAAATATTCTAATGAAATATGGAGTTTAGACTGGATAAGGAAAAACAAGACCCTATATATATATATATCAAACATTAGATTTAAATGAGCAAATATGATGAAAACAAATGGATGAAAAAAAAAAAAGAGATCATGAAAAAAGCAACTTTAAAAGGGCCGGAGTAGCTATACTAATACCGGGAAAAAAGACTTTAAGTAAGAAATGTTTCATATATAAAGAGGGCTATTTCACAATGATAAAAACCTCAATACATCAAGAACAAACATACACAGCACTGGTACCAGAGTCCCAAAACACAAAATCTGACAGAAATGAAGGGTAAACTAGCCAATTCAAAAATAATAATTAGAAACATCTAAACCCTGTTTTCAATATTGGATTAATAAGTAGGCAGAAGATCAACAAGGACATAGAAAACTTAAGCAACCCTATACCACCTAGACCAACTGTTCTCTCTATACTGCATTCTCCACAATAATGGCAGAATACACATTCTTCTTAAGTTTAGCTTATGGAACATTCTCCTAGATAGATAAAACAAGCCTCAATAAACTTAAAGTGACCGAAATAATACAAAATATGTTTTCCAACCAAAAGAGAATGACATTAGAATTCAAAACCAAAAAGTTTGGGAAGTTCACAAATATAGGAAAATTAAACAACACACTCCTCAAATAACCAATATGTAAAGAAAAAATCACAAGGAAAATTAGAAATAAGATGAATAAAAATGCAAACACTATATACCAAAGTTCATGGAATAAATCTAAAATGGGCACAAAGGAAAATTTATAACTATAAATATTCATACTAAAAAAAATCATTTCAAATCAATAATGAATCTTTGCATCTTAAGACACTAGGAAAAAAATAAAGAACAAACTAAATTTAAAGCAAGTAGAAGAAAGGGAATAACAAAGATTAGAGTAGAAATGAACAAAATACAGGCAAACCTCATGTTATTGTACTTTGCTCTGTGTTTTGCAAATGTTGCATTTTTTACAAATTGAAAGTCTGTGACAACCCTCCATCCAGCAAGTCTATCAGCACCATTTTTCCAATAGCATTTGCTCACATCATTGTCTCTGTGTCAAATTTTAGTAATTCTTTCAATATTTCAAATTATTTAATTATTATTATATTTGTTATGGTGATCTGTGATCAGTGATCATTGATGTTACTATTATAAATGTTTTGGGACTCCACCAACCAGGCCCATAGAAGATGGTGAATTTAATTGATAAACGTTGTATGTGTCCATGGAGAGGGCTTCCCTATTTCCTGAGACACAACAATATCGACATTAAACCAAATAATTACCCTACAATGGCCTCTAAGTGTTCAAACAAAAGAAAGCTGCACATCTCTCACTTAAATCAAAAGCTAAAACTGATTGAGCTTAGTAAGGAAATCATGTTGAAAGTAGAGATAGGCCAAAAGCTAGGCCTCTTCTATCAATCAGTTTGCCAAGTTGTAAATTTAAAGGAAAAGTTCTTGAAGGAAATTGACAGTGTTACTTTAGTGAACACACAAATGATAAAAAAGCAACACACCCTATGGGGTGATATGGAGAAAGCCTTGTTGTCTGGATAGCTCAAACCAACCAAAACATTCCTTTAAACCAAAGCCTAATCCAGAGCAAGGCTCTAACTCTCTTCAATTCTATGAAAGCTGAAAGAGGTGAGAAAGCTTCAGAAGAAAAGTTGGAAGCTAGCAGAGGTTGGTTCATGAGATTTAAGGGAAGGAGCCATCTCCATGACATGAAAGTGCAAGATGAAGCAGCTAGTGCTGAAGCTACAACAATTATCCAGAAGACCTAGCGAAAGATAATTAATGAAGGGGGTACATTAAACAATAGATTTTCAATGTAGATAAAATAGCCTTCTATATGAAGATGTCATGTAAGACATTCACAGCTAGAGAGAAGTCAATGTCTAACTTCAAAGTTTCAATATATAGCCTGACTCTTTTGTTAGGCGATAATATAGCCAGTGATTTTAAGTTGAAGCCAATATTCATTTACAATTCTGAATATCCTACGGCTCTTAAGAATTATGCTAAATCTACTCTACCTGTGCTCTTTAAATGGAGCAATGAAGTCTGGAAGACAAACATTTGTTTACAACATAGTTTACTGAATATCTTTCTATTGAAATATAGTTGACAGTCTTAGTTGCAAATGTACAATAAATATTTTAAACCTACTACTGGGATCTACTGTTCAGAAGAAAAGAGGTTTCATTCAAAATACTATTCCTGATTGACAATGCACCTGGTCACACAAGAGTTCTGATGGAGATATATGACACTAATCTCATTGTTATGCCTACTAACACAATATACATCTTGTAGCCCATAGGTCAAGAAGAAAGGTAAACTTTCAAGTGTCATTATTTTTTTCTCCTCGGAGACCTACTTTTTATTAAGATCTAAACACATGAGAACAATGGCCCAAGCTCAACCCATCTTAACATATATTGCTCTGTAGAGTGAAAAGCACCCTATGTACACAGCCAAAAGCTGCACTGCCTGTGTCCCTGAAGCCTGGATCTGGCCCTCCTCAGGCCCTTACTCCCTCAAGGTATCTAAAAAGAACAAGCGAGGGAAGTAGTGCCCAGCATCAGCACAAATAAGGGAATAAACAGGCATTAGAGGTCAAGTCTTGTCATTTAAGAAATACATTTCATAAAGCTAAAGAAGCTGCCACAGAAAGGGATTCTTCTGATAGATCTGGACAAGGTAAATTGAAAATATTCTGGAAAGGATTCACCATCCTAAATGTTTTTAAGGAGATGTATGCTTCATGGGAAGAAGCCAAAATATCAACATTAAGAGGAGTTTGGAAGAAGTTGATTCTAACCTCATGGATGACTTTGATGGGTTCAAGACTTCAGTGGAGACAGTAACTGCAGATGTGATAGAAATAGCAAGGAAACTAGAATCAGAAGTACAACGTGAAGATGTGACTGAATTGCTGCATTCTCATGATAAAATTTTTAATAGATAAGGAGTTGCTACTTATGGATGAACAAAGAAAGTGGTTTCTTGAGATGGAAACTACTGCTGGTGAAGGTATTAGGAAGATTGTTGAAATGACCACAAAGGAATTAGAATATTATATGGATTCAGTTGATAAAGCAGCAGCAGGGTGTGAGAAGATTGACTCCAAATTTGAAAGAAGTTCTACTGTGGACAAAATGCTATCAAACAGCATTACATGCCACTGAGAAATTGTTCATGAGAGGAACAATTGATTGATGTAGCAAACCTCTTTATTGTCTTACATTAAGAAATTGCCACAGCCAACCCAACCATTAGCAAACACAACTCTGATCAGTCAGCAGTCATCAACATCAAGGTAAGACACTCCATCAGCAAAAAGATGACTTGCTGAAAACTCAGATGATGGTTAGCATTTTTTAGCAATAAACTATTTTGTAATAAAGGCACATTGTTTTTTAGACATAAGGCTATTACATAATAAACTATAGTATAGTGTAAACATAATGTATATATGCACTGAGAAATCAAAAAATTCATTTGACTTACATCTGCTTTATTGCAGTGCTCCGGAACCAAACCCACAATGTCTCCAACATAAATCTGTAGAAACAGAAATACAATGAAGAATGTCAACCAGACAAAAAACTGGTTCTCTGATAAGATCAACAAAGTAGAGAAAATTATAGGTAAAAACAGACAAGTTAATTAGAGTCTCAAATTACCAATCCTTTAAAAACTTCCAAATTAAAAAAAAAAAAAAGAGGGAGAGAACACTTCCCAGCTTATCTTCTGAAGCCAGTATTATTGTGACGCCAAGGTTAGGTAAATACATCACAAGAAAAGAAAACTACAAATTAATATCCCTTTTTAATATATATGTAATAATCCTCAATAAAACACTAGAAAATTGAAGCCAGCAAGATATATAAAAGATCATACACCATGATTATGTTGGTGTTACTCAAGAAGGCAAGTTTAGTTTAACATATGGAAATCAATCAATGTAATAATCATCTTAGTGGAATAAAAGACAATCTTCATGTGACCATCTTAATAAGCACAGAAAATTAGCATTTCACAAACCAATGCCCTTTCCTAATAAAACATTATACAAAGTAGGAATAAAAGTAAATTTTCTCAACATGGGAGAGGATATCTATATAAAACCCACAGCTAACATCATACTTAATAGCAAAAGGCTTAATGTTTTATCCTCAAGATTAGAAACAAAATAAGAATGTTCTCTCTTTCCACTTTTATTCAGCATTGTTCTTGAAATTCTAGCTAGGACAATTAGGCAAGCAAAAGAAATAGAAGGTAGCTTTATTGGAAAGGAAGTAAAACTATATTTGAAGATGATATTGTTTTATTTATAGAAAATCCTAAGTAATCTATTTAAAAGACTATTAAAACTAATACGTGAGTTTGGCAAAGTTTAAGGACCCAAGGTCAATATACAAAACTCAGTTGTGTTTCTACACATTAACAATGAAATTAAGTTAATAATCAGTATCATAAAAAGAAGAAAATCATTAGGCCTAAACTTAACAAAGCAAATACAATTACTGAACACTGAAAACTACATAATATTGATGAAAGAATTAAAGAAGATCTAAGAAAAGAGAAGTCAATGGATATTCATGAATTGGAAGACAATATTAAGATGACAATACTCCCCAAACTTATCTATATTCAACATGCTTCCTATCAAAATATGTTTGCCCTTTTACAAAAATTGACAAGCTGATCTTAAAATTCATGTGGAAATTGAAGAGAATAATAGGTTAATGCATCTTGAAAAAAAGAACCCAAGTGAAAGGATTCACACTCAATGCATTTCACATTGTGGTACAAACGTGCAGTAATCAAGACAGTACTAACATGAAGATAGAGATATGTCGATGGAATAGAATTGAGAGTGCAGAAATAACCTCTTACATTTATGGTCAATTTATGACATTAAAATCATTATGATTTTATACTAATAGTAACACATATCACCTCAGATATGAGAGTATGGTTTACTCTACCGTATCAGAAGTAGTTTAAAATAAAAATAATCTAAGTTTTGTTATAAGAAGTTTAATTTTAAGTTCATAAAAGAAAATAAATCTAGAGGATATACAAGAAAGTAAATAATAAAAAGAAAAATTTAAGAACTACAAAATGGAAAATTGACATAGATAAGTGTTTGTTCTTAGAAAAGATTAATAAAATTGAAATATGCTAAGCGTAACAGATGAGGCAAATTATATTCTACTCAGATATTAAAAGGAAGATATCATTACAGATACCCTAGCTATTAAAAAGGAAACAGGAGGATATTATAAACATCTCTATTCCAATAAATTTTTATAATTTAAATAAACAAATTTACCAAACGGAAACAGGAAGAAATTTAAATGATAAACTTTGAGTCCTCCATGCAGTACCATTCCATGAGGAGATCAACAAGCAACGTGGTGGAAGGTTTGTTTCCTCTCTGAAAAGGATAACGATGGGATATATGCTAGCTATAAGTTTCCCTTTCTAATCAGCAGTGTCTCAGCACCACTATTCAAGGGTTCACACAGGATACAAACTACCAGTGTGGGATCCCACATAACATCACCTTGGGCCAAGGGATCCACTCTAGGGCAAGGAATGTAATAACAATTACATAATTATGGTATTCACTGGTTCTAATACATACAAAACCACCTGGAGACTGCTGACCTTATAGTAGTGGAACAGTCTCTTGAAAGTCATCTATGCATCTGTTTGTGACACCGTGAGAAGATGGTACATTATCCTTCTGTGTTGGTACATACTTTAAACAAATATTCATTATATAGGTCTGTTTCCTAATATGCAAACTACCTGTTATAGAAAAAAAGGAGTAGAAATAGGAGTGACCCTCCTCTCAAACACTCCTGTTAACGTACTTGAAGACTTTGTGTTTCCTTTCCCTATCACATTAGGTTCTGTGCTTCAAGACTATCTGGTTGACTGAGCAGTTCCATCAGAGGACTCAAAAATGGTCCCTCTAAATTTAAAGCTATAATGGCCTCATCTTTTACCTTGGGCTCCTTGAAATTGTTAATTAGAAGGCAAAGAAAAGAGTTAACATGCTGGCAAAGTTTACTGACTCTTATCATCAGAAGAGGTAGGTCTGCTACTATACAATGAGTGCAAAAAGAAAAACACTGATTAACTAAGTGATAAACCAGGATAACACTTTATATTCTATTTTAGAGTTTTGTCTTTATTTATTTTAATGTTTATTTATTTTGAAAGAGCGAGAGAGAGGGCACATGAGTGGGGGCAGGGCAGAGAGAGAGGGAGAGAGATAATCCCAAGCAGACTCCACAATGTAAGCACAGAGCCGGAGGTAGGCTGATCTCAAGAACCAGGAGAGCATGACCTGAGCCAAAATCAAGAGTCGGAGACTTAACTAAATAAGCCACCCAGGCATCCCCAGTTTTATCTTTCAATGGACAGGGGCAACAAAAATGGCTCTATACAAGTATGATAATTGGGGATTCAATTACCTCAGGTATGACTGTCTTGTTCTCTCCATCAGACACAGCACTCAAACAAACAGAAATTTTCCCTGAAGGAATGGAAATCTAGAGTTTGTCGCAGAGACAGAATGAAGATCAATAACAGCCTAATTTAAAATCAGAGGTATTGTTTATTCTTAAAATATTCATCTTGAAATTTTCCCCAGATGTGTCTGAAGAATCCTAGAGAAACTGTGCCCAGATGGAATGAACTAACATGAGAAGAAAGATGACTTGAGCAACGTAAGCAGTAGACTATGGTAGATGTTGTTGGCACCCTACCTACACAACCCCTTTATTACCAGTGCAACCATCTCCTAACTGTTGGGGATACAGGCATCTGACAGCTCATAACTTTACTCTTTTCTGAAAACGACTCTTGTCCAAGGAAAATCACTTTACCAGGGAAGGCATGAAAACGTATGTCTTTTACTTAAGAAGTGGCCTACAGACAATGACTTAATTGATACGGAGTACAAAAAGTCATCCCTTTTGTGCCAAGTTTGGTCAATTCTATGATTCAGAGCTTCTCATTTGTTCAATGTAAGAGTAGAATAAACTGAAATACATCTTTGATTAGCTCCTTGCCCCAGTTCTATACTGCTTCCCTTCACTTCCTTAACAGGATTCTCCTAAGAGAATTTCTTCAATAAATCACTTATACCAGAATACCATATCAGGTTCTGCTTCAAAAGAAATTGGACTAATACCCACCACTCTATAAAGACTGAGTCTCTAAGACTTAGCAAAACAAAGAAACTGTAAATATTTTATGTAATAAAGAAATATTTTAAACAAATGAATACAAAGTAGTTAAAAATACAGTGATACAAAAAGGTATATCAGATAAGTATGAGCCAAAAAAAAAAGATGTTTCTGTAATAACATTAAACTCTAACAAAAGACCAATAGACATAAATGGATAAACAAACAATGGTATATCTATACAGTGTTCACTGGGCAATAAAATATTAATCAAGTTGAAATGTGTATGAACAAAGAATCAGGATAAAAACAACTGATTCTATGCTTATTTGTCAAATGACCTTGGCACTAATTTTTTTTATTTTACAGACTTTATTTTCTCCACTTCCACAGTGCAAATTTGGGGATTTCCACATATCTCTAAGCACATACTAAAAGCAAAGAGTGGAATCTATTCATTCTCAGTGATTCATGAATATGTTAAGACAACTGTTTCATTCTAGAGTACAATGTGAAATTTGCACAACCCTTTTTCTTACTAATTTTGTCAGCTGGGGCTAATTATTTAATTTTTTTGAACCTTACTTTAGGATAAAAATTCCTAAATTTCAAGGCTTAATTAAAAATCACACATATAATCTCTCAAACGCATAGATTACAATCTTTCAACAACTGATAATTCCTCATCCACTTTTTTCTTTTCTCCTTCTTTCAAAGTAAAAAAAAAATTTCATGTCATATGATTTCTTTTTCCTCTCTCAGACAAATTAAATGTGACCTTCTGTAGGTGGAACTTGGATATCATTTTTTTACATGAAATTGCTTAAGTATAATTAATATTGTTACACTCTTGAAACTAATATTACAATATATGTTAACTGAAATTTAAATAAAAATTTGTAACAAAACCAAACACAATTTTACATTAGTTTCAGGTGTACAACTTATTGATTCAACAATTCTCTACATTACTCAGTGCTCACCAAGATAACTGTAGTCATTATCTGTCACCATATAACATTATTACATTATTATTGAATACATTCCCTATTATTTGATTTTCAATTCTAAGATTTTAATTTTCTAATAGAGCAATAAAAAGAATAAAATAATGAAATTTAATATCAAAAAGAATTTCAGTATTTAAAAATGCCTTCAGTATTATTATTATTACTACTTTAGATGCTCACTGAAATATGAAGAGGCAGAATTATATGTACAGATGAAACAGAACAAGTTCTACAGGTTAAACAAGATAGAAGATATGCCAAAGAGAATGTTTAAATTTTGTTGTAATATTTTCAGAAAGATAAAATAAATTCTTTTCATATGTCAGCAGGAACACAAAGGGGTATCTCTAGTTTGCTCCTACTATCATTTTGTTTCCTCCAAACTCATTAGAGAAAGTTAGAAAGGGAATATTATTTCATATTCCAAATAAGATGGAATTATGTAAGCTAATGGAAAAGAATTCCTCATGTTGTAAAAAATGCATGATCACATCCTGGAAAAATCCTCTTAGGAGACAACATTTCTCACTGCCCCTGTCCCTTGTCAAAAATAGCAAGAATAGCAAATACCAGCCCTCCAGGTAATTATAATAATAAACAGTACCAGAATTTTGATCAAGTGCTTAATTCTTACCTTAAGGAATAACTTAAGCCCCTAAAATACCAAGTTTCTATGTAGAAAATAACTAATGGCTACTAAGACACAGTTCTCATGTGTGTGGTTTTTATGCTAAGATAATGAAACTTACTTTTCTAGACTTTTTGAAATTTTAGGCAAACCAAAACTTTTAAAAAGTAGTCACGAAAAAAATATGTTCTCTTATTTGGAAGTAAATGAAAATGCTGCTTACCTCATAACACCATTTTGTCAACTGCTCTGACAAAACATTTATAATCTGTACTTCAAAGCAGCCATAGCTTTTAAGAAGCAAGGTTATATTACCAGCTCTAGTTATGCATGTTCTTATAGCAACATTACTGTATTTGCTCCCTTCAGGAAGCAATTTACTGTTATTATTAACTCTCATAAAAGAACAAAGAAAAACCATGCATTCATACCATGGCAGTATAGAAAGGGGATAGGTTTTAATAATAAAAACCTGAGCTTGAATCATGGTTCTGCCACTTAAAACATGAGTGATCTTAGGGCAATTTAATTAACCTTTTAAAATATGTTTTTCCATGTGTGAAATGTAAATAAACGTATAGCATTATTGAGAAAAGAAAAGAGTAAACATCTATCACTCTTTTGCAAATAGTCTGCACTGAATAGCTATTATTCTTTTTTTTTCTTGTTCTACACTATACTCAAAATATGGCACCTTGTTGGAAAGAAATAGAATTATTGCTATATTACGCTACATCATATTTAGAAAGTAAATTGTTTAGAAATACATGAGATGGTATAAGAAAAATTCCCTTCCAATTATCACTCGTTAGCTAAAATCCTTCTTCCAAGCTCTATACTTAGGTATCTAATTAACTTTTTCAATCCTGCAGTTGACTGTTCTAAGATATTTCACACTTAATCCAACTATGCTGAACTGTTGATTTGTTCCTGTCCTTCATGCTTCTTTATAAGAGCTTTTATTCTACAGACTTTTCCAAATTAGTAAATGGCCTCATCAACCACCCATATAAGTCAGCGCTGGGGTACTTCTGACACCTCCTTTTCTTCCCCCAGCATCTAATCTGTCCAACCTAAGCCATTTATTTCACAAAAATATATATCATCCATTTCTGTTCAGTTTTGGTGCAGATCACTGTCATTTTTCATCTGGAGTACTGCAATAATCTCCTGACTAGTCTCATCTCTAATTATCTTGTCACTTTCCACTTCATTTTCCACAAAGCAGCCAAGGTGATAATTTTAAAACACAAATTGTTTTGTTACTCTTGCCTACAACTGTCCAATGCCTTCCAAATCCACTTAAAAATTGTATTTATACACACACACACACACACACACACACACACACACACACCAGGCAGTCTATGTTCTGACCTCTACCTGACTCCCCAAACTCTTCTCATGATATGTCTTCTCCCTACTGATTGTTTCATCCTTAAGAGTCTCCCAGGTACTTAAACATGCTGTGTGCTCTCTCACCAAGTGCAATTTCTTTTACCTGAGAATCTTTAGCATTCCAATTTTCATGTAATTGGCTTCTGCTCATCTTTTAAGTCTCACATTAAATTTCTTCTGAAAAGCCTTTCTGGCAACCCAAACTAATACCACATCGCCTATTACTTCCTCTGAGAACACCTTTCCTTGCTATTACTTTTGCAATACACTATTATATACATTAGGTGGGATTTTACTCCTCCTTTCTCTTCTAGGCAAGGAAGGATGTTTTTGGCATAGCATAGTAAAAACAAACAAACAAACAAACAAACAAACAAACAACTAATGGCATCATATGGTCACTTATTCAACCAAAGAACACATGATGGGGTAGAAAATGATGGGTGTGGTCAAGAGCAGCGGCTATTTTATACAGATGATTCAGAGAAGAACTTTAAGATGAAGTGACATTTAGCAGAGATACGAATGAAGTAAGGGAGGAAGCCAAGAGGAAGTACGTTGTAGGCAGGGAAGCACAAGCTCAAAGTTCCTGAGATGGGAAGATTTACAGTGTGTTTGAGGAATAGTCAAGGAGGTCAGGGTGATTAAGAAACAGAGAAGGCAGAAAAGAGTTAAGTTAGATTTAGATTGTGTAAGGAATCATAGATCACAGCATGGGATGTACATTTTATTCTAGTATCAATATTAAACCATTAGAGGCAATCAATTTTGTGTTTTTTGTAGATTCTCCTGTCTGGAAAGTTTAAAGACCAAATATACTCCCCAGTGTGGAAAAGCCACTGTTACCACATGATGGAGTCAAAAGGGAGGCCCAGAATATGAGCACATCTAGGGTGGAGGTGGGAACCCAAAGAGTGAAGCCAAGAGAGTAAAAGACTGAAGGGATGATCGAGAGAGGATAACAAAGGAGGAAACTGGAGTCTAGAAGACTTTTCAGACACTATCTGTGGTATAAGAGATAACTAGTGAGAACAGTAAGGGGGTATTTTGCACTATCCTTCTAACTCATTGGAAGTTCATAATCATTTAAAGTAATATGTCTTTCTATGTGTCTAGACAGTGTACGGTGTCTAGGAAATGCAAGAAAATACAAGGAGTTAAGTTTGAAGGGAATTAATTACCATATTTATTGATCTATGGTGTGATGTCTAACCTTGCATGAATCATAACAAACCATATCACTAAACCAGGAACACGGAACCAAGCCAGCTGAACTACAGACAGAATGGAGTGAAGACTCGAGAAGAACTAGGGGCAGACCTGGAATTAGAAGTACCCTCTTAGGCTGAGTCCAGAATGGTGTAAACAGATATGACTACAGCATTAGGGCCACTAGGGAAATAAAACTATAAAACAATGGACATTTCAGACACTTCCTGCTTCAGCTTTGACATTTAAAGAGCTTATTTGGAAATCGTCACTTCCTTCCTTATAACTGGAAAATATCTGAACCTAAATAATTTTTCTCGGAAACATCAGTGAATTGAGTTCACAGGTAAAACCACCACCCCAAAATCTGGAAAGACAAGGGAATACAAAGAATCACAGGCTACAGAGACTCAGTTTGCATGAAGCAGAAGCCTCTGGAGCCATATTTTGAAAGAAACACTTAAAGAATAATTTTGATGAATTGCTGGAGGCACAGTGCCCATTAGAGTGAAACCCTATACATTTCTCACTCTCAGAAGAGAAAATCAGTGAAACCAAAAGCTGGTTCCTTGAAACGATCAATACATTTGATAAACTTCTAGCCATATTAACTAAGAAGCAAGGAGAGAACACACAAATTACTAATATCAGAAATGAAAGAGGGGTCATCACTGACTGCATAACATTAAAGGCTAATTAAAAAAAATATGAATTCTATAGCCACAAATTTGATCATTTAGATGAATGAAATGGACCCATTCCTTGAAAGACACAAACTACAAACAGCTCATACAAGGAAAAAGAGATAATCTGCATAAGATTATATCTACAAAAGAAATTATTTCATTATAATCTTCCAAAAAAGAAGATGCCAGGCTTAAATTATTTCACTGGTGAATTCTACCAAACACTTAAAGAAGAAATGACATCATTTCTCTAGTCTAGAAAATACAATGAGTTAGGTATCTAGATTTCATTATTTATTGAAGTAAAAAACTAGAGAAGTGAGTAGATTTAGATAAGAATGAAAGTTTTCTGGGAGAAGTCATTTATACCCACATTTTGATTAATTTTCAGTTTCTCTAAAGTTTTCAAAAATGCTCTGAGAAAACCAACACTTTTCAATTAATTTGGGCAAAAGAAAAGAAAACGAAGATATGAGGTCATCATATCTCAGAAGCCAGACGGCAGAGAAAGACTGCTGTAAAGTTTAGAGGGAATATGTGGAACTACAGTGATGAAACAACAAGGATAGTTCCAGGGTTAAGCTGGTTCTCAAATAGAGGAAATATATAAGCAGTTATGCTGTTTGCATGAATGTCTTATACAGGAAATAACATAAATGACCACTAAATTGGGGAGTATAAAAGAATAACAGTACAATTGATTGAAACTAATACATCCTCAGAAATAACACTGAAAACCAATATATGATGACGCTGAAAATGTACAGAAGGAACAGGTGTTATAAAATGTTATAAAAAATGTTAATATTCAATTTTGTTTAGCAAAACCACTGGCCACTAGAAGCCTATTAAAAAAGGATTCAGACCCCCTATACTAATATTATTATGCATCCAATCCATTGCTGGATAGCTAGAACTTACGAAACTATTTTACGTTGGTTAAAAAAAACAAAACAAAACAAAAAACATTCACGTTTTTCCCTTAAGAGTCCTATTCCTTGGGGCGCCTGGGTGGCTCAGTTGGTTGGGCGGCCAACTTCGGCTCAGGTCATGACTCGCGGTTGGTGAGTTCAAGCCCCGCGTCGGGCTCTGTGCTGATAGCGCGGAGCCTGGAGCCTGTTTCAGATTCTGTGTTTCCCTCTCTCTAACCCTCCCCCGTTCATGCTCGGTCTCTCTCTGTCTCAAAAATAAATAAACGTTAAAAAAAAAATTAAAAAAAAAAGAGTCCTATTCCTTGAGAAACATGATTTTCTTATAATTAAACACACATTAATATAAACATGGTAGATATGTCACAGTACATAAACATAGGTAGAATTTAAACAAACTTCATTAGGTATCAAATCATTTTTAAACTTCTTTTACTGTAGATAAACTTGCTCAGAGACATTACCTCAACAAGAAAAAGACACTGCATCTTTCTCCAAGGACAAATTAAATTTTTCTCCTAAATATAACTTACTGAATGTGTTTCCAAAATTAAAATTAGAAAAATATCAAACAAGCTGTAAGTTATATCTTTGTATCAATATTGGCTGGCTGCATTTCATATTCATGATCATATTATTTTATTGATTTGAATGCATGCATTAGCTTAGACAAAAAAAAATCTAGACTTATAGTAAAAGAACATGCTCCCTATCTCTTTAATCTGTCTAAAGATTAAAAAAAAACTTCTAGGTATCTGGAAGTTTGAAATTTCATGAACAGAGAGAATAATTTATTGGTCTGGGGCATCATTCAACGTATGGATAATCTGAGAATAACCACATCTCATGCCTGTGTAATCAGAGTCATCTGAAGAGTCACTGAACAAACTTCCCAGATTTTGCTCCTATTTGTTCATAGAGGATGGCTACACGACTACGAAATCTTCTGAAGCTGCTGTAGGAGTTGTCTACTTTCTGCCTACCTCACTGAGTTCACATTCAGTCAATCAGTAAAAGATAGACACATCACCCTTACCACCATACTGGTGCCCAGCATGGCAATGACAATGTACACTCAAGGGCCTCCTACAATTATTTTCTATTGCATTACCCAAGGTTTCATCTGTAATTACCTCATGTTGGTGTTTCTTGTTGATTTTCTGTCTCTCACTCAATAATATAAGACTAATGATAAATTTTCTCTCTGGTTCATGTATATATCCCTATATCCTAGTACAATGATGGGTGTTCAATAAATAGAACAGTAGCAGTAGTAAAGCTTCAAGGGTTCTCAATTGCCCGAAAGACAAGATGCAAATTCCTTAATGTCAAATAAAGCTTTTTGTGAGCAGACTGTGACCCACTCCTTTGCCCCACTCAGGTTATAGCCCTTTTTTCAAAAGGTCATTAAGGCAAACTAAACACTGCTTCCAGAGCATCTGCACTTCTGTTACCTTCAGATTATTGACTAGGATTAGCTCCACTGGGATACTCTTCCTATCATCATTTCAGAAGATGTTGTGGTTTTTTTTTGTTTTTTTTGTTTTTTTTTTTTTTTTTTTGCTTTGTGAGAAAGAGAGAATGCAAGTGGAGGAGAGGGGCAAAGGAAGAATGAAACAGAGAATCTTAAGCAGGCTGTCCGGCAAGCATGGAGCCCAACTCAGGGCTCCATCTCAGGACTCTCAGGACTGTGAGACCACGACCTGAGCTGAAATCAAGAGTCTGACCCTTAATCGACAAAACTGCTCAGGTGTCTCCAGAAGATATTTTATGTATCATTAAAAGTTCAGACCCAAAGTCTATTTTTTTGAAGAATCTTTGCATACCTCAAACAGGATTTATTCCTCTTCACTTTATTATCTCCTGACATATTTTATTTATCTTTCATATGAGCAATAAGCATATATACAATACTTTCGCATATTTTTGCTCTTTACCACGCAGTGAGTATGTGAGGGCAGAAACCATGTATTCTCACCTGCCTACATTTAGAATCTAATACAGTAATTAATATATCATACTTTGTTGAATGAAAACTTTAATTTTACTAATAAGCAGCTTATTTTCCCTCCTAAAATAGATACAAATTGCTGATACCATTAAAATTTCTCAAAGTTCCCAAATTCACAGAACATAATGAAAGGGAATATTTGATGTATCTTAATTATCAGTAACACACATAACTTTTATGGTAGGTTTTGGTATTTGTGGGCAGCAGGCTTGTAAAAGCAGCAATGGCCAAGGACAGTAATCTTTTATTTATCACATACCAGCTGGGAAACTGCATATCAACCATTAGAACATAGTGTTTGAGTTTTGGGTAACGGTTATAACCACTTGAGAAATCATCATGCAACCGCACTAAGAGAATTGAGTTGAAAGCAAGCAGGTATTTCAAAATCCTCAGTTTTAGTTTCATAGGTGAATAACACAGGTTTTTGAAGTGGTATTTCAATTTCTTCGGCTTTTTCATTATAGTTAAATTTGCTAAGAAAGTAGATCTTACCACGCACACACAAAAAGGTAATTATGTGAGGTGTTAACTAACCCTATTGTTGTAATCATTTCATGATATATGTATCAAATCATCATGTTGTTGGGGCGCCTGGGTGGCGCAGTCGGTTAAGCGTCCGACTTCAGCCAGGTCACGATCTCGCGGTCCGTGAGTTCGAGCCCCGCGTCGGGCTCTGGGCTGATGGCTCGGAGCCTGGAGCCTGTTTCTGATTCTGTGTCTCCCTCTCTCTCTGCCCCTCCCCCGTTCATGCTCTGTCTCTCTCTGTCCCAAAAATAAATAAAAAATGTTGAAAAAAAAAATTAAAAAAAAAAAAAATCATCATGTTGTTTATCTTAAATATATGCAATGTTAAATGCCAGTATATCTCAATAAAACTGGAAAAAAGGCATAATGACATTTAAAAAATTAGGGAGAACAGTGTAAATTATTTTGGGGTGTGTGTAGGAAACACTGAAGCTCCCTTGTTCCTACCTATTTCTTTTCATTGGGGTAAAAACTAAATTGAATTAGCAGAGTTCTTTCTATGAATATTTTTAGTTCTTTGAAAAGATTGTTTTTATGTTCTCAAAAGGCTCATGAAATAAAGACAACTTTTATCAGTAAGCTCATGTTGACCATTTTTGCTAAGTGACCGACAAAATCCTCTGGTCATATACTAGTTAATTATGAAACCGTTACTGGAATACGTAATTCAATCTCCACAGGAAAAGGAATCAAAATGTTCTACTCCTTCATAAATGCCAGATCCACTCCAAACCACCATTTGGTTGAGGTAATATATTTGGGGTGAAAAAATTAATTTGTAAAAACTTAATTTCCAGATAATATATTAATTATTATTGTTATTTATGTACACCCTTTAAAGTAATTTTTTAACAAATAAATTCCTGTGGCACCTACCTGTGTGGCTCAGTAGGTCAAGCGTCCAACTCTTGGTTTTAGCTTGGTCATGATCTCACAGTTTTGAGAGTTTGAGCCCCACATTGGTGTGGAGCCTGCTTGGGATCCTCTCTCTCCCTCTTTCTCTGTCTCTCTGCCTCTCTCCTATTGCACTGTCTCTTCTCTCTCAAATAAAGGAACTTAATTTTTTTAAAAAAAGTAAATTCCTTTTTAGGATTACTAATGTAATATTTAATTATTAAATTGTCCATTTGGGTTGAATTGTTTCCTCCAAAAAAGATATCCTAAAGTCCTAACTCCAGGTACCTGTGAATGTGATCCTATTTGGAAACAATTTCTTTGTAGAAATAGTCAGGTAAGATGAGGTCATACTGGATTAGGGTGGGCCCTAAATGCAGTGTCTTTTATCCTTATAAAGAGATATTCAGTGACACAGAGAAACACCAGAAGAATGCCATGTGACAATGGACCCAGAGAGCAGAGGGATGCACCTATACACTAAGGAAAAGCAAGTGTTGCTGGCAACCATCTAAAGCTAGGAAAAGGCAAGGGAGGATCCTTCCTTACAGTCTTCAGAGGAAGCATGACCCTGCCAAAACCTTAATTTTAGACTTTTAGCCTCTAGGACCATGAGAGAACGACTTTTTCTTTTGTAAACAACCCATTTTGTGGTAATTAGTTAGAGTAGCCCGAGGAAACTAATACAGTGTTGTGATACAACATATATACTATTAATATATTGGTCTGTCTTTTCAATTTATTTAAAAATGTATATAAGTAACTTTAATAATAACTAAGTTATTTGGGCTAAGCTCTCTTTAATCGGTACCTCCTTGAAGGCCACATTCTGCTGTTTTATTATGTTTGTTATAATGATTAATATAGTCACGGAAATTCTCATATATATATACCTCATATCAATTCCTTAGGATAATTACTAAGTCAAAGAAACTGCATAGTATTATACGATTGTATATATGTTGTCAAACTGCCTGTGGTAGTATAAAATGGGTACATTTCCATACCATGTGCCATACTGGAAATGATTAATCTTCTGCATCTCCACCAAACTGAGAATTGAAAAGCAACAATTGATATCTGATTTTCATTTCTTTGATTATTTTGAGTCTCACTTTTTGATATATGTTTGCTGGGACATTTATAATTATTCTTGTGTTCCCTACCTGATTACATATTGTTTTGTTTTGTTTGTTTTTTCAATCAGGTTGCTTAATTTTGTCAATTATCTTGTATTCTGGACTCTTTAGACCTGAATCTCTAGCCTTGCGATCATGGCCAAGTTATTTAATTTCTCTAAGCTTCAGTATTCTTATCTGTAAAACGGTAATAGTGAGAAAATATACCTCTTATGAAAGTCATAAATAGAAGAATATATGCAGAGAATTATTATACAGTACAAAAGAGATCCCGAAACTGCACAGTACTGAGTGAGTACTATGTACTGCATAAGTAGTGCACCATCAGTGAGAGAGAAGAACCATCAGTGGTATAATATATAATTGGCTTTAGTATGAAAACATTTGGTTTGTTGTAATGAAATAAACATGTACTTTATGTCAAGCTTTTCAGGTCGAGTAGAACTGACTATAATTCTACCCTACATGCTTTTTAATGTACGTGACTTTGGCTTATTTATGCTACCTTTTTAAACTTAAGTTTTCTCAACAATTAAAATATAACAGCAATACCTTCAATCTAAATGGCAAATTTAATCATATGGACCTGGGTTTATACCTTAGTTTTTGAACTTCATTTTCTGTATGACTATTAACTTCCCCATACGTTAATTTTCTTCATGTATACAACAGGCATAATACTATTAAGGTAATTCTTAGAATGTTGGGAGAATTAAATTAGATAATTCTGTACAGATCTTTATATAGTGTCTAGCACACGAGTCAGTATCTAGTAGTCAATATCCAGTATCATTGTCATTACTATTAGACTATTTAAGGTACCAAGTGGATAATGTATGCAAGCTCTTATCAGGGTGAATAAAATAGTAAATGTTTATTAGGGGTTATTGATACTGTGATGGTGGTAGAAGAGCGGGAGAAGGAGATAATACGGGAGGTATTTCATTTATAGAAACATTTCGAGATCAAACTTTTGCAATCACCTTATATTCCACAGAACTTTGTGGACATTATTAGCTATTCATATATATGCTGGAAGACACCCTAAGCTTTTATTTCATGGGGAGAAGCTTAGCAGGAGCTATGCTGGTCCACCTCTGTGTGAATACACCACGGCCTCTGGTCAGGTACCTGTCCTTGTCAGGCTCCTCACATTTCACAGGGGATGTTAATCTTACCTTCTGTTTCCCTGATTGTTGCGGCATATGGCCCTGCACAAACTGGCAGAACAGAAGAGCTGTGTTCCAAGTACTTGTTAGGGAATGTGACCTTGACAGAGTTGACTGATATAAGTTGAGTTAAAAGAAATATTATGTTTAATTGTTTCTAGTGACATATGGAAATCTCTCTCTAAATAACCCAAATAGGCCTATTTTAAAACCTTTTTATCATAGGATGTAGCTTAAAACCAATCCCCCAAAATCCCTTCCATACACTTTCTATTTTAATGAATCACACTTGAAGTCTTTTGAAACTCATCCCTATATTTACTCTAAAATTATTGTTAAAGATGATGTTCAGCACATTATACATTCTTCTTTTTTTGAAGATGAATAAGAATTCCCTCTGTGGTCTCTGTACCAGTAATATTTGTACTATTCTGATCCACAGTTTGTCTTCAATTCACGAACACTGTACAACTAGCATGTTTAATTTTGGTTGCTAAAAAGTTTTAAGCCAATTTTTGCCAGGCAATTTTGCCAATATTTGCCCTTCCACAAATATATAGACTCCTATAACATGCATTTTTTGTGATTTATTAGCATTACTTCTGGCATTATGTTATATTTAAGAAACTAACCATTTTAAAATTCTTTATGAATTTCATACCAACTTACTTTTTAAAAAAACACTCTTTTAGTGAAGTATGATATATATGAAGCAAAATAATTCATAAATGTATAGCTTACTGCATTAGCACAATGGGAACATACCTGTGGAATTACCCCTCAGAATGAGAAAGAAGTCATCACCAGCAATAAGGATGCCCCATATTCTCCTTTTCAATCCCTATCATCCTCATCTTCACCATCAACCAGCATCCTGATTTCTATCGCTATAGTTAACTATGCCTGTTATTGAAGGGCATATGAATGGACCTATACATTCTATAAGTTAATATTATATATCTGAGATTCACCCATGCTATTGTATGTAGCAGTAAATTTACTTTTATTACTAAAAGAATATTTTTAAAAATTAATTTTTGGACAGCTTTCTTTTGAGTAATCTTTGCATAATATACCTTTTCTATACTTTTATTTTCAATTTATATGCGTTCTTATAAACAACATAAATTTAGGTCAACCTTTTTCTGAACATTCAATTTTTAATTGGAGTGTTTTAGTTCAATTACATTTTATGTAATTACTAATGTAATTAGGTATACCTCTGCTATCTTACTATTTGTTTCTATTTCCCCAACTGTTCTTCCTGTATTTCTCCTTTCTTGCCATTTACGTATTTTCTAATATAGCATTTTATTTTCCCTCTTTGTAAACTATTTTTACAGCCACATGCACCTTTGATTCATCAAGTCTAACGTATATGAGTACTTTGCCTACATCATGTACAAATGTGTATTAAAACTTTCAACTCCATTTAATACTTTCCCATATTTTATGCAATTATTTTCCTAAATCTTAGCACTTTATGTATTTTAAACTGCATATAATATTGTTATTTGAATTTACTTTTTAGTTCCATTCTCTTTATCACTTTCCAAATACATGTTTTCATCTGTAAGTACCGTTTCTGCAACTGCCCTTTAATATTTCCCTTAATGTGATAGACCTACCCTATGACCCAGCAATAGCACTGCTAGGAATTTACCCAAGGGATACAGGAGTACTGATGCATAGGGGCACTTGTACCCCAATGTTTATAGCAGCACTCTCAACAATAGCCAAATTATGGAAAGAGCCTAAGTGTTCATCAACTGATGAATGGATAAAGAAATTGTGGTTCATATACACAATGGAGTACTACGTGGCAATGAGAAAGAATGAAATATGGCCCTTTGTAGCAACGTGGATGGAACTGGAGAGTGTGATGCTAAGTGAAATAAGCCATACAGAGAAAGACAGATACCATATGTTTTCACTCTTAGGTGGATCCTGAGAAACTTAACAGAAACCCATGGGGGAGGGGAAGGAAAAAAAAAAAAGGGTAGAGTGGGAGAGAGCCAAAGTATAAGAGACTCTTAAAAACTGAGAACAAACTGAGGGTTGATGGGGGGTGGGAGGGAGGGGAGGGTGGGTGATGGGTATTGAGGAGGGCACCTTTTGGGATGAGCACTGGATGTTGTATGGAAACCAATTTGAAAATAAATTTCATATATTGAAAAAAAATAATTCAACAAAGAATAATAAAGAAAAAAAGGCAAGGCACTCTGTTTTGGGAGATGTGACTCCTACTTTGAAATTTCTGACATTTTATGTCTCAGTTTCTGGAGACAACTGTCCTTGTCCTACTAGCTTCCCAGTTTGACTTAATGAGATAATAATTAAAAGGGGATAGTGCTTTGTAAAAAAATATTTCCTTTAATGTGGGTTAACTGGTAATAATTTTTTTAAAAATGTTGGTTGGCTTAAAACAGTCTCTATTTTGCCTTAATTAATGAAGGGTAATTTTTGTTCTATATAGAAGGTGATTGTGGCAGTTATTTTCTTTCCCCATTTGAAGCTATCATTCTATTTTTGGTTTCAATAGTTCAGTTTGAGAAATAATCCATCAGTATTAATGGTGCTACTCTGAAGCTTATGTTCTCATCCTTCATAGTCCCTTTAAGACAGTCTCTGTCTTTGATTTTCAGCAGCTTTACTATGGAATACCTAGGTGTATTTCAGTATGTAGGTGTATTACGAGGTGAATTTAGAATATTTTGCTGTTCATATCATTTCTTGATATCTATCAGCAGTTCTGGAAAATTCTGAACCATTATGTATTTAAATAGCGCTCTGTCTTATTCTTTATCTCCACTATTTCTTGCCGTCAAGTCAAGTTAAACTCAAGTTTCCATTTCAATGTCTGTCCTGACAATGAAACAAATAACAAACATATTAGTTCTTTACCTGGAAATCTGTTCTTACTATCTATATTTTGGGTTCTTTAGCATTAGAATTCCTGTCAAAACTCATACAGTTTGATGTAACCACACTTTTCTTTCTATCCCACTTAGCTGCTCCTTCCTTTACATCTTCTGATCTTCGCCTTTTAAAATCTGAGCTCACTAGAACATACTATGTAGAAGTCTAATGGTCTGCGCTGATGTTTACCTCTCTTTTCCATCACTGATAATACCTCTAAATTTTCAACATATATTTATTGAAATAGTGTTTACCAATAAATTACTAAATGCTAGGCACTATTCTATGTCTTAGTGCATGTTGCATTTTAGTGACTATATGGTCACGGTATGAATTTTGATTCTCACAAACATGTATTGAGTCTGATCCATACAGTGTGAATGTCACCGAGAAGACAAAGAAGAACAAAGTCACAGCCTTTAATGTTAAGGAGCTCACAAAATAACATCTAATATAGACTATATAAAGTTTTTAAAAATTCTTAGATACATATTAAGGAAGGTATAGAGAAACTAATGAGAACAAGGAATATGCAGACTAATCGGAACTTAGAAGACAAAAAAGACTACATTGAGGGGCCTGGGATGGCTCAGTTGGTTGAGAATCAGACTCTTGATTTCCGCTCAAGTCATGATCTAAATGTTCCTGGGATTAAGCCCCACCTCAGACTCTGGGACACGGGATTCTCTCGCACACTCTCCCTACGCTGCGCGCTCTCTCTCTCTCTCTCTCAGAATACATAATCATTAAAAAAAAAAAAAGATTGCATAGAGACAAAAATATTAGAAGTCTTGAAAGAAATACTGGATTTGCCAAACACGTAAGTTGGAGTAGGAAACCAGGCCAGGCAGAGGAAATTTCCAAAGGAACAGAGATTTCACAGAGCAGAATATATTTAGAAAATTTAAAATACACAAGGCAAGGACAGATATTTATTAAGTTTGTGTATGGGTATACAGATATGTGTATACTGAGGTGGTGGCGGTGATGGCGTGTATGGGTGTTCATAGAAATTGAATGGGGCACTGGGGTAGGTACTTGAGAGAAACAAGTAAAATATTTGGCCAGACCATTCTATTAGATGTTTGAAGTGTCTGGCTAAGAGCTTCAGACTGTCTTGCAAGTACTGGGAAATTTGACATTTAGGGCAAACTGTCATAAATTCATATTTTTAGTAATATAAATTTTCTATGAAGGGGTAAATTTGAATTTTTTTCTTAAAATCTTACAATGTTCCTTCTCCTGACAATGACGAATACTACCTTTCACAACTATTTCAGACAGTTTAATGATATGATTAGTATCTCTGTTTCCATCACTTTCACGTCACCAACCAGCACTTCCTTTTTTTGTGATAATTGTTCACAGGACCAGTTCCCTTACCTTTTGCTCCCTCTTCAGAGATAAAATTGTCACTAAAGAAATAGCAGCACTTATCAGATTTCCTATTTTAAGTGGAATGAGAATTGTAGCTCTTATCTAGATTGAGGCTCTTATATATAGGATGAGGGCACTGATATAAGATATTTTTCAAGCAATGTGTTATTAATGACAGTGTTATTTAGTATATATTAGCATTAGTATTAATAATGTATTATTTATGTTATGTATGAGTTTGAGAGTTAAATACAATAAAACAATTTATAATGACTAAAGATTATCCCTTTAATCATATCAATTTTACTCATGTTCACACATGGTTAATAATTGTGGGAGAAAACTACCAAGCTGGACATTATACAATATCTGAAGCCAATTTATACACAAACCAGACCCCAGATTAATCAATAATTAGCACATCAATTGAACACAAATTGTTAGACTGTTTAACTTAGCATGAACATTTAGTGGGTTTTATCAAAATATGAAACTGTTTTCTAATGCCCTCACTACTTTTACCTTTATTGGTTCTCAGTGTGTTGTAAGAGAGAGCTTTCCCTTCTTTACATTTATTCAAAAGTTCTTAAATTATTTTGTGGTATAATATGTAACCATCAATATATATTTTAACATTCAAAGTACTCATAAATTAGTCAATGGGAGACCCTGAAAGCTGGCTACTGTGTCCTTCTACCATGCCTCCATCATTCTTTGAGCATTTCCCTATTTCTGGCATAGCAAAATATTTCAAACTCTTTCAGCACAAGCCCTGAAATCAGCAATTTTGCCAAGCAATTTGCCTACTTTTAGTTGGTTAGAATTCAAATATGCATTCTGGATGCTAAATATACTCCTAGCTACTGGGATATCACTGATTTTCAGAGACTCTCTAAGCAAAATCGTCAAGAAATACATGTATACGTGTGTGTGTGTGTGTGTGTGTGTGTGTGTGTGCATGCGCACGCACAGAGGATACATTTAATCTTCTTTCTGTATTTGTAATTCTTTCCTCTGAAATAAGAAGTATGGATCCTCTCATAGATTATATTTTTACTTGTTTTCTCAATCTCAGAATGTTCATAGTTTCAGAATTGCTTATTCATACCACCATGAAAATAAATGGACTAACTAGAGTTCAATATTGTTCTTATTTTTTAATATTTAGCCTAAGGGTATACGGTCAAATACTATTTGACAACCATCAGAGTAATAATACTCTTCAAGCAAAAATTATCACAATGAAATGAAATTGTGATGGGCAAAGATATTTACTACCTACACAGGGAAAGACAGTAACGTTAGAGAAATTTGGCAAGGATCACTTTAATCAAGTGATCAAAATTAAGGTCTCAATAACAAGAGAGATAGACATGTAACTTCTAATATAATGCTCTGGGGAGCACACATAATTCATACACATGGTATTTCTGTCAAAGAATACACATCACTGGAATAAAATCATGAGGATTATTTAGACAAACCAATAGTGAAGAAAAATACAAATGTTCTTTACTTTTCAGAGTCAAGGGCTTGGAAAACAAGAAAGCCTAATGTACTGTTTTAGTTTAAAAGATAGCAAATGATAATAAAATGGAAAGAAAAAAGGAAGGGAGAATGGGTGGGAAGGAGGAAGGGAGAGAAATTAAAAAAAGAGAGAAAAGAGAAAAAAAAACCTGTGACAATTAAATGCAATGAGTAATCCTAGACTGATCCAAGACCAGGCTATTTATTTTTTCTTTTAAAATAGGACATTAGTGGGACAAATGGAAAACTTGAATAAAGTCTGTATACTAGACACTAGTATTGTATCTATTACACAATAGATTTATAAATTTAAAAAATTACACAATAGCTATATACAAGAATACATTCGTTTTTAATATACACTAAAGGTTTTAGGAATAAGGGGGCATCATGTCTATAACTTACTTTCAAAAGTGTCCCTCCAAAAATGTGAATAAGAGAGGTAGAGAGAATGATATTGCAAATGGGATAAAATGTTAACACTTGGGTAATCTGAGTTGGTGGTTTTAAATATTTGTGCACACTTCGATACTTCTTCCTTCAAGAAGTGAAGGGAAATTCTTCTTCCTTTGGTTTCGGGCTAGATTTAGTAATGTACTTCTATCAAAATCAATAAGACATAAATGGTGGAGTATAAATCTGAGATTATGTCATTAAAGGCATTTCTCTCACTTTAGCTTTCTTTCCCTTCCTTCCTCACTCTCTGGAAAGCCAACTGCCAGGCTATATGAGCATCCATATAAAGAAATTCACTTGTTGAGTCTGAGTCAAGGAACTAAGAGTCTCATCAACAGCCATGAGTATTTGAAAGATTTTCCAATACCCTCTGATCACTGCAGCCCCAGTCAACAACTTGACTATACTCTCATGAAATATTCTAAACCAGAAGCATTCAGCTAAAGTGCTTCCAGATTCCTGACACTTAGACACTAAGCGAGAAAATAAACATTCACTGTTTTAAGGTGCTAAATCCTGGGGCTGATAAACAATATTTAGATAATTAATATAACCTGTGAAGGATTTATAGGCATTCTTTGAGCAATTCTGTATCTGTCTCTGTAAGTCTGAAATTATTTCAAAATGAAATGTTGAAAAAAAAAGAATCTAGAAGAGTGTTACATGAGATTTTCCAGTCACCATGTCATAGTAGTAAAAATAGTTTGTTGTGCATCTAGAGATATGCTGATTCCTACCAATTTTTTTCTCAGCATTTACTGCATCTCTAGCCTTTATTTAGTCTGTAGAGCACCACCAGAGTGCTGCCTCACACTTTTCTTTTTCTTTATTCAAATATTTATATACATGCATTTTAATGTATAAAGGTGAAGTATGCTATAGACTTTAATTTTTGGAGTTTTCAATGATTACTTTAAAAAGTACGGGAAACTATGTAATTCTCTCCATGCTTTGAAAAGTTTATTCTGTACATGAAGTAAATTATTTTCTCCTGACCAATAACATAGGTAAAAATGGACCTTGAGACAATTTCTCATACAACCTCTATGCTGCCAATATAGGACAACCAAAAAAGAAACCTTCCTTTTTTTATGGATTAACATTTGTGTCCAGGAACCTATCAGCTGAGTCTCTTGATTTCAACTAGAAAACAGAACTCAGAAATTACTTAAGTAATTAAATTTATTATTTTAATTTTGAAAAAAAATCTCTTGCCATTTAAGGTTCAATGTTTTTTCCCCAGTTTTATTATATATAGTCCCATTATGAAACCCTTTGTAAGAATTCTCTTAAGTTGAATATATCATCTTACCCTGGCTAAGATTCCCACCTTTACATTGTGACTTGTGTCAGAAATATTACTACATCAACACCATCGTGTTAAATAACGTTCCGTAGCTGTAATTTCACAGATTTTCAGTCTATGTTCTACATTGAAAAGCATTTGAACCTCTTTGTTTATTCTTTTATTATGGATCTTTCCCTACAGAGACCGGATGATAACTGTCCTATTCTTTTTCTTTCTCAAAATAAAATAAATACTTTTCAAAATTTATCATTGTCTGGATCTTTAGAGATGGGTTGAAGAATCTATACTTCTGCTGTTAGGATTATTTTTCTGTTCAATTTCCAGAGTTTGTCTTTGCCCTTGCATGTGCTTACTTGGGTCCTTCACAAATCCCTTTCTCAGATAAACAGGCAGGCAAGGCTGAGGTTTGAGTCACAGCCAAGTCCTAGCCATATGTCCAAGTCCTAGCATCTAACAAGCATCAATCCAATGAAGGGTATGCAGAACACATTGGGAAGTTTGCAATTATACTTCAACATATTGATGGATTAAATGTATTTTTAAAATTGTAATCCTCAAAAGTTAATCTTATAAAGGCATTTATTGTATTTGATACCATGAAGAGTGCTTTAACCAAGACATATTATCACCTTATGAAATAGTTTCTCTGTGTTTTCCTTTTTGCTTAATGTTTTCTGCTTGTTTGTTTATGGCATGGTAGTGTAATAAATCTGAGCAAAACTTTATATTTATGTACTTTTATTATACTTATCCTCACTGTTAATATTTTGTTTGTCCCAGTACCCTCATCATGTTCTACTCTTCACTCTTTGCTAAATTACATCTACTCAAGTCATCTTCTATATGTTTATCTGAAAAATGTACATAGATAACCTTGTATATAGGTCTCATTTTTTATTTCTATTTAAAGTACTCTCTTTCATGTAGGAGCATATTTCTGCTCCTTCAAACAGACATACAAGGAACACTCCTTAAAATATATTTTCTGGACTTCATATGGCAGAGTTAATTTGGAATATATACTAAAAAGTAACACATTTACTTTCATTGTGTATTTCCAGATTATTCTTCAAAATGGCTATATATGTCTCTATTCAGTTTTTCTTTTATGATAAACTTATGAATTCTTTGCATGCTTAAGTATCAACACTATGTTTACAAAATCAAGCCATGTTGTGATGTAAAGTTGCTGTTCATTAATTCTAATTGCTTTATAAAATGTCATTGATAGAACACATCACAAGTTGATTATCTTTTTTTTTAATGATTTGTTTTTTTTTTATTTTATTTATTTTTTTTTATTTTTTATTTTTTTTTATTTTTTAATATATGAAATATACTGTCAAATTGGTTTCCATACAACACCCAGTGCTCATCCCAAAAGGTGCCCTCCTCAATACCCATCACCCACCCTGCCCTCCCTCCCACCCTGCCCTCCCTCCCACCCCCCATCAACCCTCAGTTTGTTCTCAGTTTTTAGCAGTCTCTTATGCTTTGGCTCTCTCCCACTCTAACCTCTTTTTTTTTTTCTTTCCTTCCTTCCCCTCCCCCATGGGTTTCTGTTATGTTTCTCAGGATCCACGTAGGAGTGAAACCATATGGTATCTGTCTTTCTCTGTATGGCTTATTTCACTTAGCATCACACTCTCCAGTTCCATCCATGTTGCTACAAAAGGCCATATTTCATTTTTTCTCATTGCCACGTAGTATTCCATTGTGTATATAAACCACAATGTCTTTATCCATTCATCAGTTGATGGACATTTAGGCTCTTTCCATAATTTGGCTATTGTTGAGAGTGCCGCTATAAACATTGGGGTACAGGTGCCCCTATGCATCAGTACTCCTGTATCCCTTGGGTAAATTCCTAGCAGTGCTATTGCTGGGTCATAGGGTAGGTCTATTTTTAATTTTCTGAGGAACCTCCACACTGCTTTCCAGAGCGGCTGCACCAATTTGCATTCCCACCAACAGTGCAAGAGGGTTCCTGTTTCTCCACATCCTCTCCAGCATCTATAGTCTCCTGATTTCTTCATTTTGGCCACTCTGACTGGCGTGAGGTGGTATCTGAGTGTGGTTTTGATTTGTATTTCCCTGATGAGGAGCGACGTTGAGCATCTTTTCATGTGCCTGTTGGCCATCCGGATGTCTTCTTTAGAGAAGTGTCTATTCATGTTTTCTGCCCATTTCTTCACTGGGTTATTTGTTTTTCGGGTGTGGAGTTTGATGAGCTCTTTATAGATTTTGGATACTAGCCCTTTGTCCGATGTGTCATTTGCAAATATCTTTTCCCATTCCGTTGGCTGCCTTTTAGTTTTGTTGGTTGTTTCCTTTGCTGTGCAGAAGCTTTTTATCTTCATAAGGTCCCAGTAATTCACTTTTGCTTTTAATTCCCTTGCCTTTGGGGATGTGCCGAGTAAGAGATTGCTACGGCTGAGGTCAGAGAGGTCTTTTCCTGCTTTCTCCTCTAAGGTTTTGATGGTTTCCTGTCTCACATTCAGGTCTTTTATCCATTTTGAGTTTATTTTTGTGAATGGTGTGAGAAAGTGGTCTAGTTTCAGCCTTCTGCATGTTGCTGCCCAGTTCTCCCAGCACCATTTGTTAAAGAGACTGTCTTTTTTCCATTGGATGTTCTTTCCTGCTTTGTCAAAGATGAGTTGGCCATACGTTTGTGGGCCTAGTTCTGGAGTTTCTATTCTATTCCATTGGTCTATGTGTCTGTTTTTATGCCAATACCATGCTGTCTTGATGATGACAGCTTTGTAGTAGAGGCTAAATTCTGGGATTGTGATGCCTCCTGCTTTGGTCTTCTTCTTCAAAATTACTTTGGCTATTCGGGGCCTTTTGTGGTTCCATATGAATTTTAGGATTGCTTGTTCTAGTTTCGAGAAGAATGCTGGTGCAATTTTGATTGGGATTGCATTGAATGTGTAGATAGCTTTGGGTAGTATTGACATTTTGACAATATTTATTCTTCCAATCCATGAGCATGGAATGTCTTTCCATTTCTTTATATCTTCTTCAATTACCTGCATAAGCTTTCTATAGTTTTCAGCATACAGATCTTTTACATCTTTGGTTAGATTTATTCCTAGGTATTTTATGCTTCTTGGTGCAATTGTGAATGGGATCAGTTTCTTCATTTGTCTTTCTGTTGCTTCATTGTTAGTGTATAAGAATGCAACTGATTTCTGCACATTGATTTTGTATCCTGCAACTTTGCTGAATTCATGTACCAGTTCTAGCAGACTTTTGGTGGAGTCTATCGGATTTTCCATGTATAATATCATGTCATCTGCAAAAAGCGAAAGCTTGACTTCATCTTTGCCAATTTTGATGCCTTTGATTTCCTTTTGTTGTCTGATTGCTGATGCTAGAACTTCCAGCACTATATTGAACAACAGCGGTGACAGTGGGCACCCCTGTCGTGTTCCTGATCTCAGGGAAAAAGCTCTCAGTTTTTCCCCGTTGAGGATGATGTTAGCTGTGGGCTTTTCATAAATGGCCTTTATGATCTTTAAGTATGTTCCTTCTATCCCGACTTTCTCAAGGGTTTTTATTAAGAAAGGGTGCTGGATTTTGTCAAAGGCCTTTTCTGCATCGATTGACAGGATCATATGGTTCTTCTCTTTTTTTTTTATTAATGTGATGTATCACGTTGATCGATTTGCGAATGTTGAACCAGCCCTGCATCCCAGGAATGAATCCCACTTGATCATGGTGAATAATTCTTTTTATATGCTGTTGAATTCGATTTGCTAGTATCTTATTAAGAATTTTTGCATCCATATTCATCAGGGATATTGGCCTGTAGTTCTCTTTTTTTACTGGGTCTCTGTCTGGTTTAGGAATCAAAGTAATACTGGCTTCATAGAATGAGTCTGGAAGTTTTCCTTCCCTTTCTATTTCTTGGAATAGCTTGAGAAGGATAGGTATTATCTCTGCTTTAAATGTCTGGTAGAACTCCCCTGGGAAGCCATCTGGTCCTGGACTCTTATTTGTTGGGAGATTTTTGATAACCGATTCAATTTCTTCGCTGGTTATGGGTCTGTTCAAGCTTTCTATTTCCTCCTGATTGAGTTTTGGAAGAGTGTGGGTGTTTAGAAATTTGTCCATTTCTTCCAGGTTGTCCAATTTGCTGGCATATAATTTTTCATAGTATTCCCTGATAATTGTTTGTATCTCTGAGGGATTGGTTGTAATCATTCCATTTTCATTCATGATTTTATCTATTTGGGTCATCTCCCTTTTCTTTTTGAGAAGCCTGGCTAGAGGTTTGTCAATTTTGTTTATTTTTTCAAAAAACCAACTCTTGGTTTCGTTGATCTGCTCTACAGTTTTTTTAGATTCTATATTGTTTATTTCTGCTCTGATCTTTATTATTTCTCTTCTTCTGCTGGGTTTAGGCTGCCTTTGCTGTTCTGCTTCTATTTCCTTTAGGTGTGCTGTTAGGTTTTGTATTTGGGATTTTTCTTGTTTCTTGAGATAGGCCTGGATTGCAATGTATTTTCCTCTCAGGACTGCCTTCGCTGCATCCCAAAGCGTTTGGATTGTTGTATTTTCATTTTCGTTTGTTTCCATATATTTTTTAATTTCTTCTCTAATTGCCTGGTTGACCCACTCATTCGTTAGTAGGGTGTTCTTTAACCTCCATGCTTTTGGAGGTTTTCCAGACTTTTTCCTGTGGTTGATTTCAAGCTTCATAGCATTGTGGTCTGAAAGTATGCATGGTATAATTTCAATTCTTGTAAACTTATGAAGGGCTGTTTTGTGACCCAGTATATGATCTATCTTGGAGAATGTTCCATGTGCACTCGAGAAGAAAGTATATTCTGTTGCTTTGGGATGCAGAGTTCTAAATATATCTGTCAAGTCCATCTGATCCAATGTATCGTTCAGGGCCCTTGTTTCTTTATTGACTGTGTGTCTAGATGATCTATCCATTTCTGTAAGTGGGGTGTTAAAGTCCCCTGCAATGACCACATTCTTATCGATAAGGTTGCTTATGTTTATGAGTAATTGTTTTATATATCTGGGGGCTCGGGTATTTGGTGCATAGACATTTATAATAGTTAGCTCTTCCTGGTGGATAGACCCTGTGATTATTATATAATGCCCTTCTTCATCTCTTGTTACAGCCTTTAATTTAAAGTCTAGTTTGTCTGATCTAAGTATGGCTACTCCAGCTTTCTTTTGGCTTCCAGGAGCATGATAAATAGTTCTCCATCCCCTCACTCTCAATCTAAAGGTGTCCTCAGATCTAAAATGAGTCTCTTGTAGACAGCAAATAGATGGGTCTTGTTTTTTTATCCATTCTGATACCCTATGTCTTTTAGTTGGCGCATTTAATCCATTTACATTCAGTGTTATTATAGAAAGATATGGGTTTAGAGTCATTGTGATGTCTGTATGTTTTATGTTTGTAGTGATGTCTCTGGTACTTTGTCTCACAGGATCCCCCTTAGGATCTCTTGTAGGGCTGGTTTCGTGGTGACAAATTCCTTCAGTTTTTGTTTGTTTGGGAAGACCTTTATCTCTCCTTCTATTCTAAATGACAGACTTGCTGGATAAAGGATTCTCGGCTGCATATTTTTTCTGTTTAGCACACTGAAGATATCGTGCCAAGCCTTTCTGGCCTGCCAAGTTTCAAAGGAGAGATCAGTCACGAGTCTTATAGGTCTCCCTTTATATGTGAGGGCACGTTTATCCCTTGCTGCTTTCAGAATTTTCTCTTTATCCTTGTATTTTGCCAGTTTCACTATGATATGTTGTGCAGAAGATCGATTCAAGTTACGTCTGAAGGGAGTTCTCTGTGCCTCTTGGATTTCAATGCCTTTTTCCTTCCCCAGTTCAGGGAAGTTCTCAGCTATAATTTGTTCAAGTACCCCTTCAGCACCTTTCCCTCTCTCTTCCTCCTCTGGGATACCAATTATGCGTATATTATTTTTTTTTTAGTGTATCACTTAGTTCTCTAATTTTCCCCTCATACTCCTGGATTTTTTTATCTCTCTTTCTTTCAGCTTCCTCTTTCTCCATAACTTTATCTTCTAGTTCACCTATTCTCTCCTCTGCCTCTTCAAGCCGAGCCATTGTGGTTTCCATTTTGTTTTGCATTTCGTTTAAAGCGTTTTTCAACTCCTCGTGACTGTTCCTTAGTCCCTCGATCTTTATGGCAAGAGATTCTCTGCTGTCCTGTATACTGTTTTCAAGCCCAGCGATTAATTTTATGACTATTATTCTAAATTCACTTTCTGTTATATTATTTAAATCCTTTTTGATCAGTTCATTAGCTGTTGTTATTTCCTGGAGATTCTTCTGAGGGGAATTCTTCCGTTTGGTCATTTTGGAGAGTCCCTGGCGTGGTGAGGACCTGCAGTGCACTTCCCCTGTGCTGTGGTATATAACTGGAGTTAGTGGGCGGGGCCGCAGTCCGACCCGATGTCTGCCCCCAGCCCACTGCTGGGGCCACAATCAGACTGGTGTGTGCCTTCTCTTCCCCTCTCCTAGGGGCGGGATTCACTGTGGGGTGGCGTGTCCCGTCTGGGCTACTTGCACACTGCCAGGCTTGTGTTGCTGGGGATCTGGCGTATTAGGTGGGGTGGGTAGGCAAGGTGCACGGGGGGTGGAGGGGCAGGCTTAGCTCGCTTCTCCTTAGGTGATCCACTCCAGGAGGAGCCCTGTGGCAGCGGGAGGGAGGCAGATCCGCTGCCGGAGGTTTGGCTCCGCAGAAGCACAGAGTTGGGTGTTTGCGCGGAGCGAGCAAGTTCCCTGGCAGGAACTGGTTCCCTTTGGGATTTTGGCTGGGGGATGGGCGGGGGAGATGGCGCTGGCGCCTTTGTTCCCCGCCAAGCTGAGCTCTGCCGTCCGGGGGCTCAGCAGCTCTCCCTCCCTTTGTCCTCCAGCCTTCCCGCTTTCCGAGCAGAGCTGTTAACTTATGACCTCCCAGACGCTAAGTCGCGCTTGCTGTCGGAACACAGTCCGTCCGGCCCCTCCGCTTTTGCCAGCCAGACTCGGGGGCTCTGCTTGGCAGGCGAGCCGCCCCTCCGCCCCGGCTCCCTCCCGCCAGTCCGTGGAGCGCGCACCGCCTCGCCGCCCTTCCTACCCTCTTCCGTGGGCCTCTCGTCTGCGCTTGACTCCTGAGACTCCCTTCTGCTAATCCTCTGGCGGTTTTCTGGGTTCTTTAGGCAGGTGTAGGTGGAATCTAAGTGATCGGCCGGACGCGCTGTGAGCCCCGCGTCCTCCTACGCCGCCATCTTCCGGAACCCACAAGTTGATTATCAATTACAGCTGCTAAAAGCAATTTGGAGAAAACTTAATAAATAAAAGGAATTTTGGCATTTTTTAATGTTTTGAGTATTGTTACAGAGGCTCTTTGAAGATGAACCGATTTCTTATCAGATACATATCATACGTGGAATTACTAGATCATAACATATGCACATGATAAGGGAGGCAGAAGAGTCAGAAAAATACATAATTATGGAAATAGGGTCACAGAGATTCTATGTTGTTGGACTTCTGACCTGACACCAAGATAATACATTTATGTTGTTTCAAGCAAATGAACTTTTGGTAAGTTGTCACAGAAGCAATCGAAATCAAAATAGAAATCCACATATAAGAACACAATACTCTAAACTCAAAAATATGAGCAACATAAAACACATTTTAAATTATTAAATTCTTTAGAATAACTAATTTCAATTCTTTGGTCTTCACTAGTAGACTGTTTGATGGCTTCATATTTAAAATAAGCATATTTGCATAAATAACCTTATGTATGAATAGATTCACACTAAAATTGATCAGAAAATTGATTTAATGATAAACTAATCTATTAAAAAACATTCAAACGTTTCTTATTAAAAACAATATTTAAAAATACAAATAATGGGCGGCGGCACCTGTGTGGCTCAGTCAGTTAAGTGTCCATCTCTTGGTTTTGGCTCAGGTCATGATCCCTCGGTTTTGTGCGTTCAAGGCCCATGTCAGGCTCTTTGATGGCAACACGGAGTCTGCTTTGGATTCTCTCTCTCCCTCTCTCTCCACTCCTCTCCCACTTGTGCTGTCTCTCTCTCAAAATAAATAAATACACTTAAAAAAAATTTTTTTAATTAAAATACAAATACAAATAATGTTTTTTTAATTGTACAACTGTACAATTTTTAAATTGTAATTAATGATATAAAAAAACATTATTTCTTTTTTTGTGTCTCTTTGGCTATTACCATCTAATTTCTGTTTTCTTACACCTATTTTGATGTTCTACTTTCACCTGTGTGAGGAAAACATTCAAAATATCTGGAATTTGAGTAAGGTACTGGACATGATCATCCTCTATTTTTAACATGTAGTTTTTGCAGCATATTTGTTTGTATCAATGGACTTAATACTTAATTTTCCCCTCACAGAAAATAGCAGGCAAATTAATATTTTAGTGCCTGATAGTATTTTAGATATCTATATGCCAAAGTGAATAATATAAATTGAAATATATCATTTCATTCTGGAGTGTATTACTTAAAGTCATAAGTCATTCTCTTGCCATAAAAAAGTTTGGGAAAAGGAGACAAAGAAAAATGCACTAATGTTGAAAAACACTGATGCTGAGGGACAGCATGCCTATATTCCAGCACCATAAAAGACCCTTAGCCTATAAATGTCTAGAACTAAGGTAGAATGTGATTTGATTTCTGAGAATAAAGTTAATAGTTTGCCTTTAATGTGTTTCCTGTTATTCGGTAAAAGGTCCAGTTGCAACATTGTGACTATTTTCTGCATTGTACTACAAATTCATAAGAAAAAAACTTTATCTACTAGTGTAAGAATATGTCACTTTAACATGTGGCTGAGGCCATTGTAATGTAAAGTGAATAGACTTGATGATTCTTGAATATTATTTTAAAAGCTAGCATAATTTACCTTTCTCTTTATTCCTTTAAGGTTAGGAAAGATGGATAGCACATGGAGCTTGCATGCTCCTTTTGGGAAAATTATATGGGATTTAGAAAATAATTTATCCAAGATTGCCAATAATAAAACAAAAATCTAGACGTCAGGGCAATATTAGTGCCAAATTTGCCATTAATCTACAAAACTGAATATAGTACATGCTATTAGCATTCAAGCCCTTATAACTACAAACTGACTGATTAACTTGTTTCACCCTTATTTTTCTGACTCTTTCCTATGGAATGAAAAGATGACATATTGGATTATAAACATAATAAGGTCACATCAACATGTTCTTTCTTCCACATATAACAAATATAATTAAATGAAACAAATATCAGTGGACATTTTGTCAAATAAGTCTAGAGCATTATTTCTTTCTTTTTTTTTTTTTTATTTTTAAAAAAAATTTTTTTTTCAACGTTTATTTATTTTTGGGACAGAGAGAGACAGAGCATGAACGGGGGAGGGGCAGAGAGAGAGGGAGACACAGAATCGGAAACAGGCTCCAGGCTCTGAGCCATCAGCCCAGAGCCTGATGCGGGGCTCGAACTCACGGACCGCGAGATCGTGACCTGGCTGAAGTCGGACGCCCAACCGACTGCGCCACCCAGGCGCCCCTAGAGCATTATTTCTTTATTCTTAGTACTTTGGGACTCTAGGACTCAGTTTTTATATAAGATAATCAATAATAAAAAATCAGTTTATAAAATATTTTTATTTTCTCAGAGAAAACAAAGTTATATAAAAAGCACTAAAAGAACTATAGTGTGATGACATATTGAGTTGCATGAAACACTAGGTTGTATTATTAATGAAAAACTTATTTTTCATTCAGTAAATAATCTCACATGAAGCAAAAAGTAAAGATAGTGACATACACAATTGATGTACCAGGACACTATTATTTCCTAATCCCAGTCCCTAATCCCTACCCACTCTAGCCTGTCCCCATTTGAATACTGAACTGGTAAACGCCAAAGCCAAAAGAGAATCCTTTAGAACAAACTTGGATTAACATAGAGTATCTTAATTCAGGGCTTTATTGGAATCTGTTAGATGCCTAGTGAATTGCATATATAACTAAATATTTCTATATATACTTCCAAAATGTGTTCATAGTAATTGGAATATATATAGTAAATATAGTATATATAAACATATATATATATATATATAGTATTTGAAATATATATTTCAAATATACAAATGCAAAGCAATGAAAAAAAAATTTTAATATCTTTATTCATTTTTGAGAGAGACAGAGAGACTGAGTTCTATCAGGGGGAGGGGCAGGGAAAGAGGAAGACACAGAATCTGAAGCAGGCTCCATCCAAGCTGTCAGCACAGAGCCCAATGCGGGGCTTGAACTCGTGAACCATGAGATCATGACCTGAGCCAAATTCAGACACTTAATCAACTGGCCACCCTGGTGCCCCAATAAATGCTAAGCAATTTTTAAAAGGCATTCATTTGAATAAAAATTTTGTGTTTTACAGCAACAAAAAGAAGCAAAATACAAACTTGAAAATGGTTGTTCTTCATCAGTGTTAAACTTGTTGTGTAATCAGTCAGTGGTTTCAAGGCTTCCAGGTAGAGAGAATTCCCAGCTCACATATCAATGTGAAAGTCCCGTTAAAGATTTTCAGAACCCAGGAAAGTAGTAAAGAAAAAAAACTAAATTACTGAGGGAAATAATCATGTGAATAAAGCATGTGAATATTTAGTAAATAGTTTTCTTTTAAAATATGTATCATTGACTAATTCAATTACTCTTAATGCACTTCAATTATTTATTTTATTTTTTTAAAGTTTACTTATTTAGAAAGAAAGACAGAGAAAGAGAGAATGAGCAGGGGAGGGGCAGAGAGGGAGAGGGAGAGAGAGAATCCTAAGCAGGCTCTGCCCTGTAGGTGTGGAGCCTGACATAAACCCACAAACCATGAGATCATGACCTGAACTGAAACCAAGAGTCAGATGTTTAACCAACTGAGCCACCCAGGAACCCCACACTTCAATTACTTTAGATAACATTTTCATCTAAACTCCATCAGAATGCTATAAAGATAATTTAATGTGGTAAACTTCACAAATTACAAATACTTTTTTGAGATGGCTATATATTTTAAAAAATGATGATATATTCTTCTTGTTGCTGACTATAATTTGAAATAGACTCAAAGGCTTGATTGACATTTAATTATTCTCTTTACCAGTTAGCTTAACAATGAGCTTCTAAAAACTTTGTATCATAAATATCCTTGCAAAAATTCATCCCCCAAAGTCTAAGGAAATAGTCTATACAGTTTTCCTTATTGTCTCCTCTGTAAATGAAGGTTAAGTCTCACTCCCACCCATCAGGATAGTATAATTGTATGATCTACATATGTAATTCTTCCCCCAATCATTATAATTTTTTAATTCTAAAAACTCAGAATATATGTATATCATCTTAGAAAAGTCAAAGGCAGAAATTAAGAGCTTAAACTGATGAATTAAAGCAGGGATGTTTTGCAAAATTAGCTTAACCACGTAAGGTGCAAGTACATATTACTCATTTAAAAAATGGAATCAGGGGCGCCTGGGTGGCTCAGTCGGTTAAGCGGCCACTTCAGCTCAGGTCATGATCTCGCAGTCCGTGAGTTCAAGCCCTGCGTCGGGCACTGTGCTGACAGCTCAGAGCCTGGAGCCTGTTTCAGATTCTGTGTCTCCCTCTCTCTGACCCTCCCCCATTCATGCCCTGTCTCTCTCTGTCTCAAAAATAAACGTTAAAAAAAATTAAAAAATAAAATAAATAAAATAAAAAATGGAATCAAATGATTTCTTTTTCATCTTTAAACTAAATCATACACAATCCCGATAGTATTTTAGACTGCTGTATCCACATGGAGCTTATGTTTCTCTATAAATTTACAGAAGAAAAATCAATTCATGAATTCAGTCTTTAATTCTTTCAAATGATGAGATCACTAATATCAATACAGTTTTCCTTGCAGGTAAATAGAAAGTGACTGCTAATTCAAATTTTTTTTTTTTTTACACTGGTTAGGAAAAAAAATCTCAGTTTCAGCACTGCCTTCCCTAAATATATGAGATTTAGAATATTTTCTACTAGCTCCAATTTTGGCATGATTACTCCTAATTTTGGTTGAATAACCTCTAATGACTTCTTTCCTGTGCCATTATTTAGGCTTCTAGGAAAATCCTTTTAATCTTAAATTATGTTCTTGTTTTTAAATATATGTCACATATTTTTGTCACTACTTCTATTCTGATTTTTCCTTAATTATGTGTTTACAGTTAAAATGTTAATAATAGATACAAATTTATGTCTATTCCCTAATGAATTCTAACAAATGAGTATATAAAACTTGATTCAGAGTAAAAGCAACAGCACTCTAGACTTTCTAGTCTAGAAACCTGACTTCTAGGTTTATCATCATTTACCTCCTACATTATCATAACAGCCTCTCGTTTTCCCTGCTTCTACATTGTCTTGCTATAGACTAATCTCTGGATACGTGATGCATTTCTGTCAGCTCTTTCTTTCAGCAAAATGTTGAGATGTACCACTTCTTTTTGGCCTCTATGATTTCAGATAAGAAATATGCTCTCATTTAAATTGATGTTCCTCTAAACACAAGTGTCATTTTTCTCTGGCTATTTTTAAAATGTTTTCTTTGTTTTTAATATTCATAAGTTTAATTAGGATACATCTTCATGGGTATTTCTTTGGATTTATTCTATTCAAATTTCTCTGGACTTCTTGAATCCATAGGTTTATGTCTTTTTTCCAGATTTGGTAAAACCTCAGTCATTTTTTCTATGAATATTTGTTCAACCCCACTCTCTTACTCCTTTTACAGGCGTGCTGATAATAAATGTCAATCTATTATTACCTTACAAGTCTCAGAGGCTCTGTTCATTTCTTCTAATCATTTTTCTGTTGTTCAGATTCAGTAAACTGTTGACCTGTCCTCAAGTTCACTTATTCTATCCTCTGTTATCTCCACTCCACTATTGAGTCCATCCAGCAAGGTTTTTTTCCTTATTATTTTACTTTTCAGTTATACAGTTTCTATTTGGCTTCTTTTATGTAATTTTCTTTTTTTGCTGAGATTTTTCTATTTTTCATTTGTTTTAAAAGAATTTATAATTATTTGTGAACCAATAAATAATCATAAATAAAGAGAGCATCAGGGATAATTTAAAAATCTTGACAGATAATTCTAACATTTAATTAATCATAGTATTAGCATTAGTTGATTGTTTTTTTCTCATTCAAGTTGTGCTTTTCCTTATTATTGATATTTTAAAAATACATATTATATATGATATATAACACACATGATGTACCCAAAATACATAAAAAATAAAACACGTATATAAATAAGAAACGAAATAATTTTTATTACATCCTACACCTTTTGGGTATTATGTATTTTTAGAGAGAGTTTCCTTATGCATGGCTTACTTGTTTATACACAAACATATTTGACTGCTAGTCAGTGAAAGGTAGCAATGATCAAAGGTATTAGTAAATTACTTATCTTCCTTACCCATTCAGTGTGTAACGTATTAGTTTTAACAGAAAATATACTGGAGAAAATTTAATTTGTTCTACTGAAATCTACATATTCTTTTTTTTAAGTTTATTTTGATAGAGAGAGAGAGTGAGGAGGGGAGGGGTAGAGAGACAGGGGGACAGAGGATCCGAAGTGGGCTCTGTGCTGACAGCAGAAAGCCTGATGTAGGGCTCAAATTTAGGAACCGTGACCTCATGACCTGAGCCGAAAGTGAACGCCTAACTGACTGAACCACCCAGGTGCCCTTGAAATCTACATATTCTTTAATGAACTTTTGGCTTTATAAAATTCTAGACAACCTTTGGTTTAGAAGTTATTGAAAATGTTTCATTTTGTTTTCATTTAAATAGCGCATGATCCCAAACAATATGAAATAAAATGTAAAATCAAATGGAGGTACTTTATAAAAACATATATTACTGATTTTGAGTTAATATTCATCAATGAAAATGACATTTATAATAACAATATAGTAGGTTTACATTTGGTCTCATATTTATTGAAGTAGTGTTGTGAGAGTTTTTAATGTTAATTTTTAATTGCTTACCCTTGAGACAAGTTCAATGATGAAATAAGATTGTTCATCATCACAATGTGCTTGAGTATCATGATATGGACAAAATATGGTTCTGTGTTAACTAAACCAACATTAAACCAAGATATGTGCATATGTATGCATTTGTTTATACACAAACATTTTTTGCATATATTGCATATATGTGTATATATACATATACACATATATGCATATATACACATATACACAAATATACATATTTTACATATATTATAAAATATAAACATATATGTAATATAATTTATAGAACATATAACACGTGCACACACACATATACGTAAGTGGTGTGTGTGTGTGTGTGTGTGTGTGTGTGTGTGTGTTTGCACCCAGAAACACCCTTTAAGTAACTAAACTAAGTAATTTTGATTAAATAAAGTCATATTCTAAAATGATTTCTCAGTGCCCCATATATAAATTGGAAGGAAATTATGTTGTTTTCCAAATTTTTACATAGCAAAAAACAGTATTTGAATAACAAATGGCACAAGAAATCCTGCCATATCATTTGCATGGTTGAAAAGAAAACCACTGAGGGGGCGCCTGGGTGGCTCAGTACGTTAAGCATCTGACTATCGCTTGGGTCATGATCTCATGGTTCATGAGTTCAAGCCTCATGTCAGGCTCTGTGTTGACACCTCAGAGCCTGGATCCTGCTTCAGATTCTTTGTCTCCCTCTCTCTCTGCCCCTCCCCAGCTCGCACTCTCTCTCTCTCTGTCTTTCTCAAAAATAAATAAAGCATTAAAAAAAAGAAAACCATTGAGCTGCCAAAGTCTAAAGAAAGAATCCAAAAATAATCCAAGACTATTCAATCACCTGCTTTTTAAAAATCATAATCCCCTACATGAGTCTTATGATGCATATTTATCAGTGAGGGCAAAATAAGTGAATACTACAAAGGCCTACTCACCTAAGATAGAGCTAAATTTGAATTCAAACTATTGAAAATAATGCTTTTATAAGGCATGCATTGTTTTTTCCTGACTTAACGTCATCTAACTATCATTTCATTTGTGAACTGCAGTGAAAAGAAAGCAAACTTTTCCTGAAGCACCTCGTAAGAGAAATCTTATCTTCCACAGGAGTTCCTAATGAAGATAATCACCATGTAATGTAGGAATACACTGGAATCCAAAATCCATATCAATGAGAATTTCTAATTAAAAAAAAATTTAATGTTTATTTGAGAGAGAGAGAGACAGCGTGAGTGGGGATGGGTCAGACAGAGAGGGAGACACAGAATCAAAGCAGGCTCCAGGATCTGAGCTGTCAGCACAGAGCCTGACGTGGGGCTCAAACCCACGAACTGTGAGCTCATGACCTGAGCTGAAGCCAGACATTTAACTGACTGAGCCACCCAGGCACCCCTGAGAATTTCTAAATTTTTGTTAAAAGCTAACAAATACTTAATGATACAGAAAAGTTAGGAATCTGAGCGAATGGTCAAGAAGAATTCTTGAGATGTCTTCAGTGCAAGAAGGGGTTTTAGTAAAGCGTGGAGACAGGACTCACGGGCCACAAGAGCTGCACTGAAATTGTGAGGAGTAACTGATTATATATGTTCAAATTGTGAAAGGGTTAGCAACAGCATTATAAGGAATTTTGGAAGCAAGGACCTTGAGGAAGCTAGCTCTTGTTAGGAAAATGTCATTTATTACTGTCTAATAAAACCTTAGTCATGAGAACTTTCAGATGTATATCGGTGGGCCATATGTTCAGAGGATGATTGCTAACATATATCTTGGGGGTAGAGATAAAGGAAGTTTCCAAAGCAAGTGTTGTATGTTAAAGGACACTTATAGGATCCTGGAGATCAGTTTAATGTTAAGTTAAGATTGCCTTTTGCCCTTACCAATGTATCAACATAAAGACAGTTGAGCTCCTAGATGAAGGTCACTCTGCCTGTCTCAAACACTTGTCAATATTGTAAGGAAATTTAATTTTTTCTTTAGCCTTCGTTTCCTACATCACTTGGAATAGGTTTACTTGTGATAAAATTTACCATTTTTTATTATAAAATGGCATAGTAATGTTCAGGGCTATAAATCAAGTATATGTGTAGGTTGTTGTCATAGCAAGACTCCTGTCCTCAGCAGGAGAGAACGTAGGACATTTACTCTTGTTTATTCTAAAACCAATGCCTTTTTTAAGAGCTCTTACGCTCATCAAAAGCATTTATTACCTAATGTAAAAATATGTAAAATTCAAGCATTCTCTTTAAAAGTTTCATTTTATTAAGAAACTGCAAACAAATTAAAACTTTTCCTTATGTAAAAAAGAATTTGAATTATATATTTATTTCTTATTCCTGAACATATTTAAGTATCTATAAACCCACATTTCCCAAAGCACATTTTGCAGCAAACTAATACCACTAACTCTTTGAAAAATTATTGAATGAATGATAAATACTGGTTTAAGTCAAATAGGTTTTCCTATTACAGAAATTCTTGGAATCTTTAATATGCTAATGGAATTTGTGAATATCGAATAGTGCATTATATTTTCCAAATGCATTTGGCCAGAGAACCATTCACCTTCTTTTTCTTCCCATACCCCAAATCATCATTTCAATGCAATTCTGAGAAACCAACTGCAGAAATGCTGCCCTAGAAAAATAATTTCCTTTAAATTAGCAAAGCTTATTCTTTGGTTTTGTTTAATAATTCACTTAGGAGAGCATAAGAAACCCTCCAATAACACACAAACACATCTTCATTATCCCCCTGTGCTGTCTCTTTTCCAGGCTTTACATCTGAGTGCAATTGTTTTTATCCTTTTCTGGCACCAAGTAGAAAATCCTCTTCTCATTTTAGATTTTATCCCCTTGATCAGGAGGAAATGCATAGCAGTTGACTTCTTTTACAACTATTAGCACATTCTTTCAAAAGCAGCATTGTGAAGCTTTTTCTAGTTAGTTGTCATCAGCTGTATAAAAAATTTGATGCTAACATTAAAAAGGCATGCTAGCTCTCATAGTTAGAGAATAGCTAACTTAAAGTCCTGACCCCATTTCTCTTTATAACTTTGAACAAATATTTAACCTATAAAAATATTATCCACATCATTTTTAAAAGGCCATCATAAAAGTAACTACCTCACAGTGTTCTTAGGAGGATTAACTGATACAATGCATATAAATTCTCTTTATATAACACAGGGCAGACCACAGGATAAGCATGTGTTACATGGCAATTTTTAGTACTGCCATTGTCAATGTTTCCCTTCATTTAAGTAGTATAGCTAGGAATTGTCATATATCATCCAGTAGCAAAGCCTTTCTCCAAAGCCTCAAAAAACTTGCTCAATCACCTGTGTGTACGTAATATTTTATAAAAGTTATATAATGCTCATCAAATGATTGTCCATATTTGTATCATCAGCATCTATCATGATACTTGACCTGTAATAAGTGCCTAAGATTACGGGAAAAAAAAATGAATGACCATGGATATAAATGCACAAAATGATGGGAATCTTGTGAAGAAAAAATTACTATTCTAAACATTTGCAAATCTGTTATTTCCACATCTCCTATCATTTTTTATTCAACCATGTAAGAAACCAGATTATCTGAAATTCAAATATTTCATAAAATCTGGTTAAATAGTGAAACATTTAAATATTAAATAAAATATTTTTATTAGCAAAAAACATTTTTGTTTATGGTGAAAAGTCTTTTGCTTACATGTCAAAATCATATATTTGACATTTAATTTGTTACTTGTATTTTAAGTTACTTTGTATTTGAATTATAAACTACAAAGGATGCTTTGATTTCCTGATGAGCATGTTATTTGCCTTATCTATTGTAGTTATTTTTGAGAATTTCAAGAGCTCTCCCTTTTCTAACATTTACATGCTTTTTGATCTTGTAGTTGAGTTTAAAACACTCAAAGTATTGTTTGTGCCCTTACTAACCTTGCTCTCTATAATACAAAATATTAAAAGGGTTAAAAATATAAGACAGAAATCATGTTATTACATAGCTAAAAAGTCTAGTGTTTTATAAGCATTTTCATTTCAGTATTAATAAAACTCATCTAATAAAAACTATCAGGGATAACCTGTAGTCCAAAAAGTTAGGTTTATTAACTTGCTACAACAAGGGAGATTGCTCACCAGAGAAACCATGAGCCTCTGGGTAAGAGGTAGTAGGAAAGACTTTTTGTAAAGGAAAGGCTGGTATAAATGTTTCTGAGGAGGGGTTAACATTTGCACAGATCAGATCTGGATTTGTTGCTGTCATGATGCAAGAAAAACGTAATATTGAGTTTCCATCAATCTTGATTGAGAAGTACTGAAGAAAGGTTGGGGCCATTATTGGAAAGAAAGCAGTCACTCAAATAAAGAGGATAATTATGAGACTTTAATGTTACAATATGGACTTGGGAGAAATACTGTTTGCTGTTAACTTTAGCAGTATCTATTACATAGCCTGATTAATGGCAAGGTCAAATTTTCATGTAATTTTTATATATTTAAACATTATTCATTTATTTGCCTCTATTAATAGACTTCAAATTCTTTGACTTATTCATTTTTAAATTCCCAGGCTTTGTGAGACAGTAAAAGATCAATAAATATATGTTTATGTGGAAGGAAAAAAAAGGAATGAAGATCATAACCAATGTATATTAAAATATATATTATCATAACCATAATAAAACTATAGATAATTGAATTGTAGATAAAGGATATGAGTCTAAATCCACAATATCTCTTTTGTATGTGCAGTACTGTAGCCTTCTTTTTGGTTAAATTATTTTATATTGATATGAAAATTTATATAAAATCACTTTAAAACATTTGCTTATAGGAGTGCTTAGCTGGTTCAGTCAGTAGAGCATGTGACTCTTGATCTTGGGGTCATGAGTTCAAACCCCACGTTGGATGCAGAAATTACTAAAAATATTTTGCTAATAAACTGGTATTATTCTTTTCTCCTCAGTATATATCTTTCTTTGAATTATGAAAATTAACTGTTAGAACTGCCTGAAAAATGTTATATAATAGTTCAATCTTCCACAAGTCTTTGACTTTATAAGATCATCTATAAGAGCTGTGCTCGAATATATTGACTTATAGTAGTGAGCCTGACAATCATTAAGGAAAATTAGCAGTGGATTTATTTTATGAACTTGCTTTCTCTGAGAAATAGGTGTGAGATAAGTTTTCATAAGTTTTGTTTCTTAAATTCCACATGAGTGAAATCATATGGTATTTGTCTCTCATTTCACTTAGCATAATACTCTCCAGCTCCATCCACGTCATGGCAAATGGCAAGATTTCATTTTTGATGACTGAGTAATATTCCATTGTATATATATACCACATGTTCTTTATCCACTCATCAGTCCATGGACATTTGGGTTCTTTCCATAACTTGGCCATTGTTGGTCATGCTACTATAAATATCAGGGTGCATGAATCCATTTGAATCAGTATTTTTGTATCTTTGATCAAATACCTAGTAGTGCAATTGCTGGGTCATAGGGTAGTTCTATTTTTAACTTTTTGAAGAACCTTCATACTGTTTTTTCAGAATGGCTGCACCAGTTTGCATTGCAGAGAAAGAGGGTTCCCCTTTCTCTGCCTCCTCACTAAATCTGCTGTTTCTTATGTTGTTAATTTTAGCCAAGCTGGCAGTTTTAAGGTGATATCTCATTATAGTTTTGATTTGCATTTCCCTGATGCTGACAATCTTGTCATCTGTTGGCCACTTCTATGCCTTCTTTGGAAAAATGTCTATTCATGTCCTCTGCCCATTTTTTCCAAAATCAAGAGCTGGACACTTAACTAACTGAGCCATCCAGGTGCCCCTTTCTACCCATTATTTTTTACATTTTTTTAATGTTTATTTATTTATTTTGTGTGTGAGAGGAAAGCATGAGTGGGGACGGGGCAAAGAGAGAGGAAGAGAGAGAATCCCAAGCAGACTCCACACTATTAGTGCAGAGCCCAATGTGGGGCTTGATCTCACGAACTGTGAGATCATGACCTGAGCCCAAACCAGGAGTTGGACAATTAACTGACTGAGCCACTCAGGTATCCTCCTTTCTGCCCATTTCTAACTGGATTATTTATTTTTTGGGTGCTGAGTTTGATAAGTTCTTTATATATTTTGCATACTAACCCTTTATCAGATATGCCACTTGCAAATGTCTTCTCCCATTCCAAAGGTTGCCTTTTAATTTTGCTGATTGGTTCCTTTGCTGTGCAGATGCTTTTTGCTTTGATGATGTCCCAGTAGTTTATTTTTTCTTCAGTTTCGTCTCAGGAGACATATCTAGTAAGAAGTTGCTTCAACCCATGTCAAAGAGGTTGCTGCCAGGGCTCTTCTCTAGAATTTTTATGATTTCCCATCTTAAAATAGGTCTTTCACCCATTTTGAATTCATTTTTGTGTAAGGTGTAAGACAGTGCTCCAGTTTCATTCTTTTGCATTATTGTTGTCCAGCCTTCCCAACACCATTTGCTGAAGAGACTGTCTTTTTTCCACTGGATATTCCTGTTTTGTCAAAGATGAGTTGACCATATAGTTATGGGTCCATTTCTGGGTTTTCTATTTAGTAAAATCACAGGATACAAAATCAATGTACAGAAATCTCTTGCATTTCTATACACCATTAATGAAACAGCAGAAAAAGAAATCAAGGAATCAGTCCCATTTACAATTGCACTAAAAATTCTTAAGATACTTAGGAATAAACCTAACCAAAGAGATAAATATCTGTTCTCTAAAAACTATAAAACACTTATGAAAGAATTTGAAGATGACACAGAGAAATGGGAAAACATTCCCTGCTCATGAATTGGAATAACAAATTTTGTTAAAACGTCTGTACTACCCAAAGCAATCTACACATTTAATGCACTCTCTATCAAAATGCCACCAGCATTTTTCACAGAGCTAAAACAACCCTAAAATTTGTATAGAACCACAAACACCCCAAATAGCTAAAGTGATACTGAAAAGCAAAACTGGAGGCATCACAATTCCAGACTTCAAGTTATATTATAAAGCTTTAGAGATCAAGACAGTATGGTATTAGCAGCAAAACAGAGACATAGATCAATGGAACAGAATAAATTTAGATTTAAAATGCTACATTACATGAAGGCAAGATTCTTTCATGGTGGTTTTTAAAATTACTATCATCATTTTATATTCTTTCACTTCCTAAAATTATTGCAAAAAATGTCCATAGATAATATTTGAGAAAGTCTTGAACAGATTACTTGCCTTTTCAGAAAAGTACTGTTTCAATAAACCAATTTCTCCTTACTATATACAACTGTGTTATTTAAGATTTTATTTAGGTAGCAAAATTCTAATAAGCAATTCATATTGGTAGCAAAGTTCCATTTTGGGACAGTCTAGGCAAAGCATCCAGTTTACGTTTCAATAAATTTATATTGGCACAAGAAATAAATGTGGATATAAATGTTGTTGACTTCCTGCCCCAAGCTTAACTCTGGAAACAAAACAAAAGAAAAAGAGAGAGAGCAAAGCATTCTAAAAAACTCATACTAAACTCTGAGAAACCATTCTGGCAAGGAAGAAAATGCAGTCTAAAGCAGGCAGCACTACAGTCTAGGGCTATTTTGAATGCAGTGTTTGTGCATTTTGTATTTTTCTCTCCACATTACCTTGGGCATATTCTTGTTTGACCTTTTGCCACTATATAACAAAAACCAGTTATTATAGCCAAGGTCACCAGGTTTTGTTGGAATAATATCAAGACAGCATGAAAATCTGGCCAGGGAGTACGATACAGGTAGACCAGATAAATTCGAAAACTCCTACCTTCTTCTTTCTTCCATCCTTGTATTCCCAAGGCCAGGAGATTCAAGTCAAAGAAGATTATCACCTTGGACTGCTATAGTCCACATTCGAAGTCTAAACCTTTTGAAGTTTAAGAGAGTATTCTGAGAGTGGATTTGCAGAGTTCCTGAAGGACAAAAGTGCAACCTAGTGTGGTAGTAACGTGAGTACTTCACTATCTACAGCATTCTTCCCTCAGGTCATAACCTTCAACTTTTCTCACAGGCAGGGTACAAATCACAGTATGGGCAGTATTCTCTCCTGAGAAACCTACCCACTTTCATCTTAAGTGATGTATCAAGGGAGAATAAGTTCCTAGACAAAAAGTTTACACATCTGTTTTATATCACTGCTATGGAATGTGACAATAAAACAGAAATGTTTATACTGTAAAAAAGAGAGTAAACAGTGTAGAGAGCTCAAGAATAATAACCACTCTCGGGTGGATGGGTGGCTCAGTCAGTTAAGGGTCTGACTCTTGATTTCGGCTCAGGTCATGATCTTAGGGATCGTGGGAAGCCCTGTGCTGGGATTCTCTCTCTTTCCCAATCTCTCTGCTCCTCCCCTGCTTGCTCTGTCTCTGTCTCTCTCTCTTTCTCTCAAAATGAATAAACATTCAAAAAGAAAGAATAATAACCACTCTCAATGAAGGGGAAGATTTAGTAATTAGTAATATGAATTAAGTGTTAGTAATACGAATTAAGATCAAGAAGTTCCAAAGAACAAGATGGTAATAACTAGTATGAAAAGTATAACAATGAAAATTTTATAAATAGATGAGATTACATCCGTTTTCAACTTTGAAAAATAAAGTACTTAGAAACAGTTACTTGCAATAAGAAAGTTGAAAAACAGAAAAATCAATAACGTTCCTTGAACCCATCAGAGAACTAAGATCATAGGGCAAACTATCACTTTAAATCTGGAAAGGCAGTTGAATCCAGAGAGACATAGCCAAGACCTACTTATTTAGAGCAGAAACTGGTATGAACACTTAAATACTAATTTTTATGAATTGCAGTAACCTGATGAAAGCTAGAGTGAGTGACAAAGTGACAAACGTTTGAAGACTGCAGTCTTAGGGGAAATACACATATTTCTGGACTGCCCCTTCCAGAACCCCACCAGGTTTTCACAGTGAAGGAGATCTCAAAGATCTTTTCACAGCTATGACAGAGAAGAGAAGAAACCTAAACCCTCTCCATAACAAAGCCTACTTTTCAGGAGAAAAGTCTTTGCCAGAGCCTTATCACAACTGAGGGAATAGAATTCCTCTTATTCTAAGCCCTCTAGCCTTCATGTCACACCTACAAAGGGGAAAAAAAAAACACAGTTAACAGGGGTGATGATTTTAAGTAAATTAATTAGAATTCTATATCCAGGGAGGAGAATAGAAACCCGGGAGGAAAAAAAGCTATGCCAGTTGAGAAACACTTTCAAGGTAACATCTGCAAAGCACAGGCCCACCAGAAGACTGAGAATTGTTTTTTTTTTTAATTTTTTAAACATTTATTTATCTTTGAGAGAGACAGAGAGAGGATGAGCAGGGGAGGAGCAGAGAGAGAGGGAGACACAGAACCTGAAGCAAGCTCCAGGCTCTGAGTGGTCAGTCCAGAGCCCAACGCGGGGCTTGAACCCACACACCATGAGATCATGACCTGAGGCAAAGTTGAACACTTAACCAACTGAGCCACCCAGGTGCCTCAAAACTGAGATTTAATGAAAAGATTCTAAAATGCTCCCTCTCTTCAACATAACACCACATCACATTAAAATAATATATAGTACCATATCTACTGTAAATAATGAAAGTTTTACTTCTTACATACCAATTTGGATGTTTGTGTGTGTGTGTGTGTGTGTGTGTGTGTGTGTGTGTGTTTTCATGTCTGATTGCTGTGGCTAAGACTTCCAGTACTATGTTGAATAAAAGTGGTGACAGTGGACATCCTTGTCTTATTCCTGAGCTCAGAGAAAAAGATCTCAGTTTTTTTTTTAATTTTTTTAATGTTCACTTATTTTTAAGAGAGAGAGAGAGAGAAACAGAGGGGCAGAGAGAGAGGGAGACCCACGGAATCAGAAGCAGGCTCCAGGCTCTGAGCTGTCAAGACAGAGCCCAATGAGGGTCTCCACCTCAGAGACCACGAGATCATCACCTGAACCGAAGTCAGGCACTTAACTGACTGAGCCACCCAGGTGCTCCATCTGTTTTTCACTGTTGAGTAAAATGTTAGCTGTGGATTTTTCATATATAGCCTTTATTATGTTGAGGTCTCTCAACATATTATATTAGGTCTCTCTAAACCTACTTTGTTGAGTTTTTATCATGAATGGATGTTGTACTTTGTCACATGCCTTTTCTGCATGTATTGAGATGATCATATAGTTTTTACCCTTTCTCTAGTGAATGTGATGTACCATGTTGGTTGATTTGCAAATACTGAACCACCTATGCATCCCTGGAAAAAATCGCACTTGACCATGGTGAATTATGTTTTTTAACGTATTGTTGGATTTGGTTTGCTAATATTTTGTTGCGGATTTTTTTTTTTTAATTAGTAGCACCAGGATTTATTAAGCTGTGCCTTAGTAAAGAGGCACTCTTAATGTATAAAGCCAGGGCATGCTGCCAATACTTCTTAAGCAATGATACTAGGATATTGACAGCTAAGTGGATGTTGTACATAAGCTCATTATCTATCATCTTCATGTGGCCAATGGCCACTGCCCAACACAACACTTCTTCTTCCTCTTGAATTTGATCATGGACTTCGCTTTGACATGGGCCACCATTTTCTCATTGTAGGGCAGCAAGGAAGGAATTTGCCAGTCTCATTAAAGCCTGGGCCCAGGATCAGGGGTATCTGCTTGAACAGAGATTCTGAAGCCAAAAAGGCATCATATTTCTTGGACAGCTTCTTGACCAATTTCTTACTCTTGTTGAGTTTCTTCAACACCTCAATGTCTACATGGGACATTATCCACATGGACCAAGGCCAAGCCACAGACTTGGCCTCATCACAGTGCTGCAGGCCCCCCAGAATACATGTGGATAATTTGGGCAGGGAGTGGACTTAAGCTTGATGATGCATGCCTGAGAAACATTTGCCCTAGTTCTTCTGGCTAATCTTCAGCTCGATCATCTCCAAAAACTTCCAGCACTTGCACTAGTTCCCATATAGGACTTCCCACACCACCATGTAGACAGTGTCATGGGAGACTTTGCTGGACATAGTGACTGGAGCTAAAATAACTGGAAAAGAAATTTGTTGAGAATTTTTTGCATCTATGCTCATCAGAGATAGTCAATGTAGTATCTTTGTAGTGTCTCTATCTGGTTTTGGTATCAGGGTAATGATGGCCTCATAGACTCAATCTGAAAACTTTCCTTCCTCTTCTATATTTTGGAGCAGTTTGAGAAAAAAAAATAGGCATTAACTCTTTTTTTTTTTCATTTTTATTTTAAGTAGGCTCCACACCCAATGCGGGGCTTGAACTCACAACCCTGAGATTAAAAGTCACATGCTTTACAGATTGAGCCAGCCAGGTACCCTGATGTTAAGCCTTTTAAAAATTTTTGATAGAATTTAACTGTAAAGCCATTTGGTCCTAGGCTCATTTGTTAAGATTTTTTTTGATTACTGATTCAATTTCATTGCCAGCAACTTGTCTGTTCAAACTTTCTATTTCTTCTGGATTCAGTTTTGGCAAGTTATATGTTTCTAAGAATTGATCCATTTCTTCTAGGTTGTCCAATTTGTTGGCATATGATTTTTCCTAATATTCTCTTGCAATCCCTTGTATATTTGTGGTGTCAGTTGTTATTTTGCTTTGACATATCTGTTTTTGAGATTTGCTCCTTCATTTCTGGTTTTGCTTATTCGAGCCCTCTCTCTTTTCTTCTTTCTGTGTCTGGTTAAAAGTTTATCAATTTGGGGGTGCCTGGGTGGCTCAGTCAATTAAGTGTATAACTCTTGATTTCAGTTCAGGTCATGATCTCATGGTCAAAGCACTGGTAGTGTGGAGCCTGCTTGGTATTCTTTCTCTCTCTTTCTTTGCTCCTCCCCTGGTTGCAGGCATGCTCTCTCTCTCAAAATAAATAAACTTTTTCAAAAAATTATCAATTTTGTTTATCTTTTCAAGAACCAACTCCTGGTTTCATTGTTCTATTCTATTGTTGTTTTGTTTTGTTTTCATTTAGAGACTGAAAAAAGTCTCTGATCTTTACTATTCCCTTCCTCCTACTGGCTTTGGACTTGGTTTTTCTTTCTCTAGCCCCTTCAGGTGTAAGGTTAGGTTGCTTACTTGAGATTTTTCTTGTTTCTTGAGGTAGGTCTGTATGGCTAAGACTTCCCTCTTAAAACCACTTTTGCTGCATCCCAAAGATTTTGGAACACTGTTTTCATTTTCACTTTTCTCTGTGTATTTTTAAATTTCCTCTTTGATTTATTGGTTAGACCCACTCATTCTTTAGTGGCATGTTATTTAGCCTCCCTGTATTTAGGTTCTTTCTAGATTTTTTCTTGTGATTCATTTCTAGTTTTGTACCATTGTGGTTAGAAAAGATGCATAATACTATTTCAGTGATTTTGAATTTACTGAGACTTGTTTCGTGGCCCAACACATGATCCATTATGGAGAATGTTTCATGTATGCTTGAAAATAATGTATAATCCACTGCTTTTGAATGGAATGTTCTGAATATATCTGTTTGGTCCATCTAGTCTAATGTGTCACTCAATTCCGCTGTTTCCTTGTTGATTTTCCGTAAGGACAATAATTCATTGATGTAAATGGGGTGTTAAAGTCCCCTGCTATTATTGTATTACTGTCAATTTCTTAATAATTGCTTTATGTATTTAGGTGCTCCACCAAAAAACTACTAGCCTGATCAGTGAATTCAGCAAAGTTGCAGGATATAAAATCAATATAGAGAAATCTGCTACATATCTATACATTAATAATGAAGTAGCAAAAAGAGAAATTAAGAAAATCCCATTTAAAAGTTTCAATAAAAATAATAAAATACCTCGGGGCGCCTGGGTGGCGCAGTCGGTTAAGCGTCCGACTTCAGCCAGGTCACGATCTCGCGGTCTGTGAGTTCGAGCCCCGCATCAGGCTCTGGGCTGATGGCTCGGAGCCTGGAGCCTGTTTCCGATTCTGTGTCTCCCTCTCTCTCTCTGCCCCTCCCCCGTTCATGCTCTGTCTCTCTCTGTCCCAAAAATAAAAAAAAAAAAAAAAAAAAAAGTTGAAAAAAAAAAAATAATAATAAAATACCTAGAAATAAACTTACCCAGGGAGGTGAAAGACCTATACTACAAAAACACCGATGAAAGAAATTGAAGATAACATGAACAAATGGGAAGATATTCCATGCTCATGGATTAAAAGAACATTTACATTGGTTGTTAAAATGCCCATTCTTCTCAAAGCAATCTATGGAATTAATGCAATCCCTAACAAAATACCAACAACATTTTTCACAGAACACAAAGAATACTAAAACAAAGAATAATGAAATACTGAGCCATAAAAGACCCAAAATAGCCAGAGTAATATGGAGAAAGAGGAACAAAGCTGGAGCTACTACAATTCATTTCAAGATACACTACAAAGTTGTAATTTCAGAACATTATGCTGGGGTGCCTGGGTGGCTCAGTTAAGCATCCAACCTCGATCTCAGATCTGGTCTTGACCACAGGGTTGTGAGTCCAAGCCTTGCATTGGGCTCCATGCTGGGTATGAAGCCTACTTAAAAACAAACAAACAAACAACAGCGGCAACAACAAAACAACAACAATAGTATGATACTGGCACAAAAATAAACACATATATCAATAGAACAGAATAGACAGCCCAGAAATAAATCCACAATTATATATATATAATATATATAATATATATATTATATATATTATATATATATATTTGTGGATATATATATTATATATATATATATTCCTATATATATATATAACCCTATATATATATAACTCTCTCTCTCTCTCTCTCTCTCTCTCTCTATATATATATATATATATATATATATATAACCCTATATGTATACATATATAACCCTATATACATATACATATATATATATAAATATATATATATATATATATATGTATATATATATATATATCTCCACAATTAATCCGTAACAAAGCAGGCAAGAATATATAATGGGGAAAAAGATATTCTCTCCAACAAATGGTACTGGGGAAACTGGACAGCTATAGGCAAAAGAGTGAAACTGGATTACCCACTTACACCATACACAAAAAATAAACTCAAATGGGCTAAAGACCTAAATGTAAGACCCTGAAACCATAAAACTCCTAGAAGAAAATACAGGAAGTAATTTCTTTGACACCAGCCATAGAAACATTTTTCTAAATATGTTTCCTGAGGCAAGGGAAATAAAAGAAAAATTAAACTATTGGGACTATACCAAAATAAAAAGCTTTTGCACAGTGAAGCATCAGTAAAGCAACAAGGCAACCTACTAAATGGAAGAAGATATTTTCCACAGATATATTTGATAAGGGACTAATATCCAAAATATATAAAGAACTTACACAACTCAATACCAAACAACAAATAATCTTATTAAAAATGGGCAGAGAGGATCTGAATACACATTTTTCCAAAGACATACAAATGGCCAACAGATGCATGAAAAGATGCTCAATATCACTAATCATCAAGGAAATACAAATCAAAACCACGATGAGATATCACCTTACCACCACTAGAATGGCTAGAATCAAAAGGACAAGAAATAACAAGTGTTAGTGAGGATGAGGAGAAAAAGGAGCCCTCATACATTGTTCTTGGGAATGCAAATTGGTGCTGCCACAGAGAGAAACAGTATGGAGGTCCCTCACAAAATTCAAAATCGAATCATTACATGATCCAATAATCCCAACACTGGATATTTACCCCAAAAAAAACAAAAACACTAATTTGAAAAGATTTATGCACGCTTATGTTTACTGCAGCATTATTTACAATAGCCAAGATACTAAGGCAATCCACATGTCAATTCATAAATGAATGGATTAAAAAAATGGGGCACCTGGGCGGCTCAGTCAAACATCTGACTTTTGGTTTCAGCTCAGGTCATGATCTTGCGGTTCGTGAGTTAGCCCCATATCAGGCTCCATGCTTTTAGCGTGGAACCTACTTGAGATTCTCTCTCTCCCTCTCTCTGCCTTTCCCCTGCTCGTGCTCTCTCTTTCTCAAATAAATAAATAAATAAATAAACTTAATTAAAAAAGATATGGTACATGGGCGCCTGGGAGGTTCAGTAGGTTAAGCGTCTAACTCTTGATCTCAGCTCAGGTCATGATCTCACAGTTCAGGAGTTTGAGCTCTGAGTGGGCTCTGTGCTAGCAGCATGGAACCTGCTTGGGATTCTGTCTCTCCCTCTCTCTGCACCTCCCCTGCTTGTGCTCACCTGCTCTAAGTAAATAAATAAACTTAAAAGAAAAATGATGTGGTACACATGCGTGCACGCGCGCGCACACACACACACACACACACACACACACACTTTTGGTTTCGGCTCAAGTCATGATCTCACGGTCTTTGAGTTCGAGTGCCGTGTTGGGCTCTGTGCTGACAACTCCGAGCCTAGAGCCTGTTTCGGATTCTGCGTCTCCCTCTCTCTCTGACCCTCCCCCATTCATGCTCTCTCTCTGTCTCAAAAATAAATAAATGTTAAAAAAACAAACAAAAAAAGTAATCAAAAGGAAATTGTAGAAATTAAGCTTATGGTAGCAGAAACGAAAAATGCCTTTAAGAAGATTATCAGTAGACTCAAAATTGCTGAGTAAAGAATCAGTGAGCTAAAAAAAAAAAAAAAAAAAAAAAAAGAATCAGTGAGCTTAAGTTGGAGATTTCCAAGTTAATAACAGACTCCAAACCTTAGATCTACAAAGCCCAGAGAACACCAAGCAGGAAAAATGCCCCCCCCCCCCCCCACACACACCCCCCCCAAAAAAAAAAAATTCAAATTAAAAAAAAAGGAGACCAAAAAAAAAAAAAAAATCTTGAAAGATGCTAAAGAATAAAAGAGTTTACCTCCAGAGGAACAAAGGTAAGAATTATAGCAGACTGCTTATAAGATCAGAAACCATGCAAGGAAGAGTGGATCTAAATATTTTGAGTGCACGAAGAAAAAACATCACCAGGTTAGAATTCTATGTCTAGCAAAATCATCTTTAAAAACTGAAAGAAAAATAATTTCTCAGAAAAATAAGAACTGAGGGAATCAATCAGAGCCAACCAGCTCTGAAAGAGGTTTTAGAAGAAGTTCTATGCTAAAAAAAGTTCTAATAGAGACCTATATAAATAAAGAGCGCTGGAGAAAGAATAATAAAAATAAAAGTTATATTGCTTATACTTAATTGATTTAAAAGATAACTGTTCAAAGCAATAATAGTAATCTATTGGGAAAATATAGCATAGGGATAAATAATATACCTTAATACACATGAATTGGAGTAGTGTTATTTGAAAATGGGTTTAAATTAGTTAAAACTATATATTGTAAATTTGAAGACAGCTATTTTTTAGAAAAATGGGAATATAAATATTTTTATAAGAAAGGAAAATGCAATTATATACCAAAGAAGTCAGAAAAACAAAAGAAAAAAAAAACAAAGAATAAATTCAGCACATAAAAAACAATTATTAACAGTTAAGTATTAAATCAAAATATATAAATAACAATTTAAATAGGAATGGCCTAAATACACCAATGAAAAGACAAAGAATGTTAGAGTAAATAAAACACAAGACCCAACTACATGCTATGTATAAGATCAACACTTTAAATATAAAGACACAGATTGGTTAAGGGTAAAGGGGTGAAGAAAGATAATGTTTAAACAAAATAAAACAGACAAACAAAAAACTGGAGTAACTATTAATTTGAGACAAAGCTGACCATTAAGAATGATGAACTGTAGTGGCACCTGTCAGTTAAGCATCTGATTTCGGCTCAGGGCATGATCTCATAATTTGTGGGTTTCAGCTCCACATTAGGCTCTGTGCTGACAGCAGAGAGCTGACTTCTAATCCTCTGTCTCCCTCTCTCTCTGCCCCTCCTGCTTGCACTCTTTCTCTCAAAAGTAAATAAACATTAAAAAAAAGGAATGATGAATTGTTATCAAGGATCAGATTAGTAGGGCATTTCTAATGACATATCTTAAACATGTCAAAATACATGAGGAAAACATCTAACAATTTAAGAGAAATGGACAAACTGACCAATACAGTTGGAGACATTAACATCCCTCTGTCAGTAACTGACAGAAAATCAGTAAGAATATAGAAGAGCTGAAAAGCACCGTCAATCAATCTAATCTAATTAGTATTAGGGTAATACCAGCATTATATAATGAATTAGGAAGTGTTCCTCTGCTTTTATTTTCTGGAATAGATTATAGAGAATTTATATAATTTATTCCTTTAATTTTTGATATAATTTACTACTGAAACAATCATGGTGATCTATATTTGGAAGGTTTTGATTATTAATTCAATACTTAAAATGAATATAGACATTAAAATTATCTATTTTTTTGAGAATTTCAGTAGTTTGTAGATTTCAAGGAATTACTTCATTTCACCTAAGTTATCAAATTTGTATGCATACAAATATTCCTTTATTACCCTTTGAATTTCCATGATATGGCTTCTTTCATTTTCTTTCATTCCTTTTTATATTAATGAATTGTGTCCTCTCTCTTTTTCCTTGGTTAGCCTTGCTTGAAGTTTATTAATTTAATGATCTTTTCATGGAAATTGTTTTTGATTTTTAAATTTCTTCTATTGTTTGCCTGCTTCAAATGGTATTAACTTCTGCTCTTTTAGTATTTTTCTTCTGCTTTTCTAGGTTTAAATTGTTCTTTTCTATTTTCCTATGGTACGAGCTTAGGTTTTCAATTTTAGTTATTTTTTTCTAATGTATGCATTTAATCTATAAATTTCTATTTAATCACTACTTTCACCATATTCCGCGGATTTTGGTGTTATTTTCATTTCCATTTAGTTGAAATATTTCAATTTCTCTTGAGACTTCTTCAACATATGGGTTTATTTAGAAGTGTCTTTTTAAAAATTTTCAACATTTAGGGATTTTCCAGAATATGGTCTATTTGGGAATGTTCCATATAAGCTCGACAAAAATGTGTATTATTCTGAATAAAGTGTTTTATAATGTCAATTAAATTCAGTTCAGCTATGTAAAGAAATCAATTTTATCTAATTAATATTCACCAAATAGACTACATTCTGGACTTTTAACAAGTGTAAAAGAATAAAATCATACTAAATGTGTTCTCAGATCACAATGAGATTAAACTAGAAGTCAGTAACAGAAAGATAGCTGGAAAATCTTGTAAATATTTAAACTATATATTGTCTATTTTCTATTTTGGCTATTTTACTGTTTCACCTATTTTTTTCTGTCCAAATCCCCTAATTCTAGTTTGGATTTATTTAAAAAAAAAAAAAAGGTTGATGATAGGGAGACGGAGTGGCTCAGTCAGTTAAGTGTCTGACTTCGGCTCAGGTCATGATCCCATGGTTCATGGGTTAGATCTCTGCACTGGGAGCTGAGAGCCTGGAGCCTGCTTCTGATTCTATGTCTCCCTCTCTCTCTGCCCCTCCCCTGCTCATGCTCACTCTCTCTCTGTCTCTCTCTAAAAAATAAATAAACATTAAAAAACATTTTTTTTTAAGTAGATGAGGCACTTTTTACATTTCAGTTCATGGCTCTACTCCAAAATAGTGTGAAAATTTCCTGAAGTATAATTTTGGAGTCTCCTGTTGATTTATCTTTACTTTGTTACAGTTTTAATACATTTTCATATCTACCATTAAGAAAAAACAAACTTTAAAAAATAGCTTCTGCATTTACTTCCGACTTTCCTTCACTTCTCAAGATAATTTTAAAAGTTTCAGAGTTATATTTTGGCAGTACTTTAAATTGAAGTCTTCCTGGCCTATCATCCTCCACATATTTGTAATTATTCTGGGGGCTTACTTGTTTTGGCAGTACTAAAATCAAAGGGGCTGGTTCTTCTTTTACCTAATTCCTTTTCATATGAAAGGAAGCACCTACAATTTGCCTGTTAGTCCTATTCATATACATCAAAAATCAGCAAATGCTTTACCGTTAGCACACGTACCTTTGTTTTACATAAGATTAGATGAATGTGAAAAACAGTGCCTTCCATTCTCTGTCATCGTGAACTTGTAAAATGTAAGTAATTTAGAGCTAGGACTTTCCCCCCTTAAATCAAGGAGGTAAACTATAGTAATGTAAGGGCCACTTAAAGAAGGTAGATTTTGTTTTCAATGTATGGGTTGTATTAGAAACATTCCTCCTATGGGGAAAAACTAGCTTAGGGTTACAAATTTTTCCAAACATTGCAGAAGGGGGAATCCACTGTATTATGAACCCCTAAGGATTTGTTGCACTTTTCCTGCTTCTTAGGCCTGAGTAACAATATCACCATCCCTTATTTACAAAAGGGCAAATGGACTCCAATTGAGAAGCTTTACAGGTTAAGGGTTAGTTGTACAACAGGAACCACTTAGAGTCCCTTGCTTTCTATGGGAAATTGGACTTACTAGGGAAAAGCTGTTTGTTGTGCTAATGTAAAAATGTCATACAATTAGTTTGATTTTTGAAGATGGTAAACTTAAGGAATTGCATGTTTTCCTGAAATGCAGGCTTATAGAATGTTTTTCTTTCAAAACAGGCTGATTTTTTTTCTTCTCTTTGCCTGACAGTCCAAGTTTCAGCTCCTGTTTAAAGTTGTTGTGTCAGTTATTTTCCTGTTTTAAATTTCTCTTATATTTCTACCTGTAATGTCAGTGGCAACCACATATTTGATTTGTTAATTTACTTTACACTTATAAGAGCAAATTGCATTTAAATGAATCTTCCTTGTCCTAGTAACATTGTATAAATAAAGTGGCTTCTCTGTACGAAAGTTTGTAATGCCTCCTGATGGATATAATTGTGATTGTATTTAAGATTAAAAGTTGAATAAATCACACCAGCTTCCTGAAAATATTCATAATGCATCTTTTGGAAAACAAAAATACATGCCTACTTTGTGCATATTTGCATTAACACAGCAAAGATTGTATGAAATACCTGTTTTTCAGAAAATAAAGTCTTAAAAGACATAGCAAAAAAAAAAAGTTTCAGAGTTTTATTATTTAAGTCAATCTTTATTTTCCCCTCCTGTTGCTTTTAACCATTTTTCCTAATGAGATAAGTTAAAAATTAAGTGAAGTAGTTGCTGGAGATCTGGCTGTCAAGGAAAATAAATACAAGTAAAATTTAGAGTTCACTTGCAAATTTCTGTCACTCTACCTCTGAAAGAATTCTTAAAGTCTCTAACTCTGCTTTAAACCAAGTTAAGCATTCAGCTTTTCTAGATCTGCTTTCTGATCTAACAGTTTTGCTATGCAATTATTGTTTTCCTAAAAAAAAAATGGTACCATATTTTCAAAGTCAAGGGAAGCAACTAATGGAAGTATTATTAAGTAGGTTGTTCAGATAAAACTGAACACACACATAGAAAGAATTTGCAAGGAGAGTTTAACAATTTTAAGAGACAACATCTTTCAGTTAGAATGTGTTTTGAAGTCTCTTAGAAGTTAAAACCAGTGGACTTTTGCATGTTTGTTGCTTTCTTTTCTGTTGTTTTTAAACTCTTTTTACATATGTTAATTGTTAAATTTTGTCATGTCAAAGTTGTCCTAAAATGTTCACTGTTATACAAAGTAAAAGTTTTTTGTCATTTACAAAGATACATTTACAGAATGTATGGATTTTATATAAAGTGGGAGTCCTGGGATGAGGTTGAAGATTTGACATGGAAAAACTTATGTCAAACAAGAAAGAGAAGCCACAATTTATTGACACTGTAATAAAGTATCCATGTTTCCCAAATTCACAAGATAAGGAGAGCCCTCAGGTGGTTTTTGTAGGGGACCCAATGCAAAGTTGATCAGAACAAACTAATCAATAGTTTAATGGACTTCTAGTAGTTAATCCACAAGGCTGGTTTGTATTGGATTGTAAAATTAATGAACTCAAACCGTCTGTTTCCCATGTAACACACCATTATTCATTCAAAAGAAACAAGACAGCCCAGGACAAGACAAAAACACATGAAACAAAGCTTTGATCCAATACACTCATCTCATCTAATAATGCTAGTTAACAAGAATAATATATCCAACAATAGTGAATTGGTAGTTTGAACCAGATATTTCATTTGGCTCACACACCAAATCACAATTTAGTGTTTTGTCTCATGTTATTGTTTGTATTATACTTGTTTTAGAATATTAGCTACTCAAATTTATTCAAATATCTTATAGATCACTATTAGTAATGTTATACTATGGCAATATGATATAAAACTGAGCAACATCCTATTTTAATCTCAACATTATTCAAATATATAGATAGAGGGTTTGACAGAAATACAAGAGAACTTTCTGGACAGAGAAATTTTCTGTATGTAGATGGGGTGTACGTTACATGAAAGAATTCATTTGTAACAAATTTGTAAAAGTTGATTACATGATACATTTAAGATCTGAGCATATCATTACATGTAAGTTATACTTCAATAAAATTTTTATACTAAAAATTAAGATAGAGTCAATGAATTATAGAGTGAATATCAAGTATGTATTTTTACTATATTTTCATTATATGGAGGAAAATAACTTTATAAAATAACTGTGCTCATAGCTTGGAAAGAAAACATTCTCTTCTATTTTAAATAACAGGGAAAAGCAAAGACCTATCTGTAATGAAATTATGCAGCTGCTACTAAAAATACAACCTTCACATTTATGTCTTATTCATGATGAGAGAAAAAAAATTTCAAGGCTGGGTAATGCCTAAATATATTTACTAGAGTCTTTGCCTTTAAAAAAGTATTCATATTAAAAATTTCATATTTATTCCAAGTCAAATTACAGCGTCTATGTTAGAGAACATCTCCAAAAAATGTTTTCAAATCAACTTACATATCAAAAAGAGATATACAGAAGACAAACTTTTGAAAAAACTTTACATGTATTTCTGATTTTTCTCAGATATAAATATCTGAGGCTAACTTTATAAAGCATGTATATTTTAGACATTTCTAAAGCTTCTGGTCTCTTTGGTATATAAGTACTCAGAATGTACCTTCTCAAATCATTTGAAAAGAAAATTTCATATTTACTCCTCTGAAGAAAGCTTTCACAACTGGCTGCTTTGGGTATTTCCCAGATATGGTTTCCCAAATAAAAAAATAATGTTTTCTATTAAGGACATTTTCTCCTGGAGTACATCAGCTTTCTACCACATTATGTCATTTTAAATTCCCATTTAAATCCCCTTACTAGTTTCTACACATATACAAATCAGTGCATAGTATGATGCAATCAAAATTAACTGCTACAACATAATTACCCATGTCTTTCTCAAATAATATTGCTTGCAAGTTCCAAGCATAAGAATTCTAAAAATAAACAATGCTTCTGCCCTTTTCTTTACTTATAAGATATGTAAAATTTGGACTATATTACAAATTACATTTGCATAGAAGAGGCTATATACATAATTGTATGTTATCTAATGACCTAAAAATAATTTTGTAGTGAAAAATCTAACATGAAATAATATAACTTAACCAACAATTTTAAATTAATATATTCAGGTCAACATGTAGAAAATATTTTATTATATATAAAGAAGAAATAAAACTTTATTTCAGTATTAGAAACTATATTATCATTTCAGTTGCGAATACTAAAATGATTATTTATTTATTCCTCTATATGCATTACTCCTTTGAGGTTTAGTTTATATTTATGTTTTTTATATTTTTCACTAATATTGCAGAGGGCCTGAGACACAGGTGTGACTTTCTTGATAAGAAACAACTCCATATCTCTCTGTGAAGAAGATATGTTCATTCATAATGAGTCACTGGATGTCACTTCTTGGGCAGAGACCTAGATATTTTATGGCTGCATGTTTTCTGGAAAGAAAGCTCAGAAAGTCTGACTCTAGTGTCCCATGGAAATGGGCACTAATGTTTATAGTTTTCAAAGGTGATATTTTGGGTTGTATAAATAAATGTGACCTATACAAGCACTGCTGTGCTTTGAAATACTCTGACAAAGAGAGATGGCCAATAGGCCTTGTAGTCATTTCAATCTGTGCTGTATCTACATATTCTTGATTTAAGCTTTCAAAGATTGATGGGTTTGGGGAGAGTAAGGGAATAATTCAACCATTCCCTTTTGAGTGCAAGATATGTTCACAGTGCCTACCTAGAATGATTGCAAAGAAGAAATTAGTATCCAGATTATTACTTTTAACTCCATGCCATTATGTCAAATAATCACCAGGCTAATAATTTACTATAGATTCATCCATGTGTTGGAACCATGAGTTTGCAGAAGGTAAAGCCTTTATTAACTATTGATCCATTCACTTTCCTCTGAAAATTTCATATGTATTCCTATCTTTATGGCTTTACTTATACCATTTACCCTTGTATAGAATAATATATCTTCCCAATCTGCTGAAACAAAGCTTAATGTTATCCAGAATCAGAAACCTCACTGAGAAAATAAGAAAATTTAAAAGAAACGGACTGGTTTGGTCTGAAGCCTAGTTCTACCAATGAGTAAACTGGGGTTCTTTAGGTTCTTTAGGATTGTTTGGACAACCTCTCAAATGACTAAAGTGAGAAGACAGAGGACAATGACAGAACCAATGTCATATTCAATGGTTCACAATCCATCCTTCCTATCTTTACACTATAATTAAAGATATTTTTTTAAAAAACACTATGTATTTAATTTAATAATAAGAATAAGGACTTGTACACACCTTTCTTAATAGTTTTTAAAGGGGATATTCATACTTCCTTTTCTCTCTTCAGACCCCTAACATCAAAGCCTCTATCACATTCTCTTATCTGATGATGTCTCATATTTCACTGAGAAAACAGGTGCAATCAAGTAAGTGCTACCTCAATGTCCTTACATATCCAGAATTCATTCCTATGTACTTTGCTTCCTTTTTTTGTAACAATGGAAGAAGTTCTGCTTATATCAAAGCCAACCCATCACTTTTGACCTTATCCCACCCACTAACCTACAGCATGATTTCATAGAGTCATTATTCACCATGTTTTTTTCTGCATTTTCATTTCTCTATTATCAATAGCTCATTCTCATTAGTATATATACGTGCTTTAATGAAAGAAGAAAAAAGCAATCAACACACAAGTAAACCTAACACCTTGATATTTTCCCTTAATTTGGGCTTCCAGCTTGTTGCAGGTACACTGACTTTGCAGGACTCTAACACTGGGCACAAGATAAGTTGGTACTTTGCACTACCAACTGCCCATGGTTGACCTTTGGACTATAATTGTGTCAATAGGCCCTTACATTAGCTCTCATCTGGTCTGTGTGCTGTGATGCTACCTCTTACCAAATCACCTACAGGCAGCAGAAGTGGAATCAGGTGTCCTTTACCTTGTGTGTCTTCTGTTACTAGCATGTAGGGATTTAACCCAACTCTCAGCATGCTCTGTGATCCATGTCAAGTATTTCTCCATGACTGTATGTCATGTACCTTACTTCCTCTCAGGGTGCAAGGCCACCCTGTTCTCTAATGTCAAGAAGCCTTTATAAATGATGTCCTCTTTTGCCTCAATCAATGTATTGATGACACATTCTCCCAGTAGATTTTTAAGCATGCTAAAAGGAGGATGTATTTTCCTTGTCTCATCTCCCATAAGCATCTACCCAATATGATGGAAGACAGGATGTGGTCAACATTGCAGATCACATTGTAGGGATGAAACAGTTCCTGCCTAAAGAATTCAAGAGGAGGTAAGGTTGGAAGATGTGTCCTTTGCATTTACACCACACTGTACATGTTGAATGATAAATTCAACATGACAAGAAAACAAATTAACATACCTATTTTCCTGCATTTCCTAAGAAGATGTACTTTTATAGCATCAACTAAAGACAATACCAAGCTGTGAGAGAGTCTTTGAAAACCAGTTTTCACAAGCAACACAATGGGTGATAGAGCATCATGAGTAATGAGTAATAATTCTATCAATATCTTAAATTTTCGTCAATAATTTACTGTAATTCAAAGGAGTCCATGAATTCTGTTATATATTTTCAAATGGAATTGCTTATATAAACAGGATGCCCACAAAATAATACTTTCCCTGAGACTTCACACATCCTAGAAGAACCCAGAAAGAATGGCTATTACTAAATGAGGCAAAGAAAATCTGGAAGAAATAAAGCCCTGGGTATTCAGCAAGTCCCAAAATAAACTGTCCAAACTGGAGTACAATACAGTAAAACCTTAGTTTGCAAGCATAATTCATTCCAGAAACATGCTTGTAATCCAAAGCACTTGTATATCAAAACAAATTTCCCCATAAGAAATAATGGAAACTCAGATGATTCATTCCATAACCTAAAAATATTCATGTAAAAAATGATTATAATACTGTAATATAATACAAAATAATAAAGAAAATACAAAATATAAAGAAGAATAAACAAATTAACCTGAACTGAACTTTGAAAATCTTCATGGTTGGTGTGAGAGACAAGAAGAGGATTTTTGTAAAGGAAAACACTCATTATCACTAACGGATGGGGACTACAGTGTAGTATTAATAAACTCTTGTCACATACTGTATTTAATATAACTGATAATAAAGCAGCAGAGGAAAGAGTCTATATCTGCAGACAGCCTGACCTAGAATGAAGCAAAGCATTACTAAACTTACCCTTGTATGGAAAAGCAAAGGACTGTCCATAGGTGCTCCGAAGTGACAAAAATATACACTAGTGTCAGTTGTGGGCAGCTTCTACCATTCTGAAAAATCACTGATTTCTGCCAAACACCGCCGCTTAAGAGTGAGCATCCCAGCATGGGAGACAAGCATCTACAATCCCACGACAAGAGAGAGAGAGAGAGAGAGAGAGAGAGAGAGAGAGAGAAAGGGAGAGAGAGAGAGAGAGAGAGAGAGAGAGAGAGAGAGAGAGAGAAACGAACCATTGGCAAAGTTGTGATCATGTGAAATTTGGCATCACGTACTACTTGTATTGCAAGACATCACTCATTTATCAAGTTAAAATTTATTGGAAATGCTTCCTTGTCTTGGTCAACACTTGCAGAACAAGTTACTCACAATCTAAGGTTTTACTGTGAAAATAAAATATTGGAAACTTGTATTGAAAATTATTTCTGGAAAATAATAAAATATATGGAAAAATAAAAGTGGTACCTGAGGCGCCTGGGTGGCTCCGTCAGTTAAGCACCCGACTTTGGCTCAGGTCATGATCTCATAGCCTGTGAGTTCAAGCCCCGTGTCAGGCTCTATGCTGACAGCTCAGAGCCTTAGAGCCTGCTTCGGGTTCTGTGTCTCCTTCTCTCTGCCCCTCCCCTATTCGCGCTCTTCTCTCTCCCTCTCTCTCTCCCTCTCTCTCTCTCAAAGATAAAGAAACATTTTAAAAAATGTTACTTTGCCATTTTTTTTTTTTACCATGTATGGCAAACTACACATGTTTAATTATATTTGAGAGGATTTTTATGGGAAATTTTTGAAATTCAGTAATAGCAACTAATCCAATGGGGGGGGGGAGACACATACTAACTCAAGGCAAAATACATTACACAAAAGAAATACAATCATAGTATACAATGTGACATCTCCATTAGAAACCATTTAAATAATAAATTAGCTTTCCAAAACACACGTGATATAACCAATATCTGGAGACGATGGAAATTAGATATACTTAGCGAATATAAAGACAAGGGAGAGAACCCTTATCTGCAGTAAGAGGCCATGGACAAGGCCTAATATTGAAAAACCACAAAATGTCAGTGTAAAGATATTATTCAGCAATTTGGAGGTAGATAAATGAGCTCAGTGGTCAATGCAGTTGTCTCTGGGGAGCAGAAATCAGAGGTGATTAAGGGATAATAAAAGGAGCACTGTTTTTGTTATTAGTATAGATAAATTTTATTTTTAAAACATGTATATTAACTAATTTGATAGTATTGACATTTTAAAAGCATTCTAAAAATAAGTATTTAATTTTGACACAAATTCATCTTTCTGATCAGTGTATCTAGTTTTTCTTTTTAAATTTATATTCCTAATTGGGTTCTCTATAGCTAGACATGGTAAAGTAAAAACAGATGTGTCATAAATAAATATAATTTCCCAAAGTCGTTCTTTTGCTTTTACTCTCTCCTCTAAATATAAATAAGAACATCTTTGAGATAATGTTATCAATTTTTCTCTTTCCTGTATTTGTATTTTTAATATATGACTTTGAGACACTGGTAAATTAAAAAAAAAAGATACTGGTAAATTCCAATGCATGAGCTAATAAATTTTATATTTTTATATATTCTTTCTGGTTTCCAAAATTGTCCAACAGATTAATCATTTACTGAGAGTGTCTTATACAACTCTTTACAATATCAGATCAATCAACTGAAATTGGCTGGTGATGCTACACAGAAAACTACGTAAGCCTCCTAAGAGTCTATTTTAAATTTTTCTGATACACATGAAAAGTGCTATAATAATATATTTTGGTCAGGTACTGCCATATTATAAAGTGACTGATGCTGTCCTCATGAAATGTCCTTCAAATCATAGGCAATATCTCTGCTCAAAACACTGATATTACTGTAATTATTGTCATAATCAAATCTTTCTTTGATTTATTTAATTCCTCAGACTGAGCAGCTGATTCTAAAATATAACTCTGTATTGACTAGACACTTTCTAAATCCTAACTTTTGCACAGAAATGACTTTCTGCATTTACCATGAGTCATTTTTCCAGTTTTACAGGCTTTATGTTCCTAGTCTGACCTCATATATTAATCTCTTTCAGTTTTCTCTGGAATTTCATCTTCATAGAATGACATTTTTTTGCAAACACAAGTATGGAACATAACAAGTTATATAGAGATACCAAAGAGAGAATTGTCTAAATTTTCTCAACACTCCCCTGGTTTGCTCCTGTCCCTAGCATTATAGCACCTGCAGCTCAATCTCATGCTTCTGTAAGATTCAAATTACTTCTTCCATTGAACCTGGGGATGACTGTGTTTAGTAGAAATTAGGAAGTTAAATAAATCAGTGCTAAGGGAGTCTATTGTACTCTGCAGGGGAACCGGGTGTACCATAATCCCCATATGACCTGCAGGAAATGGAAAGAGTTTACAGGCATAGAAACATTGCTTCCATTTTTCTGTTAAAGTATTTAAACAGGGAGGCTAATAGACTGAGATAGTTCTAATACTATGTAAAGAAACCAAAACCTAAACCAGAATCAATGCACTCAAATTTGAGAAAATCAAACAAGAACAACCAATCACAAGTAGCCAACTTTCCTAAATAAGCAACTGCTTAAGCTATGGTTAATCAAATAATATCCTTGCTTTTCTGCCTCATCTTCTGTATAAACCTTCCTACGCACCCCACGCACATACACCCAGCTCCTGCTCCTGTCAGTAGACTCTCCTAACCACGTTTGGTTTGGCACTGCCCAATTGAAATGGACATATGCTCAAAGAGACTCCTGAAAGTTCTGTGCCTCAGTTTACCTTTTAACATAACCTTTTCTAAGAATTGGCTCCCAAATATATACAGATGGACATATTTCTAGATACATGCATGTGTGCCTACCGAGATGGAGAGCTCTATAATCTAGATGTAAGTAATACCTCTTTGACAAGTAAAAAAAATAGTAAAATATGCACAAAAAAAGTTTTGGATTTGCAGAAGTACAATGAGAGGTAAATTATTTGCTTCTAAGACTGGGGGAAAAAATCTCTTTAAATGACAAGTTCCCCCAGAGTTTTTAAATTAGGAGTTTAAGAGTTTTTTGGTTTGTTTTTTAATGTCTCTTGTCTACAACAGGGTAAAGCCATAAGACTCTGAGGAATAATTTGGCCACATTTTAAGAAAATATTTAAATGTGACTTCTCCACTAAAATTAACCATTCTAAGTTATTTGATAGTGGAGGGGTGGTTTATGGTTAGTTTAAATCATTCTCCACTAAAGGAAAACCCCATGGGAATCTAGAATGTCTCTTTATTTTCTCTGGTAGCTATTTTTATTGTCTGTCTAGACTTTTAAAACAGGCTTCTAGGTGTGACTAATAGGCCACACTGAAATACTTTGCATCCCATTACACTTTCAGATGTTCTCATACACCTTGCCTCAAATTTGACTATACTCATTTTCACTCAGACAAGCTTTCCCAGGGTGGCTGTTCAATTTCATTTGAAGTTAATGGGTCTAATTCTGCTGCCTCCACCGAGATGAGATCACCTTCTGATTCAGTGTCAGCACCTTTTAAAAAGAGCCTCTTTATGGGCTTTGCCATAGTCAAGTCTGAAATTAAGAGAGTTTGCAAACAATGGATTTTCATTTCCAGTTATAGGAAATCTAAATTGTATCTGGTAATCAAGAGAAGGGAACCTATTAGAGAAAAGAACAAAATCAACTATATTTTCACTTCTGTTTAGAAAAGAGCAAAAGGGCCTTGAATGTTCATGAAATTAAAGTACAATTAGAAAAAAAAAATTTTTAAGTTTCTGAGATGTTTTAAATCTTTTCACACCCATTGCAATATTCTCATTAGACAATTATTTTATGCAAATATTAAAACAGTATTTCAATTATATATTAGATTGTAGTAACTTTTGTTCTTCTTGGTGATATGGCACTGTTCTTCAAATGTCCCAATTATACATAAAATGATATAATGAATTTTATATATAAATGAGTACTGTTTATTGACTATAATGCATTCAGTTTGAATTTCAACATCTGTTCTTCATTTGCTGAAAACACAATACAAATTTTTAAATTGCATTCATAGTATGCAAAAAAATAAAATAGTAAGCAAAAAGCCCTTGGCATTCACTATAAAGATATATAAGTGTATATAAAGGCAGTCAACTGCTCTTGGGACAAAATTTCCAAACTGTTGCATGGTATACTTTTCAAAATTGTCACACTTCATTATAAGGTGGAGGTTTTGAGGATATAGAAATGGGTTAAGCATAGAAAAACTATTTGATTACATCAAGCAAGTAAAATTATTTTTGCCTGTGCTTGTGGACAATAGAAGTAACATTGAAAAGACTTAACAATTTAGAAGACTACAGTTTTGTTCTTTTCATTTTTTTTCACAAGGTGGTTACACATTGGATTCGACTTTATCTTACATTATGGCTAAACTCTCCTGGTCATTGTCTGAAACCAGGTGTTGAGCGCCTCTTACACGAATAGCTCATAAAGTCCTCATAACCATTCTCCAAGGTGGTACTATTATTATCTTCACCCATGTAGAAACTGAGACTCAAAAAAGATAAGACCCTTGCTAAACAACTGAGACTAGAAATCAGCAAGGCCCGGCTGTAATTAATCTTTCCATTTTATAGCCATTAAAGCTTTAGTTCAACTGAATAACAAATTCAATTATGGTGCCTGCAAGATCCTGGCTCTGCCTGAAACACTCAGGGTGTATTAGGGTGATCCCTTACATCAGATTACTAATAATATAAGGTAGATGCTCAATCTAAAACTGTGGTTGAGCTATTTATGACATGTAGGAAAATTATAAGGGGCTCCTGATTATGCCTGGGTCTCAGAGACGGTCTAGGAAAGGGGTCTGTGGCAAATCAAAGAGTCATGACCATGCTTGTCTGACTGAGGTGGCTATTACTCAGCTCCCACTGATCTGGTAAATTACAACAAGCCAATTCATCTTTTTTTATGATAAAATAGAAAAAAACTTTTTGGATGAACTGTCACAAATTTTGAGTTGACAAAAAATTAAGATTTTAAAAAGCTAACAGGCAAATTAAAAAAAAAATAGGCTAGGTTTGATTTATAAGCTGCTAGTTTGCAACCTATATGCAAATACCTGCTCATTCCATTCCCTCTGCTCTGAGATTCTCCGTAGTCCTTTCAGCTCAGCAAATAGCATTACCATCTCCACTTCCACCTAAGATTAAAACCAATGACTGGGATAATTTTTCTGATCTTCTCTAGCCCATGGTTTGTCCAGCTCTGTTGACCTCAATTCAGTTTTTACTGAGTCTGTTGTGGTAGCATTCTCATCATACCCTACCTCAGTCCACTCCCACCTGAGGGATTTTCCGAAAACATGTGTGTGTGCGTGTATGTATGTGTATGTGTGTGTTTTAACGTAACATGCCTCCTTAGAAACTTCTAATGTGTTCATATTACCTAAGAGAAGTAAATTAAGTCCATTAATACGACATTAAATGCCTTTCATGAGATGATCCAATTGACTTTTAGCATTCTGATTCCCAATTTCCAACCCTTGATCAGGGTTCTCCAAGGGAACAGAACCAACAATTGGCTTACATGATTATGGAGGCTGAAAAATTCCAATTTTTTTTTCATTTTTTTTAATGTTTATTTTTTAGAGAGAGAGAGAGAGAGAGAGAGAGAGAGAGAGAGTGAGTGGGGAAGGGAGACACAAATCTGAAGGAGGCTCCAGGCTCAGAGCTGTCAGCACAGAGCCCAACGTGGCTTAAACTCATGAACCATGAGATCATGACCTGAGCCAAAGTCAGACACTTAACCAACTTAGCCACCCAGATGCCCCGGAAAAGTTCCAATTTCTTCAGTCATCAAGCTGGAGACCAAAAAGAGTTGATGGTATAGTTCCAGTCTAAGTTCAAAGGCTTAGGAACCAGGAGAACCAAGGGCTTGAAAAACTCTCAAGGAGAGAACGAGAGAGAGAGAGAGAGAGAGAGAGAGAGAGAGAGAGAGTATGTGTACGCGAGCATATGTGTGCTAAACATATGGCTGAACACAGGCTAAACATTTGACTGCAGCAGGAAAAGGATCAGGACTAAAAGCAGGATGACAACAGAGAGAATAAAGGGAACACAAAAAAATCAAAGGATTTATCCTGAAAACAAGCATCAAGTGTGATTTTTGTCAAAACAAGTTGAGTAAAACTACATGCATTCTTCTATTCAAATACAGAATCAGAAGACTTCCCCAAAAGAGAGGCTATGATTCATTGATTTCTAAGCTGAGGTTGGAAAGTTTTGCAAATGAATCTGTTGCTACAAGTATAGTTACTGGTAAAAAGTCAGTTACTTTTGCATATTTGTCTTAGAATTCAATAGAAAACTGGAATTGTAATGGTTTTAAATGATATAAAGTGATAGCTGTTTCTCTTTAAGAAATATTCTTTTAACATATGTTTAATTTATTAATCATATTGAGACACACATGAAAGAGACACTGATTATAAGGCATACTTAAAGAAACACAAGATTTAGTGTAATCAAAGATGAAAGATAATTTTTATATTAAACCATTTTTAGTTAAATTATGCTTCCACTTGGAATATATTACAGGAACCATGATTATATGACTAGAATTCTCTGATTTACACTCATGAAATCTATCTGAAAATATATTATGGCTATTTCCAAATATAAAAGGTATACCTAAGATTACTCACCACTTTGAGTCTTAAAGTTAACGTTTAAGATGATATTGAAAATATACTCTGTTCTTTGAATGAGTTTTCAGTACTCGCTATTATGTTTTATAAAAGTTAAATAATGTAGTTTGTAGTAATGGAAAATTAATTTTAAAGTCACTTTATAATTTTGAGTATATAATTCACCATTTGGTACCAAATATGGTGGGTCCTCAGATTGTGCTTTAAAAATGGTCTATCATATATATATTTTTTAAAAAATACTGATTTCTTGAACTACAGGAACTATAATATCTTTCTAAAAATATCTGCCGGATTGAAAAGAAGATTAGATAAATAATGTCTGAAACCTAGAAGGTCTGGGCAAAGAGAAGATCTGCTGGTCTTTTTGACTGTATTAATCAGAAGTGGGGGCATTGGTGGAAGACAGACAGGATGTGGTAGTTAAAGTTCCAGCAACTGTGACTGAGAGATGAGAAGACTGCAAGGATGCTGAAAAGACACTGAAAATGACAAAGTTGCTGAAAAGATTGAAAAAGCAATTGCATCTAACAGGTAAGTAGTGTTCTAAGGCACAATTTGCCTAGAATATCTCAGTGTTTGGACAGACATGGGAGATGAGAAATGACAAGAAAGATAACTTTGGAGTCAGTGCTGGTAATTGAAGGGAGAATGCAGGATTGCTTAGGAAGAAGAAATGAAAGTGTACTGGGAGGATGGGAGACTAGAGAAATGAAAAGTGAATAGGAGGTGACCTATGCAGTATGAGCTGACAGACACTCCAAAGAACCAGAACCTAGAATGCTTCCATTCCTCATTTTCCCAGTAGCACTGGAATTTCCAACACATCTATCATCCATTCATCATTTGTCTAAGGATATTACAGTGCTCATTAATAAATGTTAGAAATAAAAATACTGTTTTGTCTATGAAAAATAATATTTTAAGTTTTTTTCTAAAAACATCGCCACATTAAACAAGAAAGTCCTTCAATAAGCAACTCTAGAAAAAGGATTAATGTGTACCTTGCCGAACATGCTGCTAGAGAAATGTCATTATTAATACAAATTATTTAATATTTGAGATATAATTTTAATTTTGTTTGCAGTAACAAATACAAATTTTTTATCCTATTTACTTTCATAGCACAATGCTATATACTATTTGATTTAATCTCTCACTGTCATACACAGATACAATCGAATATGCACTTTTCTCAAAGGAGATGGAGTAAGGTTAAAAGTTGAATTTTATCTATAATGTCAAATCATTTTTATTTATATGTGGCTCAGGTATCATCCCAATCCTACAAAAATATTGCAGACAAGCCCTTAAGATTACATTTTGTAAACGTGGATACATTATTTAGAGCAATTCTGAAATCCAGGAGTGTGAGTGAATGGGTCATGAGTAATAAATGAGACAAACTTTTTGTGTAAGGACCAATGACAGCTTTATGGGCTGATTATGCTATCTGCAGTCACTAAAATTATCTTTAGAATAGGAAATTGATGTTTTCAATTATGCCAGAAAGTATTAAATAAGCATGCTTTTTAAAGGAAAAGAGAGAAAAAAAATCTCCTAAATTAATATTATTATATCATCATAGGCTGTACAGGAAACAAGTCTGTCAGATTATGTTTTGAGCTGGCTTTCTATACCCATTACTCAAAATTGTATTGGTAATGTTAATGAACAGAAGGTACAATCTGAATTTCCCTAAAATGTCAACATAATAGCTTTGCTGTGGCTTTTAATATCTGAAAGACACTGATTTCAAAATTATCTTAATTGCCTCATCCACTATAAAAAGGATGGTGATGATTAATGAATTGATCCTCTGTAGAAATATAATTTCCTGTGACACTTAATAAGAGAGTATAAGAAAAAAAAAATACACACCTAAATTTGCCAAGATTTCAATTTTAATCTATAGAATATAAACTTAATGACAAATCTGTCATAGCTTCCACAGAGTGACATATTATAGATATTCAAATATATGTGAATTAAATACAATAAAAATTTCTAAGTCTGTCTCTTTTGTTCAGTCTTTTATGACATGATAATTTGATACTGGACTAACCTTCTAACTTAGGGACTGGCAAGACTTCTCTGTAAAGGACCAGATAATACATATTTTCATCTTTTGGGGCTATATGGACTCTTCTCAAATACTCAACTCTGCTGTTCAAACATAAAAATCATATACAAATGAGCATGGCTGTATTTCAGTAAAACTTTACTTACAAAAACAGGCAGTCAGTCAGATTGGGTCCTAGTTTGTCAGCCCTGTTTCAACTGGTGTTCCTGTCTCCAGTCTTCCTGTTTATATACTTCTGATCTTGTGGTTAAAAAGTATGACCTAAGGTACACTGGGTCACCACACTGAACTCAGTGCATCACCCTTTAGGATATTTTAAATTTTCAAGGGAAGTATAACATTTCTTAAAGGCCATGTGAACTATTACTATTCTGTGGCTTGGATATAATGACTTAGTAAATAGAACCATTAGGTATTTTTTGGCCTGGGAGGGCCTTTAAAAATTACTGAGATATGTAGGGACCTGGAACTGAGACAGTTTGGGGATCTCTATTCTATCCTACTTTTTCTTCCAGGATACATTTATTAAATCATCATTTCAATATGATTCTCTGCTGCTCCACATCCCCCAATAACTTCTCACTGATTACAACAAAATGAAAAAAAAAAAAAACAAACAAACAACCAAAAAAAATTCCCAGTTCACAGATCTGTGTCTTAACACAGAACCATAATTTAAGACTAACTAAAAATATCAATTAATCTGGGAAGTCTTGAAATATGGGTCTTTTTAGACAAGCATCAGTAAAGACATATTGCAAGATCAAAGGAAGAAATGAACAAAGTATAGTTGAAGGCATGTGAACATATCACTATTTATTAGACAGACTGAGGAAATTCCACAGAGAGACAAGGGAAGGTGGTGGGATACATGTAAAGAAAAGCACCGGTATGACATAACATATGCCTGGGAAAGCCCTGTATATCATTATACCAGAGTGCTAGTTCTTGGCAGACAATTCTGGATTAGCAGGCTGGACCAAATAATGAAGGACATTGTGTGCCATACAATGAGCTCAGGATATTATTATGTATGTAATGAAGATCAATTACAGGTTTTGAACAGTCAAGTTTTGCTTTTGGATTGATAATTAGAGCAGCAATGGGGAAGAAGAATTGAAGACTGGAGATGGAATCAGGAAGAGGAATGCAAAATAAAAATCAAAATTAACGAAGCCCTAGGGGTGTCTGGGTGGCTCAGTCACTTAAACGTGTGACTTCAGCTCAGGGCATGATCTCATTTTGTGAATTTGAGCCCTGGGTCGGGGTCTGTGCTGACAGCTCAGAGCCTGGAGCCTGCTTCAGATTCTTTGTCACATTCTCTCTGGCTCTCGCCCTCTTGTGCTCTCTCTCTGTCTCTCGAAAATAAATAAATGTAAAAAAAAATTTTTTTTTAATTAATGAAGCCTTAAGTCAACTATCAGGCACTATCCTAAGCACTTTACATATATTCACATCTACCCTCAGAGTAAACCTGTGAGATAGGTACTATGACTTACTTTTTTTTTTTCTATTTTAGTCTAGAAAACTAAGGCACAGAGACATGAAAGTTTAAAGTAGATAGTATAGGGGCGCCTGGGTGGCTTGGTCGGTTAAGCGTCCGACTTCGGCTCAGGTCATGATCTCGCGGCCCGTGAGTTCGAGCCCCGCGTCGGGCTCTGTGCTGACTGCTCAGATTCCGGAGCCTGTTTCAGATTCTGTGTCTCCCTCTCTCTCTGCCCCTCCCCTGTTCATGCTCTGTCTCTCTCTATCTCAAAAATAAATAAACGTTAAAAAAATTTTTTTTAAGTAGATAGTATAATTAGAAACAGAACACAGGTGTGTAACCCCAGAATTCATATCTTAAGAACTCTAGTCATTTACTCTCAAAAATGTAACTGGAAGATAAACTGGGGCTTACTTATGATAGTAGCAATGGTACAAAGAGACTGGAAAGCCAGAAACATTCAACTGATAGGACTTATTGATTAATCCCAAATGAAAGAGAAGACTTCTGTGATGTTCTTCAGTTGCCAAGCTGTGGTAATTATATGAATAGCAAGTATACAAGAGGAGTAAGAGTTTGGGTTGGAAAGTAGTTTGTTCAAGATTAAACGTGCTGATTTTGAGATGCTGAAATACCCAGGGCATAGGAATTTTGTAAGATATTTTATAGATAGCTCAATAGCTCTGTCAAAGTCTGGTCTGAAGATATGGATTTCAGAATTGCCAGAATTCAGAAATGGTAACATAAGTTACTTAAATGGTTATTATCATCCAGATAAAGTGAATAAACTGAGAACCCAAGAGTTCATTAGCATTTAAGGGGCAATTGAAGAAGAGCCAAAAAGAAGACTATTGGATAAGTCTTCTAAGAATCTACTCATTATACCACCTTTTCCTCAGCTTCCACATTCATTTCTGGTAGGACTCAAAATGTCTGGCATATCCACTACTCTTTTTTCTTTTTAAGTTTATTTACTTTGAGACAGAAAGAGAGAGAGAGAGAGAACATAAGCAAGCAGGGGAGGGGCAGAGAGAGAGAGAGTCCCAAGCAGATTCCATAGTGTCAGCACAGAGCCCAACATGAGGCTCAAACCCACAAACCGTGAGATCATGACCTGAGCTGAAATCAAGGGCCAGATGCTTATACAACTGGGCCACCCAGGTGCTCCATGGTATATAGCCTCTAAAACACATACTAAATTCTTCTATAGTATTGATCCTTGTCTTAAACCCATGTTTATTTGTCTTTACAGTATGTGTGTCATTTTTTATTTGCACAGACCAACTGCTAACATCAATATAAACCTACCGAATCAATTGCTAACATTTCATCTTAAAGCTATACAATTCTACATCTAACATTTTTTAAAATTATTTGACACATGCACCAAATTTATAAGGCATTTTGCTATTTAAATCAGTATAATATTCTAGAATGTTCCTTTCACAATAAAAATCTAATTAGCCTGTTTGATCTTTAAGTGGATGCTAACTGATATAATTAAAATGCTTTAACTTTTTAAAATTTTATTTTTAAAGTTTACTTATTTTGAGAGAGAAACAGAAAGTGTGTGTGTAAAGGAGGAAGCATGAACAGGGGAGAGGCAGGGAGGGAGAGGCAGAGAAAGAATTCTAAGCAGTCTCCATGCTGCCAGCACAGAGCCCGATGTGAGGCTCAAAACTCACTAACTGTGAGTTCATTAACTGTGCCGAAGTCAAGAGTCAGATGACTGATCCACCCAGGTGCCCCTAAAATGCTTTAACTTTTTAAGAAATATACGTTCGTTCCAGATGGGGAAAGTTTTTTTAAATATCTTACCTGCACTTCTGTTCTTTATTGGATAATTGCATTAGACATAATGAGGCATTTTTAATGACTAAAAATCTTGCAGTGCTTCTATGTTATCTTTCCTAGCACACCCTATAAGAGAGCAGGAAAACAGATTGATGTGAATGCTGAATGTGTTAAGACCTTTGGCATAAAATCGCTGAGATGATTTTTACTGTTATCTAACAAGATATGCTGATTGATTGTACTTTTATATTTACAAAATGATGAGAAAAGAAATTCTTTGCTATGTTATTAAGCTGTGTTCATTTTTCACCTGCTTTTTAATTTCCTTTCAATCTAAGGTAGTATATAAAACACAATGTTTATTTAAAACACCATCTGTCTCAAATTGTCTGGTACCTTAAACCTACTTGGTTCATGTAATAATGACACTTGTGGTGTATTGCTCCCAGGGTCTTTATGGGAATAAAAGTACAAATGTGGGTGTGCTTTTTTTTAAAACAAGTAAAAGATAAAAACACTATCTATTATTGGAAACATCTTTGACACTAATTATTATGGTAAATATGGGTTAGTTGAAAGTTGTGTGTGTCAAACTCTAATTTCCAAAGAAATAAGTGTACTTGAGGTAAAAATTCACTAAATGCTACATCTGACAATTTAGATACCTTTCAGCATTTAAAGCCAGTGTCATCATTATTCAAATAACATGGAAGCAAAGAAATTGTAAATGTGTGTGTATGCTTCTATATATGTATGTGCATACATATATATTATATAGCATTAGTTATCATTTATAGAATATGTAACATGTATCATTTCTGTATGGCATTTGTTCATCTACATCACTAAAATATTATTGCAATCATACATTTTTTTAATTTTATTTTTTTGATTTACATCCAAATTAGTATTTAGTGCAACAATGATTTCAGGAGTAGATTTTTTAATGCCTCTTACCCATTTAGCCCATCCCCCTCCCACACTCCCTCCTGTAACCCTCTGTTTGTTCTCCATATTTAAGTCTCTTATGCTTTGTCCCCCTCCCTGTTTTTATATTATTTTTGCTTCCCTTGCCTTATGCTCATATGTCCTGTGTCTTAAAGTCTTCATATGAGTGAAGTCATATATTTGTCGTTCTCCGATTAATTTCGCTTAGCATAATACCCTCTAGTTCCATCCACGTAGTTGCAAATGGCAAGATATCATTCTTTCTGATTGCCGAGTAATATTCCATTGTATATATGTATATATATATATATATATCCATTGTATATATGTGTGTGTGTGTGTATGTATATATATATTGTGTATATATGTGTATATATATGTATATAAATATTGTATATATACATACACATATGGTATATATATTTATATATATATACCATATATATGGTATATGTATGGTATATATGGTATATATATACACATATATGTGGTGTATGTATGGTGTGTGTGTGTGTGTATATATATATATATATATATATATACACTATATATATATATACCACTTCTTGATCCATTCAACCATCGATGGACATTTGGGCTCTTTCCATACTTTGGCTATTGTCAGTAGTGCTGCTATAAACATTGAGGTGCATGTGTCCCTTTGAAACAGCACACCTGTATCCCTTGGATAAAAACCTAGTAGTGCAATTTCTGGGTCGTAGGGTAGTTCTACTTTTTATTTTTTGAGGAACCTCCATACTGTTTTCCAGAGTGGCTGCACCAGCTTGCATTCCCACCAACAATGCAAAAGAGATCCTCTTTCTCCGCATCCTCACCAACATCTGTTGTCGCCTAGTTGTTAATGTTAGCCATTCTGACAGGTGTGAGTTGGTATCTTATTGTGGTTTTGATTTGTATTTCCCTGATGATGAGCATGTTTTCATGTGTCAGTTGGCCATCTGGATGTCTTCTTTGGAGAAGTGTCTATTCATGTCTTTTGCCCATTTCTTCACTAGATTATTTGTTTTTTAGGTGTTGAGTTGGTAAGTTCTTTATAGATTTTGAATACTAACCCTTTATCTGATATGTCGTTTGCAAATATCTTCTCCCATTCTGTCGATTGCGTTTTAGTTTTGCTGATTGCTTCCTTCACTGTGCAGAAGCTTTTTGTTTTGATAAGGTCCCAATAGTTCATTTTTGCTTTGGTTTCCTTTGCCTCTGGAGATATGTTGAGTAAGAAGCAGCTGCGGCCAAGTTCAAAGAGGTTTTTGCCTGCTTTCTCCTCAAGGATCTTGATGGTTTCCTGTCTTACATTTAGGTCTTTCATCCATTTTGAGTTTATTTTTGTGTATGGTTTAAGAATGTGGTCCAGGTTCATTCTTCTGCATGTCACTGTCTGGTTTTCCCAGCTCCACTTGCTGAAGAGACTGTCTTTATTCCACTGGATATTCTTTCCTGCTTTGTCAAAGATTAGTTGGCCATATGTTTGTGGGTCCATTTCTGGGCTCTCTATTCTGTTCCACTGATCTGAGTATTTGCTTAAGTTCCATTGCAATCATATTTTTTGATACTACACTGTTACATATGATTTACCTATTTATTTAATTAGAGTTGTCATGTGTTCCTTCAAAAATATAAGAGCATATGAAGTAAATACTATTTTACCCATTTTGTCCATGAGGAAATCAAGTAATGTAACTTGCTCACTAAAATTATCACTTTAATGTTATCACTTTAATGTTAGGTTATCACTTGCTCACTAAAGTTATCACTTTAATGTTAGGTTATCACTAAAATTCGAATGGATCTGGTGAAAAGTACACATTCCTTTCACCATGTTATTTTGACTTTTAAAAAATGTCATACCTTATCATTTATTTACATTGAATTATTTTTTCTATTTTCTTAAGATAGTCAATGAGTGGCTTATACATTCTAATTTTTAAAAGTAGGGATAAAACAGTTTTGATGATTTTATCATGTTAGGTGAAGAATTTTACTCATGATAATTATCAATTATGTCTGTATATTTGCTATACTTGTGTAAGTTTTTAAAATTTTTTAAAGTTTTTTTTTAACATTTATTTATTTTTGAGAGACAGAGATAGAGCACAAGTGGGAGGTGCAGAGAGAGAGAGGGAGACACAGAATCTGGAGCAGGCACCAGGCTCTGAGTAGTCAGCACGGAGCCTGACACTGGGCTTGAATTCACGAATCGTGAGATCATGAACTGAGTCGAAGTCGGATGCTTAACTGACCGAGCCACCCAGGTGACCCAAGTTATTTTTAACTATATAGGCTCAGGATATACACAAACATATATGTCTTATGAAACAAGAGAGGATGCAAAGAATATTGAACCATGATACAGATACAGGATATAAAGACATAGTAAATGTGGCTATTGTGAGATGCCACTAAAATATTCTTCCATAAAACAGAATTAATATATTATTTTTATCAGCATTGTGAGAATTTAATAAGATAACATATATGAAATTGTTTTAAAAATATAAATTGTAAGGACCTTGTTACAGGAAATTATACTAAAGTTAAATCTTGAATTTTGAATAAACTATAGACTATTTATACAGTTATAAACATAAATATACCTAAATATAAATTTATATACTATTAAATGTATGACAATAAATTATTACTGTGTAGATATAATTTTTTCTAAGTTTATTCATTCGTTTTAGGAGAGAGAACACACAAGCAGGGAAGGGCACTGAGAGAGGGAGAGAGAAAATTCCAAGCAGGCTCTGTACCCTGCAGTACCATGCAGAGCTTGATGCAGGGCTCAATCTCACAAATCGTGAGATCATTACCTAAGGTGAAATCAAGTCAGACGCTTAACCAACTCAGCCACCCAGGAGCCCCTGTAGATATCATTTATATAACAATATATTATAAACCTTGGCATTTTTTTGATAATTTAAACATTTGATAATCTACTAAAAACTAATTTGTATTGAACTTCATTCTTTCCATTACTATAATATCAGTAACAGAAACCCATTTCATTTTGTGTTATGAACACATTTGGAATAAATATGAAGATATATTTGTTTCCTTTCTCTTCTAGTTTTGCGTAATTCTCTATTTAGAATGGAATTTTCAAATTAAATAATTAAGAAACTTAAAATGGATTTAAAAATATATAGTGTATACTTGAAAATATTCCTAAACATTTTAAAATTATTAAAAGTCTTCATAGTTTATTATTGTTTCAAACTAGAGAACACATTTGAGTTTAGAGTAGCCTGTCAATACATCAGAATGAAATGTCAAAAACTGAAATGTATAGTTTTTATAATCACAATAATTATACCGTAGAGAATTTATACTTGTTTATAGTTTTTTTTTCTTTACATAATCTCTTGATATTTCTAACCATCTTATAAACTTTATAGAGCAAGTTATTTCCTTTACTTCAAAAGTGAAAGATGTGTACTCTAAAGTACTTCGCCAAAGGTTAAACAGTTATCTTGTAGATGACCCATGGCTAGAATCTTGATCATCTAAATCTCTATAAATGGAAGCCAGAGGTTTACTTAAGTGCTAAAGGAGCTGGTTATAGTTATTAGGTTTGCTATAATCTCTTTCTAAGTGGTATCAAGAAGAAATTTCTTTTTTTTTAGAAATTTCAAGTATTTTAAGTATAAGCTTTTCCATTTCCATGACAACAGTGTAAACAAAATAGAGTACCAAAGAATAATTAAAAGTGCATTTATTATAATACACCATTGGATAGCCATTTGACAATATTCAAATAATATTAAATAATCATTGAATGCATGTGATAATTTTTTTTACTTGTTTTAATATAACAGTATTCATCTAGTCAATAACTACTTATTTAGCATACAGTATGTGGGAGGCACTGTTCTAGGTACTTAGGATTCAACAATGAACAAAACATACACATTCCTGATTTTTTGGAATTGTTAGGAATGACTGTAACTTTGTAAACATAATAAATAAAGTATATTGGGTGGTAATAAGTTCTATTGAAAAAAGAAAGCAAACTAGGCAGGGTCAGTGAAGACTGACAAGAATATAGTAGAGGGAGGGTTGCTGGGTAACAATTTTATATTAGCATGGCCAAGGTAAACATCAGTGAGAAGGTGATGTTTGAACAATGACCAATATGAGATTGTAAATCATACAGATTCCCAAGGAATGGAGTTCCACTCTGAGGAAACTACCTCAATAAGGACATTTAGTTAGTGGTATCCCTATTGTCTTGGTATATCTGAAGAAAAAGGTCACTCTGACTGGAGGAGTGGGCAAGAGAGGGAGCAATAGGAGATGAGGTGAGAGGAGAAGCAAGAGACCAACTCATAAGGTCTTTGCAGGGCTTCAACATCTGCAGCGAGTGAAATCAGGAGCCCTGAGAAGACTTTCAAGCAGAGGAAGTAACATCATCTGATATGTATTTTATGAAAATCATAATTTTGAGTGTTGTGTTGCTGATACAAAGTATGGGGGGGGGGCAAAATGAGAAGGAGCAAGACTAGTTGAGAAACTAATAAACTAATTCAAAGAAGAGATGATGGGTAGCTTGAACAAAATGGAGATGGTGAAAGAAATCTGATGTTAGGTATATTTCTAAAGGAAAGCAAATAAGATTTCATGACAGACTGAATGTGGTATGACAAGGAAAAAATGGAGTCAGTGACACTAAGGTTTTTGTCTTGAGAAACATACAGGATAAAATTGTAATCACTGAGCTGGGGCAGTCTGGGTTAGGAACAAATTTAGGATGGGGAGAGATCAGAAGGGTCTGGTTTCAGGCAAGCACATTGTGTTTCACATGCCTATCAGCTTTATCAAGAAGGCAATTGATATATGAGGCTGGAGTTAGAGAAAATGGTCTAAAAATATAAATGTAGAAAGCAGTTGGCATACAAATGTTATACAATACCAGGAGACTAAATGAAATTAGCAAAGAGACTGTAGGTAGCACAGAAAGGGACCAAAGACTAAGGCATGGATCACTCCATGCTTAAGAGTTCTAGGGAAAGAGAAAGAATCAATAAAACATAAGTAAACAAACAAACAAACAAACAAAAACTCTTCTCAGTGAAGTAGGAGAAAAAGCAATGAAATGTGGTTTTCAGGAGCCAAGTGAAGAAACTATATAACAAGATAAAGCACACAGTAAATTAATGAATTGAAAGAATCAACCATTAGCAACAGAGAGTTCAAGAGTAGTTTCACTGGGAATTATAGGGGAATACGGTTTGGGGTGGTTGGAGAGAGTTAATGGGAGGAGAGTTATTAGAGACTGACGATGTAGATAATTCTTTTTTTTTTTTCTTTTTAAGTTCTCTACCCCCAACATGGGGCTCGAGCTCATAACCCTGAAATCAAGAGTCACGTGCTCTACTGACTGAGCCAGACAGGCACCCCAAGAATTCTTTTGAGGATCGATGCTGTAAAGAGAAACAATATATTGAACAAAAGTTTATGCTTATTCATTATTTTTTTTAAAGATGGAATAAATAATATCTTGTTTATATGTTACTGGGGATAATCCAGTACAGAAGGGAAAATTTATGACATGAGAGAAAATAACCGTAGGCCAAAATTCTTGAGTAGAAAGAGAAGATGGGATGTAGTGACCAAGTGAAGAGATTGGCTTTAGATAATATCAACTTAATAGGGCTTATTTTATAATTCCATATTTAAGTATGCATCCAGAAGTCTTAAACTTGTCTCTATATATTCAAACATACTTCTACTTTAATATAAATTAATAACTGTGTATACAGTATTTTGTTCATATTCCTTATAAAGATAGCAACAAGATCCATCTCAACAATTTAACCTTCAGCTGACTATAATTAAACTGTGTTCAATGCTGAGACATGACACAGGTATTAAAATTACTCATTCAACAAATACTTACTGAGCATCTGCTTATCCTTTAATTCTTTCCTAAGGTGATGCTGCTCTTTGTCAAGGGCATGGCTTGAAATAAGGCTAATTAGAGGTCATTGGATTTCACATCTGTGTATAATTGCTTTAAGCTTTTGACTAGACTATGCCAATGAAATAAAAGATTCAATTCACAGCAAGAGAGAAGAGTTTGAAAAAAGGTTTTTTTTTATTAACAAATTTAAAAGCATGAACTAACAATTATTGTTTTTTTAAGGCACTTTGCAGACAATCATGTTATGATTTTCAATGTCTGATTTCTTAATAAGTCAGAATTATTCTTCAAGGTATTTTTGCTTCTTGAAAATAGCTCAATATTTTGTCTCATTTTGTGCATGCTATGAATTGGTCCATTAAATATTCAGGCATCTGTCCATGGCATAACAGTCAAAACTGTTATTTTTTTTAAAGATTAAAGCAGATATACATAGAAAATAGATAAATTTTAAGTTATATCATCAAAGGACTATTTTCATAAAAATAATATATTATAAATATTGGCCAGAGCTAAAATCTAATATGAAATAAATACATATTGCTTTCAAAGAGATATATGTAAATGTTTTCCTAGAATTGCATATTAAATTTTTTATGTAGCTCTACTTCTTATATAGATTTTAAATTTCATATTTAGTGTAAAAATATAGCAGTTATGTCTGTCTACCCTTATCTAATAAGCTTGAGTTTCCATTCCTTCATTAAGGAGTATAATTTGTATTTTCTGATGGCTTTATAATTTTTAAGCATTATGTTTTAAGGTACCATTTATCTTGCTTCAATATTATATATTATTTTCTTCTTATAACTTTTATATTTATTCATATACATTTATAAATATATATACCAACTTCTGAATACATCCCATTAAACAAGGAAGTTATTATCACCAATTTGTAGCTTCAACGTGTCCTTCAGTCATTTCAAACTTGTTACTATTCTTTTCTGGCAATATCATATCTTCAATACCTTATTCTCTTCAAATATTACATTATTATCTAGTTTGAATTTGTGTATTGTTATCACTTTCGACGCTTAAAACCACTGGCACCTTCTCAAACTCTAATCTTCTAGTATTCTAAATTGCAAAACTGTCTAAATGAAAAGCCCTTATTTATTACAACCTGCTTTTACTTCCATACTTATTTATATTGTTTTTATTATCTCCCTATCGCACAAGAATTTAATTACCATGAAAGAATCAGTTGTTGATATATAGTTAACTCTCAGTAAGTATTTGTTAATTGAGTGAATATTTGCACTTACATATAAGGCATTCTACATTAATGAGAATACAAGTTCAGCTGCTCCAAGAAAGAACCAGAATTAAGAGTGACCTGTCTATAATAGCAATATGTCAGAGATTCAAGTTCCTTCTAACTTATTGCTCACCCATTTTATGGCACAACTCAAATTCACCTTGTCCACAAAGGGATCACAACCAAAGCTGTGTTTGAGCCAGGGAGAAAAGGAAAAAGGCACTTAGGCTACATGCTGTCATTTCAAGTTCATGCATCCATTACTTAGATTAGCACGATGTTAATCAGGATTAGTCACATGTATTCAACCTGCTGTGATAAAGCCTCATATTCTAGTCTATATTCTAAGTGGCCTAGCATCCAGCTAAAATTTAAAGATCTGTTCATTAGTAAAGAAAGAAAAGGGGATTGTAGCAGCTTCTGTCACCTGCTTACAACCATGTATTCTTTTGCATCATTTTTAATTTTCAGCCTTTTATTTAAAAAATAAGTTAACCACACTTTAAAGACTCAAAAAACTAAAGGAAGTATACACATGATTACCCTACTTCAACACAATTAACCCACTTTACCAAAGAAGAAAATGTAATAACAATTACATTGGAGGAAACCAAAAACTTATCTTTTGTATTTTCTTCTAATTTTGACTGAAATTAATCATGTTTCATAAACCCAGAGAAATAAATTAAGTACATCAAACAGTTACACACACACCATATATACATATGTACATACATGCGTCACACACACACACACACACACACACACACACACACACACATCCTATTACTTCTCTACTCCTAAAGTCATTTGCATCTTCTCAAAATTCCAATACCAATTTGTGAAGCTTTTGATAACTGTCTGCATGAAGTGTTAATATTTTTGTAGATTTTTTTCTAGGACGTTTTGAACTCCTCCCATCTGCTGCAAACTACAGACACCACATTCCTATCCATATATTTTTAAGAGGCAATAAAGGAGGACAGAAAACAGGCAATTGCTTATAAAAATAGAAAGCCCTAAATATCAGGGTATGGGACATGAGAGGTCATTGATGATTTTTGTATGATGCTTTTGAAAGGAAGTAGATGAATCAATGTAATATTTTGTAATATGGATTGTAAACCATATGTGTTTATTTAAAAATATGCAAAAGCAATAATGAAAACAGAAATATGCAAAAGCTTCATGCATTTGAGAGATGGTCCCTGATCCATACAATTTCTGTACTAAGTAGCCAGAAACCATAAATTATTATCAGCATTTTTATTAATCTTAAATATCAATCTCAAATATTTAAGAACTGGTAGAGTGTCAGCCTGCGATAAACAGATACTACATGGTGTCATTTTGTTGATAGGTACTTAAGAAGACCAAATATATCATACCTCCTTAGGGGCTTTCCTGACATTTCATATGTGGTTGAAATATACTATTTTTTTCCCCTGGAATTTAGTTTACTATGAGGCACCCTTTAATGTTACGTAGCTAAAAATCCTCTAGGAAGTTAATAAAACAGTTCTTAGCTGCTGTTGGTTCAGCTTTATTGCAAGGATTAAACTGCCCTGTTCTTAATTGCAGAGTAGAGACTGCTTTTGAAAGCATTTTCACTTGCAATAAAATAATCTCTGAAGAATAATGATGGGATTAGGCAGGAATCATTCACCTTTTGTCTTTTAAGAAAAATGCTTTCTGTTTCTATGGAGACACATGTAATGATATGATGAAAGATACCATGGGAAAGAAGGAGAAAAGTTAAGCAGTGCAGGGTTTCCTTTATAGGGGTTAATATGACACGAAGACTCTAGTTCCAGTGGAATCATCATTAGTGCAACTGCATAAATAGCATTCTCCCAACAGTCAGTTAAACATGAGCAATTCTGTCAGCAGCATAAAACTGGTACTTAATATACCCACTTGTGTTTTTTTGTCATTTAATGTCATAATTAAGATGTCTGCTCCTGTTTCAGTATTCAGACTAACTCTACCAATGATAAGTCTGATCTACTTGATGAAAGGGTGATTGTTTATATTCACATTAAAATTTTTAAAAAGTAGAATCTAGTGAAAAAAAACTGAAATATTTTAATAAATGTATGGTTTACATCATTAATTGCTTCTTCTCGCCTATGAGAGTAAATACATTAAAAAAATAAGCTTGAATATGCTCTATTCAGTGTTAAAATATGGAGATAACTTCATCATCATCAACACTAATTTTGTCAAATCAACAACATAAGCAGCCTAATCAAAAGTATCACTTATAAGTGCCTTCTATGTTTTAGATTAGGCTTTTGTTATCTTTTTTTTTTAAACTTATATTAGCTATTTGATCTTCAAAATTACTCTGTAATTCAGGTACTATTATCTTCCTTATATTTTATTCTCCTTGTAAAATTTATTCACCAATGTCAGAGCTAAATTTTGAAAACAAGATACATCTTATATAAAAAGCAAGTAAGATGGAGCTTTGCTTATTAACAACATATGGATCATCCATATTACAGTTATTTATTCTTTTCTTTAAGTAATCTCTACACTAAATGTGGGACTTGAACTCACAATTTCAAGATCAAGAGTCGGATGCTCCAGTGACTGAATCATCCAGGCACTCCCAAATTATTTGTTCTTTTCGTGAATAAATCTACCTTTCACAGTTGCTAAGGCATCAAACATTAGGTTTTTCCTAGCAGAAGGTTCAGAAAAAGAGTAAAACAGGAGTAAGTTTGGTTAAGATCTTAAGACATTCTAGGCATTGAAATACCATTTAGGACATATCTCAATTCAGTTCTCTACAACTCTTAGAGGCAAATTTTTCTCAGATGGAAAGTGTACATGCACCAAGAATGAAATTCAACACACTCAAAAGCAAGCAGCTCATCAGTGCTGGAGGCTAATTTGGATTCAGGCCTGAATCCCCTTCCTATGCTCCCATAACACCTCTTTAGATACCCAGGTCTTTGTGTCTAGATTTCCTATTATCTGTTTCTCTCCTCTATGTGCTAGTGGGACACAATCTCAGACCACTTGGCAAATGGTTTATGAGTTTCTGTAATTCATTCCAATTTGGATATTGTTTCCTATCATTGAAATATAATCAATTTTCACTTTCATTTTTTCAGTTTTTCAGTGTTCCAAAAAAACCCATTTTAAGACAAAGTTTGTTTCATTGGTCAGAAAAAAACTAATTGGCAGTACATGTTATCTGACATTTGACAACTAATACTTAAAAATATCTATAGACATAAAAACAAACCAGGGCTCTTGTAGATTGCTATAAACTTAAATATATTATCAAAGCAATGAAATTTTATTCTTAGGAAATTAAATATGAGGTTTCTCAATTTCCTGCTTTAGACATGATGCTAGATAAGGTTGAAGAAAAGGATGACTAAACACTTTCAAATAAAAACTCAGATAAGTCAAAGTTACATAAGCGTACATACAACTCTCAGGTGAAATGTGGCTGATTATACTACAAAGTAAATTGCCAGCACATTTATCATAACTTATAAATATGTTGGAGAGGCAAGTTTTATAATGGCTCACCAAAAATTGGGAAGCCTCAAATCCCTATCTCATTCATCTTGCTGTGTTTATGGA